>NC_069504.1:644848696-645157446 GCF_027579735.1 Bombina bombina
AATCTGAAAATCTGAAGTATTTATCCTGTATGGTTAAATTTTTTCTGTGATACAATGGCTATCGCTATATCCCTAAATGTATATCAGACATGATTTAGCTTTTTGTTCTTTTCTACCATTACAAAAATAACCCCCCAAATTATCCAAAAAAATTAAGATTATTCCTATTCTAATACCCTTAAATAAAAAAAGCCTAATCTAGAATAAACTACCAAGGGCCCTTAAAAGGGCCTTTTGTAGGGCATTGCTACAAAAATTAAAACACCCCCTAAAAATATACATTACACAAAATAAAAAATGAAATCATCCAAAATAAAAAAAGAATTACACCTAATCTAACAGCCCTATCAAAATTAAAAAGCCCATCCAAAATAAAAAAAAATCCTAGCCTACAATATATTACCAATGGCCCTTAGAAGGGCCTTTTGTGGGGCATTGCCCCAAAGATATCAGCTCTTTTACCTGTAAAAAAAGACAAAGACCCCCCCCAACAGTAAAACCCACCACCCAACCAACCCCCAAAATAAAAAACCTAATTATAAAAAAAACGAAGTTAGCCATTGCCCTGAAAAGGGCATTTGTATAGGCATTGCCCTTAAAGGGACATGAAACCCACATTTTTTCTTTTGGGATTTAGAAAGAGCATGCCATTTTAAACAAGTTTCTAATTTACTTCTATTATCTAATTTGCTTCATTCTCTTGATATCACTTGCTGAAAAGCATATCTAGATATGCTCAGTAGCTGGTTATTGGTTGCTGCACATAGAGGCCTTGTGTGATTGGCTCACACATGTGTATTGCTATTTCTTCAACAAATGATATCTAAAGAATTGAGCAAATTAGATAATAGAAGTAAATTGGAAAGTTGTTTAAAATGACATTCCCTATCTGAATCATGAAAGTTTAATTTTGACTAGACTGTCCCTTTAAGAGAGCATTTGACTCTTTCACTGCCCAGACCCTAAACTAAAAAATAAAACCCACCCACTAAACCCTTAAAAAAGCCTAACACTATCCCCCTGACGATCGACTTACAGTTTTTGAAGTCCCGCTTGAACGATCTTCATCCCGGAGTTGAAGTCCTAATCCAGGCGGGGAGAAGTCTTCATCCAGATGACCTCTTTAATCTTCATCCCGGCGGCGACGTCCTGATCCAAGCGGAAAGAAGTCTTCATCCAGGCAGCATCTTCTATCTTATCGATATGAAAAAAGTGCAGTATAAAATCATTTGACATTAAAATGGTAATGTTACAATACTTTAATATCATCTAAGAAAATATGGTTTGCAAACAATGTTTTTTGATGTGCTTTATTAAGGTTTTATATACTTTTGTATATTTTGATTTTTTCTTTCTTTTTCTGTGTGTTAATATTGACATTGTATAACTTTGTGGATATGTAGATCTTTGACAAGATCATTTTGATACTATAGAAACATCTTATACTACAATGAAGCAATGTTGTCCCTAATTAGAAAGGTTAATGCACCTGTGAAAAAAGGGAAAGAAAGGGTGTGCATTGGGTGTAACTCACACCTTAATTGGTTCTAGGATACATAAATAGGAGACTTTAGCTATAGATCAGTATTACCAGCCTGAGGAAACAGAGTGGTTAGCTCTGAGAAACGCGTAGCAAGTTCTACTGATTGTTTTTATCTATCCATATATTGATTTTTATATAAAGCTCTTTTTATCTACTGAAGTCTCCTATTTTTTCATTTGAAAACCGAAAGAAACCTTGGAATTTTTCATTGCAAGAGTGTTTATGTGCGCTGGGCCACTGCAATATACCCAGCATGCTGCATTAGCACTATAGTGTGCTTTCCACTGTGTGAGTATCCTTCTAAAGGGAGTTATTAGTGGGTGATTTCATCGCTAACTGATCTGCACTAGGAGTCGCCCTCTGCATTTTTTCCATTTTTACAGATTACAACAATCCATCAGGAGGTGCTGCCCTGGCATTTGGTGCACAGTTAACTGGGACACTGCTGAGTTCCCAGACCGCTGACCTTGGCATTACCTTTGCCTTCCCAATTTGTGAGTATAAAATTTATATTTGATTATATTTGCCCAATTGTATATTGGCTACACTAGGAGGCGCCCTTTCTTCTTGTATCTCATCTTCTATCTTGATCCCGGAGGTGCGGAGCGGGACCATCCTGAAGACATCCGGCGCGGAACATCCTCTTCATACGGTCATTGCCGTATATTGTAGGCTAGGGTTTTTTTTTTTTATTTTGGGTGGGCTTTTTTAGTTTGATAGGGCTATTAGATGTAATTCTTTTTGTAATTTAGTGTTTGTTATTTTTTGTAACTTTGTTTTTTTTTATTTTTTATAATTACATACTTTGTAATTTCTAGAGTAGTGTTAGGGTTTTTTTTTAATGTGTAGTTTAGTTTAATTTAATTGGTAGTTAGTTTAATTTTAGTTTAATAATTATATTAGTTTAATTGTTAGTTTAAACTTAGTTTTTTTCATTTGACAGATAAATTTTCATTTAATTTAAGCTAGGGAAATTGTAATTTTAATATAAAGTTAGGGGGTTGTTAGGTTTATTGGTAAATAGTTTAATTTAGTTTATTTCGATGTGGGGGGCTTTCAGTTTAGGGGTTAATAGTTTAGTTTAGTATATTTGGTTGTGGGTGGGCTTGTGGTTTAGGGGTTAATAGGTTTATTATAGTGGCGGCGGTGTAGGGCTTAATAACTTTAGTATATGAGGGGCGATGTGGGCAGACAGCAGATTAGGGGTTAATAATATTTAAATAGTGTTTGCGATGCGGGAGGGCAGCGGTTTAGGGGTTAATAAGTTTATTATAGTGGTGAAGATGTCGGGGAGCGGTGGAATAGGGCTTAATATTTTTTTTTAAAGTGGCGGCGATATCTGGAGCGGCAGATTAGGTGTTAATAAATTTATTATAGTGTTTGCGATGCTGGAGGGCCTCGGTTTAGGGGTTAATATGTAGTTTATGGGTGTTAGTGTACTTTTTAACACTTTAGTTATGAGTTTTATGTTACAGCTTTGTAGTGTAAGACTCATAACTACTGACTTTGCTCGCTTTTTAGCCTTTTTAGCCGGGACAGGCTAAAAGGCTTGCGATACACATAACACAATTGTATCCAAAACTTTTTAGACTATTACAGCGTGATAATAGTATTACACACTGTGATATCCGCAACAGTGGGACCCCTGATAGGGGTTGTTTTCACAAGGGAGCTACATGAATGATATTTATGCTGTTCAAGTCTAAAAAGTTTCGGATTCAATTGTGTTTGGTGTTTATCTCCATATAGACTGTATCAGTGGATTATAAATTGCAACATTTCCAAGACTATCATTTAGTATGGCTGGAATTAATGATACCAATAGGAGGGAGAGATTTGAGAAATGATTTAAAGGCACAACAACACATGAGAATAAAATAGAATTGGGAAAACTGTATACTAATAAAGAAAAAATACGTTAAAGAACTGAAACTCTCGTGGGACATAGAGTTCTTGGAACACTATTTAAAGGAAAATAAAATTCCTCGGGGATTGAGGATGAAAACATTTCCAGCCTTTCACAAGGATTTTCCAGAATTTATGGCTACCTGGAATCAATCCCTGAGTGTTCACTGACATTAATGGAGAAACTGGTTAAGTTTAAAAAAGAACAGAGAGATGGTGTGCTTTTGGAACAACAAAAATATGAGTAAACATAAGAATCAGAAAAAAGTGACATTTTCAAACTTTGAAAGTACAACCTGCATGAATGATACTAATTTAACATCAGCATTGACCTCAGTCACACCAACTACGACCTTACCCACGACTTCAACTCCAATTAGAACATCTGTTGAATCGGACTTGGTGTTGGGAGCGAGACCGAAAAATAGGGCAGCACATATGGATCATATAAAAGAAAGAAACAAAGATACACCGGAGGAAGTCCTTGTAACTGGACCCCCTGCACCGAGATATCCAAGCTGCAGAACACAGTGGAAGAAGAAAAATCTCAGAGGCGGCAAATAATTAACCTATCTTCCACAAAATTAGAACAGTGTGAGATCTCTGTTCTCTCTAAAGGCCTTGGCTTTTCCCCTACAAGGGACTTCAATCTTTTTGACACTATTTTGGACATTAATAAATTTGTTTGAAAAATAACTCTGAATAAAAATTTTAAAAATATTACGCCTAGATTACGAGTTTTGTCGGTAATGCTGTGCGTTGCTAACAAGCAGTTTTTCCTTACTGCTCACCTACAGTAACGCTGGTATTACGGGTCTTTAGAAACCTGGCGTTAGCTGCAAAAAAGTGAGCGGAGAGCAAAACTTAGCTCCACATCTCACCTCAATACCAGCGCTGCTTACGTTAGCGGTAAGCTGGCAAAACGTGCTCGTGCATGATTTCCCCATAGGAATCAATGGGGGAGAGCAGGCTGAAAAAAAACCTAACACCTGCAAAAAAGCAGTGTAAAGCTCCTAACGCAGCCCCATTGATTCCTATGGAGAAATACTTTTTATGTCTACACCTAACACCCTAACATGAACCCCGAGTCTAAACACTCCTAATCTTACACTTATTAACCCCTAATCTGCTGTCCCCGACATCGCTGACACCTGCATTATATTATTAACCCCTAATCTGCCGCTCCGGACACCGCCGCCACCTACATTATACTTATGAACCCTAATCTGATGCCCCCAACATTATATTTATTAACCCCATAATCTGCCACCCCCAATGTCGCTGTAACCTACCTACAATTATTAACCCCTAATCTGCCGTCCCCAACGTCGCCGCCACTGTACTAAAGTTATTAACCCCTAATTTAAGTCTATCCCCTAACCCCCCCTAACTTAAATATAATTTAAATAAATCTAAATAAAATTACTATAATTCACTAAATTATTCCTATTTAAAACTAAATACTTACCTATAAAATAAACCCTAAGATAGCCTAATAGTTACATTGTAGATATCTTAATGTTTATTTTTATTTTACAGGCAACTTTTTATTTATTTTAACTAGGTAGAATAGTTATTAAATAGTTATTAACTATTTAATAGCTACCTAGCTAAAATAAATACAAATTTACCTGTAAAATAAAACCTAACCTGTTACAATTACACCTAACACTACACTATAATTAAATTAATTACCTAAACTAACTACAATTAAATACAATTGAAAAACATTATCTAAAGTACGAAACCCCCCCCACTAAATTACAGAAAATAATAAAATAATTACAAGTTTTTTAGACTAATTACACCTAATCTAATCCCCTTAATAAAATAAACCCCCCCAAAATAATAAAAAAAGCCCTACCCTATACTAAATTACAAATAGCCCTTAAAAGGGCCTTTTGCGGGGCATTGCCCCAAAGTAATCAGCTCTATTACCCGTAAAAAGAAAAATACAATACCCCCTCAACATTAAAACCCACCACCCACACATCCAACCCTACTCTAAAACCCACCCAATACTCCCATAATAAAACCTAACACTAACCCCTTGAAGATCACCCTACCTTGAGAAGTCTTCACCCAGCCGGGCTGAAGTCCTCAACAAAGCCGGGCGAAGTGGTCCTCCAGATGGGCAGAAGTCTTCATCGAAGCCGGCCAGAAGAAGTCCTCCAGACGGGCAGAAGTCTTCATCCAGACGGCATCTTCTATCTTCATCCATCCGGCGCGGAGCGGGTCCATCTTCAAGACATCCGACGTGGAGCATCCTCTTCTGGCGATGTCTTCAAACAGAATGAATGTTCTTTTAAATGACATCATCCAAGATGGCGTCCCTTGAATTTCAATTGGCTGATAGAATTCTATCAGCCAATCGGAATTAAGGTAGAAAAAATCCTATTGGCTGATCCAATCAGCCAATAGGATTGAACTTCAAGATGGCGTCCCTTGAATTCCGATTGACTGATAGAATTCTATCAGCCAATCGGAATTAAAGGTATAAAAAATCCTATTGGCTGATCCAATAGGAATTCAAGGGACGCCATCTTGGATGACGTCATTTAAAGGAACATTCATTCTGTTTGAAGACGTCGCCAGAAGAGTTGTTATAGGCTCATTCCCATAAAAAAAAGGGTTAGAACCCTAAATATATAGGTATTATTTGCTAGATTATACCTCTGAACTGGAGGTGTAATCGCTGGTTACAGCTGTAATAATTATATCTGTTAAGGAATACATGTTAAATAATCATGAAACCCTGCATTTGTTCCTAGATTCCTGGTTCTTGCTGTTTAAGATTGTATTATTACATGCACTAACTTGTTTGCTGGTCTATGTCATTTAACTAGGATCTTGTTTATGCAACTTGATGTAAACTTCAACATTAAGTTAAAAATTATTCTATAGTATTTGTTGTATAACCCAGGTTATATTGTATTAGGAACTGGCTGGTTCATGTTATTTAGCTAAGTTCTTGCTTATATAACTTGATGTAAACCAGGACATTAAGCTAAATAATTATTTCATGGTATCTGCTATATAAACTCAGGCTATATTGTACAATATTCTGTTTGGCGATTAGCATTTGCCTTTGGATTTGTAACCCAATATATTAAAGGATAAGGCAAAAGAAGAGATAAAGGGGTAGAAAGGGAAAGGAAAGGGGAAAATAGTAAGGTTAAAAACTTCTATCTTGGGGAAAGGCAGTTAACTCTTTTTAAAAGTTAAAGGTACCTTATAACTAAATTCATAAGCAAAAGATTCAGTATTGGTATAGGTGAGACTTAGTATTGTAAAGTCAAATAATTGAATACAGGCTTAATAAGCACCCAAGGATACACATACACGAGCACTCGGGGATATAATCAGGGGTATAATCCCCTCGGGGATAGTAGTATCTCACTAATCCCTACACTAAGGGGGAACAAAATTCTATTTTCTTTTATCCACCCACTGGTGGTCTTTGATTCTCTGTTTTTTGCACCACCTATATCACATTCACATATTGGTTTTATTTTATTTTTTTCTTCTCTTTCTTTTTTTTTTCTTTCTCTTTTATGCACATATTTAAATGGAAAAATTTGTCACCCAGGTAAAATATCACTCTCCCACAATGCCTGCCAAAGCTAAAGACAAAAGAACTAAGGTCACCGATACTAGTTCTGATTGTATTGAAACATCTCTACCCCCTTTTGATATGCAAACCTTAGTAACACAGTTAAGCAATCTCTTTCCCCCACAATTCGATATGATTAAAAAAGAGCTATCGGGCATATCCTCTGAACTAATTACACTAAGTACTGAGGTAAAACAATTTGCCAATAGGATGACGGAGGTGGAAAACAGAGTCTCCGACTTAGAGGACCTAGTGGGTTCACAAGAATCAGCCCTAACTATACAAATATCTAAGATCCAAAATATGCAAGCTCGTCTGGAGGATCTGGAGGATCGCTCCAGACGTAATAATATAAGAATAGTTGGATTACCGGAAACCTAAGAATATGTAGATCTAATAGAATTTACTAGTAAGATCTTGCCCCAAGTACTAGGATTTCCTGCGCACTGCCTTCCCCTTCCTATCGAAAGAGCGCATAGAATAGGTGCTGGGAGACCTACTGAAAATAACTCAAGACCCAGAATGTGCATCTTTAAATTATTAAGATACCAAGACAAACTAGAACTATTAAAGCTGTTCAGGAAAATGGATACACTTATGATAGGAGGGAAAAAGATCTTGTTATTTCAAGATTTTTCTGTAGAGACATCTCAGAAAAGGAAGAATATGGCCCCTATATGCTCGTTAATGATTAAAAAAGGTTTAAAAGCCCGTATGATATACCCAGCTAAAATTATAGTGGAAGAGAATGGTAATAGATACACATTTAGTGATACTAATGAGGCTAAAGAATTTTTAAATTCCAAATAACTGTTTATCAGGATACGGATTATTTGCAAAAGGATATAAATTTATTAGAAGCCAATTTTCAAGAAGTATTATCATATGTGTATATCCTTCTGCTATTTCGTCATAAAGATGTATATTCTTTTTTTTCCGGGGGGGGGGGGGTTCTCTATTTTTTTCTTTTTCTCTTTTTTTTTTTTTTTTTTTTCTCTCTCTCTCCTCTGTCTCCCAGTTAGACATTGTAATGCTAGTTTTAATTTTGGCTAGGAAGAAGGTAACAGAGGGGAATAAAAGAAGAGGTGATTATGCTTGATGACCTGAATGTGCTTTCATGGAATATAGGTGGCATCACCTCACCAATCAAATGTAAACTTATAATTAAAGAATTAGGCAAGCATAATCCGAGTATCGTTTTCTTACAGGAAACGCATTTGATGGAGGCTGAAATTTCTAAATTAAAAACCAAATGGGTCGGTGAGGTGTTGGCCACTCCATGTGTTAATAGAAAGCTAGGTGTTGCTATACTGCTAAATAAAAACCTAACCTATGATATTAATAAGATTGAATTAGATAAAGAGGCAAGGTATATGATTATACAGATTCAGGTTGATACAGTTAAGTTTGTGCTTTGTAACATTTATGCTCCAAACAAGTTTTCAGAGGAATTCTGGGAAAAAATTAAGGTTAAATTATTTATATTTGCATCAGCTAATTTAATTGTAGGCGGTGATTTTAATATGTCCCTATTTCCAGAAGCAGAAAGATTTTCTAAAAAAAACATGAAAGAACACAATAAATATGCCAAATACTTTAAGAGCTTTTGCTCTAAACTCAAGCTTTTCGATATTTGGCGCATTAAAAACCCTAATTTACATATCTTTACATGTGAATCCAAATCGCATAAATCTTTCTCGAGAATTGATTTTCTATTGGTATCTGAATCGCTTTCTATAATGAAGATTGAACCTCAGATAAATGATATTGTAGTATCGGACCATGCGATCATCTCATTGTCTTTTCAGATAGGGACTAGGCTTAAATCGGATACTCAAAGTATCCCCTTTCCACGAAATTTATATAATAATACTAGGTTTGCCTACTGGTTAAAACAGAAATGGAGAGACTATTGTACACATAACATCACATACCTCAATAAAGTCCAAATTTTTTGGGAAGCATCTAAAGCGGTGTTAAGGGGAGAAATTAAGTCATATGTGAATAGTAGGAAAAAGAAAGCACTAGCCAGGGAAAGACAGCTATCTAATCAGGTCAAAAATGAGTATAAAAAGTTTTATCATAATCCATCAGATATAAATTGGGAGAACTATAATAAGGCAAGACAGGAAAGGGATATCGTGCTACGACAAAAATCACAGGAAGAAGAGCAAAAGATTAACACTAAGTTTAAAGGATTTCATGGCTGCTCGGCTAAGTACCTAGCTAGCATAATTAAAAATAGAAAAAAGAAAAATGTCATATTAGCTATTAAAGATGGCGACCAGAGGTATACAGACTCTAGAGATATTAGCAAGTTATTTTTTAATTACTACCAGCAGTTATATACAAATACTAGTGGGGATGAGATTCATCAAGAAAACTTTTGGTCACAAGTCACAATACCTCAAATTACTGAGGAACAACATACAGCCTTGAATGCACCTATCACTATACAAGAGATAGTTAAGGCAATTAACGAGGCTAACCTGAATAAAGCAGCAGGTCCAGACTGTCTCCCGGTAGAATATCTGAAAATCTTGGTAGAGGAGGTTAGTCCGATACTAGAAAAACTTTTTAATAGTTATTTTATACATAATAATCCAATGTTAGCTTATTTTTCAGCGGCAAACATTACGTTAATACCAAAAAAAGGTAAAAACATGGAAGATCTATCATCATACAGGCCAATATCGGTCTTGAACGCAGACTACAAAATCTTAACATCAATTGTGGCTGCTAGATTAACGAATTGTCTTGATGGAATCATTCACTCAGATCAAACGGGCTTCATGGCATCTAGAAAATCATCAAAAAATATCCGCAAAGTGATAACCTTTGTAGACTATATATGGAATATAAAAAATACCAAAGGGAAACAATCAAAATACGATACAGCCTTATTAACGCTGGATGCCAAGAAGGCCTTTGACTCGATTGAATGGGACTATCTTTTCAAAACATTGGAAAAATTTGGATTCAAAAATCATTTTGTTCACTTTATACACAACATATATAGGAACCCAATATCTTTTTTATTGATTAACGGATCACTAACTAGGGCAATCTCATTAAAAAAAGGCACAAGACAGGGCTGCCCACTCTCCCCGTTACTGTTTAATATTGCTCTTGAACCTCTGGCCATTCGGTTAAGGCAGGTATGTATAGGGACCCCTCTAGTTACACCAACATTAAAAATCCTTCTATACGCTGATGATATTATAATTTTTCTATATAATACTTCCCAGGTAATACCTGTAATCTTAACATATTTAAATCTTTTTAGTACTTTCTCAGGATATAAAATAAACTATACTAAAAGTGAACTGATGTGGCTTCAGAAGACTTAATATAGTATACGGGAACTTCTGTTTAAAGTTGTTGATACTCTTACATATCTAGGTTTATATCTACATAAAACCCCCCAAAACTGGTATAATCTAAACTATCAAATGCTTATTCAAAAGATCAAGACAAACCTAGAAATCTGGACAGCTTTTCCTTTATCTATAACAGCTAGAGTTAGTTTATTAAAAACAATTATCTTTCCACAATTACTATATCCTCTGCAGAATTTACCGTTACTCTTAAAGAAATCAGATATTAATAAAATAAATGCCATGTTTAGTAAGTTCATATGGCATGGTAGGAAAGCACATATTTCTCTTAATAAATTGACTAAAAAACCTAATACTGCGGGCCTTGCGATACCCAATATTAGTTTGTATAACCTGGCCGCTCTGGTCAAAATGGCATTTGACTGGTAAGCAGAAACCAATTGGTTTTCTGCAACTGATCTTGAAAGCTATATGATCTATCCTTATTCACGTAAAGCTATTCTACATAATTCCCCAGGTGAAATCCCACTTAATATACGTAACTTAATATCTTTTAATAATATATTGATAGCATGGCGCAAATTTTGTCATTTAATTGGAGCAAACTATTTGTTTTCTGAATATCTTCCAATAAAAGGCAATGCGGAATTCGTTCCTGGAAACACCCAGGCAATATTTAAAACCTGGGAAGAAAAGGGTTTGAAATATGTCTATCAAATACTACTAGATTCTGGTCAGGCACTCTCATTTGAATCGCTCGTAAGGCAATTTGATCTTCCTAGAAATAGTCTCTTTGCTTACCTACAAATACGGCATTTTATTGGAAGTAAAGATTGGATTTTGGATAGATGTGGTGCATGGTCCGATATTAGAATATATATACAAAAATTCTCAGGTGGAACATCGTCAATTTCATTAATATATAATATAATGTTGGCTAAACAAAGTCAATCCTTTTAGATAAAATATCTGATACTTGGACACCCTATTTCCCTGAAATGAACCATGAAAAAATAAAGACAAGCTTTCTAGCCCTGAGTAAATGTAAGATCTCAATGAGTTGGAAAGAATCACACATGAAGCTGCTGAATAACTATTATTATACCCCATCTAGACTAAGAAGAATGTTCACATCACAAACATTTTCCTGCCCACGTTGCAGAGGTGTAGCTAGAAACCACAGGGCCCAGGTGCAAGAATCTAAGAAGGGGCCCCCCACCACCCCTCCCCGCTCCAAAAAAAGGTGAATTTAATAAAAATTTTTTTTTTTTTACATTTAACACAGAAAAAAATTTGAATCAGATTACATGTCTGCAAAAGGAGATACCCTGTGCCCACAGTCTGTGAGATGGTCTGACCCCCTATTACTGTATATATATATATATATATATATATATATATATATAGTGACACTATTTAACTCCCAAGTACTGTATATAGTAAGTTAGTAACACAGTCTGTAATCTGACGGTGAGATGGCTGGCCTGACCCTACCCGCCCAGTACTTTATAAAGTGACCATAGTAGTATAGTAGTCAGTGACATGGTCCACCCCCCCATACTGTATATAGTGGTACTGTATAGTGACACTGTTTACCCCCTGCCCCCCCCCCCATGCTGTAGTAACAAGGTCTGTAATTTGCTGGTTCTACAAACATACACAAACACACATACATGCATAAATACACACACAGTCACATACATACACACACACACACCATACACACACACATAAACACCAATGGGTATAACAGAAACACTAACCCCTGTAGTCATGTCACATTCACAGGATATAAGTGCAGGCAGTGGTAGGTTAACGTTTTTTATTTTAAAATAAAATTATATAAAAAAAAAATATATATATTTTTTTTTAAAGCTGGGCCCCCACCCTCAGGGGCCCAGTCGCACCTGTGACCTCTGCACCCCCTGTAGTTTCGCCCCTGCCACATTGTATGTATTTAAAAGCAGATATCTTGCATATGTTTGGACGTTGCACTAAGATTAATCAATTCTGGAAAAAGATTATTTTTTGGCTTAATAAAACCTTCAGGGTTAACATCGATATTGGGTTAGAAGAGATTATATTTCTTAAAAATCATACAAATAATCAAGTCCTACATGAAAATATACTTAATACAATAATCTTACTGACCAGACATTTAATATTGAAAACATGGAAGGGAAAAACAGCCCCTAGTTTTTCACTCTTTACTAAAGAAATACAAAACCAAATTATATTTGAATCTTTTCATATGCAATTAGCAGGGGAAAAAAATTAAAACATTTCTAATAAGATGGCTACCCATAATTAAAACATATTCTGCTCAAGTCCAAAGATGCATATTGAATCCTTTCTTGAGCTCTGATAGCTTTGCAGAATTAGTATTACTAGGTGAATTTCCAGCATCTTTGATCTCACTTTATAGAGAAGTATACTAAGGCTCATTAAACATTCTAAAGGTTAATGCTCTTGAATCGTATCTCATGGGCTAGGGCCTGGGTTCCTGGGAAACAGGGGGGAATTTATAAATACTTTTTTTTTTTTCTTTTTTCTTTTTTTCTTTTACATGTTTTCTCTTTCTCTCTTTTTTCTTCTTCTTTTTTATTTTCAGGTCCAAAAAAATTGTTAATCCAAAAGTATATGTATAAATAAGAAGGCATCTTCTGAATCTCTGAGGTTAAAGATTTTCAGTCAAAATATTCAGATGTGTTTATTATGTATTTTTTTTCTGCTATTTTGTCTTTTACTGTACATGGATATTGGATTGCAATTAATAAATAGATGTTTAAAAAAATAAATAAATACTATGTTGAGTACCGATCTTTAACTTCTTACCTAAAATACATAAG
The DNA here is from genome assembly GCF_027579735.1 of Bombina bombina. NCBI lineage: Eukaryota > Metazoa > Chordata > Amphibia > Anura > Bombinatoridae > Bombina > Bombina bombina. The sequence goes on from NC_069504.1 coordinate 644,861,945, forward strand.
TCTTTGACTAATCCCCCAGGGAGGCCAATAATTTCAGCTATTGGCTCCCTGGGAGAGAAATTAGGACAATGGGTGGATGCACAACTTCAGCCCATAGTACAGTCTTTGCTTGGCTTCCTTAGAGATATTAAGCATTTGCTTAGACTCATACAGAACTTCCAGTGGAAGAAGGGTTATAATTTTGTCACGATAGACACAGTTTCATTATACTCTTGTATTCCCCATAATCTAGGGATTAGTGCAATTAAAAGGATGTTAGAAAGATACTCAGGTTATGACACTGAAATAATTGAATTTGTTCTGCAGGCCATTACTTTCTTATTAAATTGTAACTATTTTATTTTTAATGGGGAGTTCTTTATACAGCTCAGAGAGACTGTGATGGGGGCGAAATTCGCCCCCTCTTATGCAAACTTATTTCTTGCAGATTTTGAGATAATGAAGATTTTCAGTGATGATAATAACTTTAAAAGGGATATTAAACTATATACTAGATGTATATAGATTATATACTTTTAGTCTGGGGGGGGGCACTTATGTAGATTTAGGTATTTTCATTGATTATTTGAATATTAATGCTAGAAACTTGAAATGTACTTATAATGCTTCAGACCCTAACATACCTTATCTAGATGTATTGATGAGTCACACTGATCATAATATAGTCACAGAAGTGTATAGGAAGGATATTACGGGTAACACTATACTAAGAGCTGATTCTTTACATCCCAATCACCTTAAGAAAGGTATACCAAAGGGCCAGTATATCAGGCTCAGGCGTAACTGTACTACTTTGAAAGACTATTGGAAACATGCCAATGATTTAACCATACGGCTTGTGGAGAGGGGTTATGATTTATGTGAATTAAAACAATTGTCTACACTAGTGTCAGGTTTTGAAAGAGATGCCTTACTCAAAGATAAGACTGGTATTAAGAGTAATAGAGGTTCAGAACAAAAAGGAGTTAACTTTATCACGAAATACAGCAGACAGTTTAATGAAATATGTAACATTATTAGGAAAAGAATGCTCTTGTTAGATAGGGATATAGATCTGAAATAGATCTCAACTAACTGTAATTTTATTTCTTGTAGATCAGATACTATAGGGGATAAAATAAGGAAAAATTTCAGTTCCAAGGTAAACACTAAAGTTAACAGAAATGACAGCTGGCTGCCTAAGTATTTGGGCTTTTACAAGTGTGGAGGCAGACCCTTTAAATGCTGTGATTATGCTTTAGTAGGAGATAGATTTACCTCCACCAACACAGGCAAAACTTACAACATCAGAGACCGCATAAATTGTAACTCTACATACATTGTCTATCTTATCACTTGTATGTTTTGCAAATTTCAATATGTAGGTCTTACCTCTAGGAGTCTTAAAGACAGGATTAGAGAACATTTACTATCCTTAGAAGCAGAAGTTTTGAAAACACCGGTTAATAAACATTTTTTTGAACATATGAATAAATCGGATCATTTCAAATTTCAAGGTATTGAACAAGTGACTTTGAGTGCAAGAGGAGGAGATAGATACCAGGCCCTTAGTAGAAAATATTTTTTTTGGATATATACATTAAGAACAGGATCTCCACAGGGGATCAATAAAAAGAAAATTTATGCTTACCTGATAAATGTATTTCTTTTTTGACACAATGAGTCCACGGATCATCTTAATTACTATTGGGAATTACCTCTCCTGCCCTGCAGGAGGGTGCAAAGAGCACCACAGCCAAGCTGTTATCAGTTAAGCAAACATTTTCTTTTCTTTTTAATGACACGATGAGTCTTAATTACTATTGGGAATCAATACCCAAGCTAGAGTACACAGATGATACGGAAGGGACATGACAGGGTACCTCAATTGAAGGCACCACTGCTTGAAGAACCTTTCTCCCAAAAGCGGCCTCAGCCGAGGCAAAAGTGTCAAATTTGTAGAATTTTGAAAAAGTATGTAGAGAAGACCAAATTGCAGCCTTGCAAATCTGTTCCACAGAAGCCTCATTTTTGAATCTCCATGAGGAAGCGACAGCCCTCGTGGAATAAGACGTAACTCTCTCTGGAGGCTGCTGGCCAGCAGTCTCATATGCAAAACGTATAATACTTTTCAGCCAAAAAGAAAGAGAAGTAGCTTCAGCCTTCTGACCCTTACGTTTTCCTGAAAAAAACACAAACAAAGCAGAAGACTGACGAAAATCCTTAGTTGCCTGCAGATAAATTTTTAAGGCACGAACCACGTCCAAATTATGCAGAAGCCATTCCTTCTGAGAAGAAGGATTAGGACACAAGGAAAGAACATCAATTTCCTGATTAATATTCCGATCAGAAACAACTTTAGGAAGAAATACTAATTTAATACGTAAAACTACCTTATCTGAATGAAAAATAAGGTGAGACTCATACTGCAATGCCGAGAACTCTGACACTCTGCGAGCAGAAGAAATAGCTACAAGAAATAAAACTTTCCAAGATAACAACTTAATATCTAAGGAATGCATAGGCTCAAACGGAGCCCCTTGAAGAACTTTGAGAACCAAATTCAGACTCCATGGAGGAGTAACTGGCTTAAACACAGGCCTGATCCTGATCAAAGCCTGACAAAAAGATTGCACATCTGGAACATCTGACAGACGCTTGTGTAACAAAATAAATAAGGCAGAAATTTGACCCTTTAGGGAACTCGTAGATAATCCTTTCTCCAACCCCTCTTGGAGAAAAGACAAAATTCTAGGAATCCTAACCCTACTCCAAGAGAAGCCCTTGGATTCACACCAATAAAGATATTTACACCATATCATATGGTAAATCTTTCTAGTTACAGGTTTATGAGCCTGAATCATGGTCTCTATGACCAATTCTGAAAAACCTCGCTTGGATAAAATTAAGCGTTCAATCTCCAAGCAGTCAGCTTCAGAGAAACTAGATTTGGGTAAAGGAAGGGCCCTTGAATTAGAAGGTCCTTCCTCAACGGAAGTCTCCAAGGTGGCAGAGACGACATGTCCACCAGATCTGCGTACCAAATCCTCTGAGGCCAAGCCGGTGCAATGAGGATCACCAACGCCCTCTCCTGCTTGATTCGAGCAATGAACCAAGGAAGCAAACGGAGGAAATAGGTATGTTAGACTGAAGGTCCAAGGTACCGCCAGGGCGTACCACCTGAGGGTCCCTGGACCTAAATCCATACCTCGGAAGCTTGGCATTCAGTTGAGATGCCTTGAGATCCAATTCCGGCTGACTCCATTTGAGAATCAGGCTGGAAAACACTTAAGGATGGAGTTCCCACTCCCAAGGATGAAAGGTCTGCCTGCTCAGGAAATCCGCCTCCCAGTTGTCCACCCCTGGGATGTGGATTGCCGACAGACAGCAAGAGTGGGCTTCCGCCCACTGAATTATCTTGGTTACCTCTGTCATCACTAAGGAACTCCTCGTTCCTCCCTGATGATTGATGTAAGCCACTGAAGTTATGTTGTCCGACTGGAACCTAATAAACTGGACCGAGGCTAACTGGGGCCAGGCCATAAGAGCATTGAAGATCGCTCTCAGCTCCAGAATGTTTATAGGAAGAACAGACTCTGACTGAGTTCAAACTCCCTGAGCCTTTAGGGAGCCCCAGACTGCTTCCCATCCTAGAAGGCTGGCGTCTGTTGTCACAATCACCCAAGATGGTCGGCGAAAGCAGGTTCCCTGGTAGAGATGATCCAGAGACAACTACCATTGAAGAGAATCCCTTGTCTCCTGATCCAGAAGTATTCGAGGAGACAAATCTGCATAATCTCCATTCCATTGCCTGAGCATGTTTAACTGCAGAGGTCTGAGGTGGAACCAAGCAAACTGAATGATGTCTATTGCCACCACCATCAGCCCGATTACCTCCATGCACTGAGCCACTGATGGCCGAGGAGTGGACTGAAGAGCTAGACAAGTAACAAAAATCTTTGATTTCCTGACTTCTGTCAGAAAAATCTTCATTGATAGGGAATCTATTATGGTCCCCAAGAAAGTTACCCTTGTATTTGGGACTAAGGAACTCTTTTCCAAATTTACCTTCAACCCGTAAGATCGCAGGAAGGATAGCAACATTTCCGTGTGGGATCTTGCTTGTTAAAAGGATGGCGCCTGGACTAGGATGTCGTCCAGGTAGGGCGCCACTGCAATGCCCTTTAACCGAAGCACCGCCAACAGCGATCCCAGAACCTTTGAAAAGTTTCTTTGAGCTGTGGCAAGACCAAAGGGATGAGCCTCGAATTGGAAGTGTTTGTCTAGAAAAGCAAACCTTAGAAACATGTGATGATCCCTGTGAATGTTAACATGCAAGTACACATCCTTTAAATACACAGTTGTCATAAATTGACCTTCTTGGACCAGAGGGAGAATGGAACAAATAGTTTCCATCTTGAAGGGCGGTACTATGAGGAATTTGTTTAGGCTCTTGAGATCTAAAATAGGCCTGAAGGTTCCCTCTTTTTTGGGAATCACGAACAGATTGGAATAAAATCCCAGGCCCTGTTCCTGAAACGGAACAGGAACTATCACTCCCAGGCCGGAGAGGTCTCTTACACAGTGTAAGATAATCTTGAAAGCAGAAACCTGCCTCTGGGAGGAAAACTCTTGAACTCTAGTCTGTATCCCTGGGACACAATTTCTACTGCCCAGGGATCCCTTATTCCAAGACTGATTGGGTCTCCATGCTGGCTTAGACTGTTCCTGCTTGGAAGCGGAAGAGGAAGAATTTCCCTTGAAGTTTTGAAAGGAAAGAAAATTACTCTGACGTCCCTTCTGTTTGTTTCTCTTATCCTCAGGGAGAAGATGACCCTTACCTCCCATGATATCAGAAATTATTTCTGTCAAGCCCGGTCCAAACAAGGTCTTCCCCTTGTAAGGAATCGCTAGAAGCTTAGACTTAGAGGATACATCCACAGATCAACCCTGCGTGCTAGAACAGAAAAACCTGAAATCTTTGCTCCCAGTTTGATAGCTTGAAGGGAAGCATCCGTAATAAAGGAATGAGACAATTTAAGAGCTTTTATCCTATCCTGGATCTCATCCAGGGGAATGTCTGTCATAATAGCATCAGACAACACATCAAACCAATATGCTGCTGCACTGGTGACGGTAGCGATGCACACAGCTGGTTGCCATTGTAAACCCTGGTGTACATTCATCTTCTTAAGTAACCCCTCTAATTTTTTGTCCATAGGATCTTATAAAGCACAACTATCCTCTATGGGTATAGTAGTTCTCTTAGCCAGAGTGGAAACCGCTCCTTCCAGCTTGGGGACTGTTTGCCAAGTCTCCTTGACAAAGTTGGCTATGGAGAACATATTTTTAAATATAGGAGATGGAGAAAAAGGGATACCTGGTCTCTCCTACTCTTTAGTAATGATCTCAGAAGCTCGGACTGGAACCGGAAAAACTTCTATTGAGGAAGGTACCTCAAAATATTTGTTTAGCTTACTGGATTTCTTAGGACTAACAACGACCATGGAGTCGCTGTCGTCCAATGTAGCCAAAACCTCCTTAAGCAACAGACGGAGGTGTTCTAGCTTAAACCTGAAGGATACCACTTCAGTATCAGCAAGAGGAATTACACTGTCAGAATCTGAAATTTCACCTTCAGATGCTACTACGGTATCCCCCTCCTCAGGCTTCTGGGAGGAGGCATCTGCAATAGCAACAACTGCGTCAGAAACCTCGCTTACTGAATGTCTAATTTTTCTCTTACGCTTTCCTTGCAACATAGGAAAAGCAGACAATGTGTCTGATACTGCAGAAGACATGAGAGAAGCGATATCTTTTAATGGAACCCCGTAACCCCAACTGGAGCTAAAGAGGATACACAGGGCACTGCATGTGAGGGCGGTAAAGCTGCAGCCTAAATTGAACATTGTCATTCGATTCCTGACCAGCATCCTCCTTAGAAAATGTTGGCTCAGGAATTTTTTTTATCTTTTTAACTTAAAGTCCTCTCAATACAAGAGGAACAAAAAGGAATTGGTGGTTCCACATTGCCATCAAAACATAACGAGCAGGTGACATTTTGCAAGGCCTCTTGGTCCATTCTTACTCTTAATGGATCAAGCTAGCAATCAAAATTGCAATTTTAAATCAAAATCAAATTTGACAAAAAAACGCTACTGTCTCTTTAAAACTTAAAACGTAACTTTTTTACTGTGAACTGCAGAATGCTGAAAATGCATAATTTGAACAAAATAACAAACACCTCTACACCTCAGCTCTATGCTGAGCTGCCTAACTGCCCTGGGACACTTAGGAGACAAGTCCCTTAGCAATTAGATTGATCCGTAGTCCAGCAGGAAAACGATCGCAGTTGAGATCCGCTCCTATAAACGGTTGTTCTCAGAACTCAAATGCTATTAGTCAGCCAGATATGTCACCTACAATTACCGCCTCACTTAGCCCCGTCCCTCTTGGGCGTCTCTAAATAACAATCTCCCGGTCGGTACTTTACAATCCCTCAGACTTTCCTAAACAGGGCAGCATAAAATTCATGAGAGGCGCAGTGAGAATTATGTCCCACCAGTTCCCATTGCTCTAAAGTCACCACTGCTCTATCAGAGACTGATATGGACTACGGCTACACCCTAGGACAAAGCAGCACAATCTTGTACCACTTTAAAAATAATAAACTCTTGATTGAAGAATCTTATCTAACACCTCACTTTACCACTTCCTAGCACTAGCATAGGCAAAGAGAATGACTGGGTTGGGAGGGAAGGGAGGTGATATTTAACAGCTTGGCTGTGGTACTCTTTGCCGCCTCCTGCAGGGCAGGAGAGGTAATTCCCAATAGTAATTAAGATGATCCGTGGACTCATCGTATCATTAAAAAGAAATCAGTGATGTCAAGCTTTACATAGATAGGTAGCAGGCAAAATAGTACCTAGGTTGTCTCTGTATATTAATAAACTGTTTTTGACAATGAGATACAAGTGAACATACATCGACTTGCGATTGTATGGACAAAATAGTTTCATTGTAATAAACATTCCAGTCTTTCCCATTATGTCAGTTAAGATTTTCACAGGTTTGTTTAAGATCTTTTGTTACACACTAATAAACTTGATTTGATTGCGGCTATTACATTTTTTGCAAGTGCTCACTAAGGGCGCGATCCGATATACGGCGCAGGTTTCGGCGCAAGCGTGGAAACCTGCACCGCCCGTAGTTTCACCTCGCACAGCGAGCTATCACATATACGGCGCCAGCATTTGCTAAAGTGCCGTAAATCAGACAAACTGGTGATGTCCAGAAATCAGCGTAAGTACAAATTTCTGGAGTCACCAGTGACTTACGGCACTTTAGAAACTGCCGCCGCATAAAAACTAACTAATATATTAAATCTCCCGTTACTGTCTAACACGCCTCCCAAAAATAGCCCGACACGTATACCCCTCTATCCGCAATCCCCCCTCTCACTCCTAACAATAAATGTATCAACCCCTAAACCACCGCTCCCAGACCCCGCCGCCACCTATATTATATGTATTACCCCCTAATCTGACCCCCCTACACCGCCGCCACCTATATTATTTGTATTACCCCCTAATCTAATCCCCCTACACCGCCGCCACCTATATTAAACGTATTAACCCCTAATCTAATCCCCCTACACCTCTGCCACCTATATTAAATGTATTAACCCCTAATCTAATCCCCCTACACCACCGCCACCTATATTATATGTATTAACCCCTAATCTAATCCCCCTACACTGCCGCCACCTATTTTAAATATATTAACCCCTAAACCTAAGTCTAACCCTAACACCCCCTAACTTAATTATTATTTAAATAAAATCTAATTAATATTAATATTAACTAAATTATTCCTATTTAAAACTAAATACTTACCTATAAAATAAACCCTAAAATAGCTACAATATAATTAATAACTACATTGTAGCTATTTTAGGGTTTATATTTATTTTACAGGAAACTTTGTATTTATTTTAACTAGGTACAATAGCTATTAAATAGTTAATAACTATTTAATAGCTACCTAGTTAAAATAATTACCAACTTACCTGTAAAATAAATCCTAACCTAAGTTACCATTACACCTAACACTACACTATCAATAACTTAATTAAATAAACAACAAGTATCTAAACTAAAATGCAATTAAATACACTAAACTATATTACAAAAAGCAAATAAACACTAAATTACAAAAAATAAAAAAAGATTACAAGAATTTTAAGATAATTACACCTAATCTAAGCCCCCTAATAAAATAAAAAATCCCCCCAAAATAATAAAATTTCCCTACCCTAAACCAAATTAAAAAAAGTAATCAGCTCTATTACCAGCCCTTAAAAGGGCCTTTTGCGGGGCATTGCCCCAAAGTAATCAGCTCTTTTACCTGTAGGTTAGGATTTATTTTACAGGTAATTTGGAAATTATTTTAACTAGGTAGCTATTAAATAGTTATTAACTATTTAATAGCTATTGTACCTAGTTAAAGTAAATACAAAGTTACCTGTAAAATAAATATAAACCCTAAAATAGCTACAATGTAATTATTAATTATATTGTAGCTATCCTAGGGTTTATTTTATAGGTAAGTATTTAGTTTTAAATAGGAATAATTTAGTTAATATTAATATTAATTAGATTGATTTAAATAATAATTAAATTAGGGGGTGTTAGGGTTAGACTTAGGTTTAGGGGTTAATATATTTAAAATTGGTGGCGGCGGTGTAGGGGGATTAGATTAGGGGTTAATACATATAATATAGGTGGCGGCGGTGTAGGGGGATTAGATTAGGGGTTAATACATATAATATAGGTGGCGGCGGTGTAGGGGGATTAGATTAGGGGTTAATACATTTAATATAGGTGGCGGCAGTGTAGGGGGATTATGTTAGGGGTTAATACATTTAATATAGGTGGCGGCGGTGTAGGGGGATTAGATTAGGGGTTAATACATATAATATAGGTGGTGGCGGTGTAGGGGGTCAGATTAGGGGTTAATACATTTAATATAGGTGGGGGCGGTGTAGGGGGGTCAGATTAGGGGGTAATACATATAATATAGGTGGCAGCGGTGTAGGGGGGTCAGATTAGGGGTTAATATAGTTATTATAGGTGGCAGCAGTGTAGGGGGATAATATTAGTGGTTAATATATTTAAAATAGGTGGCGGCTGTGTAGCAGGATCATATTAGGGGGTAATATATTTCAAATAGGTGGCGGCGGTGTAGGGGGATCATATTAGGGGGTAATACATAGAATATAGGTGGCGGCGGGGTCCGGGAGCGGCGGTTTAGGGGTTAAAGACTTTATTAGGGATTGTGGCGGGGGATTGCGGTTGACAGGTAGATAGACATTGCGCATGCGTTAGGTGCTAGGTTTTATTTTACAGGTAGTTTAGGGAGTTACGGTAAGTCCTTACGCTGTGTATTGGATACCAAATTGCACGGGTTTGGTATATCACTCTATGGGCCAAAAAAGTACGTCCGAAGGGTGAAATATACGAGCGTAACTTCTAGGTTACGCCGTATATGTGATACCAAACCAGCGCAAAATTTGCCGTTGCCGGCTTTTGCGGGCGATGCTGCATATCGGATCGGGCCCTAAGTCTACTAATTGCATTTATCTTTTATACGTAAAACAGCTACTATTTGCATTTAGCCATTTCAGATATATTTAGTGTTGTAACCAACAAGAGGTTCCCGAGACTTTTTAGACATATTACTAATAACTATTTTACAATAGGTGTTTTTCTTGATTTTTGCTGAAATTTAAATGATTAATGTTGTGTATGATAAAAAAATTTTTTCAGGAGTAAGGTTATGAAAAGGTTAAATTGCATGTGAACCTGTCATAGCATATTGTGATTGGGCAATTTGACCGCTAACTCCTGATTTAACAGCTGTTAGAAACGCTTGTTCCTTAGCGCTGATGAACTGCCCGTGAGGCAGGAAACGCGTCAGCTGTGGAGTCTGTCTGTGTGCTGTGCCAGTTATGCTTTTAATGCAAGTGATAAATAAATAGTACTTTTAACTTAAGCAATCTCTCCCTGCCTTTATTTCACTGGGACCGTGAAATTTGTTTGCTTGCAGTACACCTATACCGACAAGACTTGAAATGGCTGTGTTAGGGAAATGATGAGTTATGGGCCACAAAGCTGCTATTTGACTCATAACGCAAAACTCGCAATCTAGGTTAGAGTGAGTCTATTGTGGGTAAAGTAAGCTTTGGTACTAAAACTTGGAACTTTGTCTCACCCTGAAGATCAATAGTTGCCCTAGGTTGTCACAATTCCATCTTGGAATAGGATCCTGTCATTCGCCTAGTATTAACTAGGCGTGTGTTTATATATGAACGTCAGACTGCTTTCTATAAAGGTATTTTATGTACTTTTGATGTTTTTTATGTATTATCTCCACCGGTGGATTCATTATGTTTTATTAATTGATTGAATGTTAACTATTCATTATTAAAATACAGGTGAAATTCGAAAAATTGTGCAAAAGTTCATTTATTTCACTAATGCAACCTAAAAGGTGAAACTAATATATGAGATAGACTCATTACATGCAAAGCAAGATATTTCAAGCCATGATTTGTCATAATTGTGATGATTATGGCTTACAGCTCATAAAAAACCCAAATCCACAATCTCAGAAAATTAGACTATTACATGAAATCAATAAAACAAGGATTGTACATACCTGTAGAACAATATCGGACCTCTGAAAAGTATAAGCATGCATACTATATTACTCAGTACTTGGTTTGGGCCCCTTTTGCAGCAATTGCTACCTCAATGCGGCGTGGCATGGAAGCTATCAGCCTGTGGCACTGCTGAGGTGTTATGGAAGATCAGGATGCTTCAATAGCGGCCTTCAGCTCTTCTACATTGTTCAGTCTCATATCTCTCATCTTTCTCTTGGCAATGCCCCACAGATTCTCTATGAAGTTCAGGTCAGGCGAGTTTGCTGGCCAATCAAGAACAGTAATCCCACGGTCATTGAACCAGGTTTTGGTGCCTTTGGCAGTGTGGGCAGGTGCCAAGTCCTGCTGGAAAATAAATTCAGCATCCCCATAGAGCTCGTCTGGGGAAGGAAGCATGAAGTGCTCCAAAATCTCCTGGTAGACGGCTGTGTTGACCCTGGACTTAATGAAGCACAGTGGACTAACACCAGCAGATGACATGGCTCCCCAAATCAACACAGGCTGTGGAAACTTCACACTGGTCTTCAAGCATCTTGCTGTGTGTGCCTCTCCATTCTTCCTCCATACTCTGGGTCCTTGTTTTCCAAATGAGATGTAAAATTTTAAAATGAAAAGAGGACTTTGGACAACTGAGCAACAGACCAGGTCTGTTTTTCTTTAGCCCAGGTAAAACCCTTCTGACATTGTTTGTTGTTCAGGAGTGGCTTGACAAGAGGAATACGACATTTGAAGCCCATGTCTAGGATATGTTTGTGTGGTGGCTCTTGTGAAAGTCCCCATCACTTTTGAATGGCCTTTTCCTGACAATCCTCTCCAGGCTGCGGTCATCCCTGCTGCTTGTGCACCTTTTTCTTCCACACTTTTCCCTTCCACATAACTTTCTATTAATGTGCTTTGATACAGCATTTTGGGAACATCCAAATTGTTTTGCAATTACCTTTTGAGGCTTTCCCTCCTTATGGAGGGTGTCAATTATGGTTTTCTGCACAACTGTCAGGCCAGCAGTCTTTCCCATGATTGTGATTCCTATTGAACCAGACTGAGAGACCATTTAAAGGCTCAGGAGACCTTTACAGGTGTTATGGCTTAATTAGCTGATTAGAGTGGGACACTTTGAGCCTAGAATATTGCACTTTTTCACAATATTCTAATTTTCTGAGTTTGTGGATTTGGGGTTTTCATGAGCTGTAAGCCATAATCATCACAATTATGACAAATCACGGCTTGAACTATCTTGCTTTGCATGTAATGAGTCTATCTCATATATTAGTTTCACCTTTTAAGTTGCATTAGTGAAATAAATTAACTTTTGCACGATATTCTAATTTTTCGAGTTTCACCTGTATATTCCTCTATTAATGCCCATAGTGTGAGAGTGTTTAGCTGTTTTTAGCGCATTTGATTGTACTTGCACAATACGGATTATGATAGCCTTGGTGACTCTATAGTCCCAATTTTATTAAAGACAGGAGGCAAGTATTTTGCTTTACTTTACTTTGTAAACTCCAGCAGTAATACAAGTACAGAAAAAAGTAACAAATAACTGTACAACCAATCAGATCACAGTACACGGTAAAAAAGCCTGGTCCAGACCGAACCAATCCTCAGGAAATGTAGAGCATAACAAGACCAACAGGTCTCCAACGGAACGGAACATATGAATCTTTCAGGAGTATTTCCTGGATCATTCACATTAAAATAAAACAAATAATCCATAAAAGTAATATAACTTTTTTTTTTGTACACATATATATACATAGGGAGGGAGAAAATATTGTTTTACCCAAGGGGGGGGGGGGCAAAATACTTGCCTCCTGTCTTTAATAAAATTGGGACTATAGAGTCACCAAGGCTATCATAATCCGTATTTTATGACGAGACAGGAGGCTCTTATTTTGCTTTTTTAAAGCTTAACCATCTAATAAGGAAAAAGCAGCCTGAGAAATAGGTTTGAAATAAAATTTGCGGAATATAGTATCAGAAGACCAGTGTGCAGCAGCCAGGAGGTCTTGTAAAGAGCAACCCTTCCTAAAGGCATAGGAGGCTGCTGCCCCTCTAACTGAATGAGCCCCAAAGGAGGATGGAATCTGAGCTAGGGACATGACCCAGCATATACATCTGGCAAAAGTAGGAACCGAAATGGGTTGAAAGGGCTAAACATAAGAGTTCAGTAATGGGCCTGTTCCTGATCTACGTAAGGGAGCCGTACGAGAAAAGTATTCTTTAAGGCATCTTGCTACGCATAGCAGAGGTTCCATTCTAGATAAGGGTAAGATAGGGAAGACAAGAAGGTTTTAGTGCGTCTATTAATATGGAAATGTAGACCTGAAGGGGATAGAGAGAAACCGTCTACATCTATAGCCTGAACATCTGAGGCTCATCTAAAGGAGAGAAGGCAGAGCAGGGTAGCTAATTTAGCTGACAACTGTTTCATGGATAACAAAGGGTTGACCGGCCAAGACTGAAATAAGGAAAGAAGTTTTGAGAACTCCCAGAGAGATTTATAATAAGATTGTGGGGGTATCCTAATGCGGATGCCCCTCAGGAGATGAGAGATGAGAGGATCTTTACCTACAGGTAGCCCATTAATATGGAGATGCATTGCTGATATGGCAGAATGAAAGAGATTAACCGTACAATAGGCTATCCCTTGTTCAAAAAGAAGAGCGTGGAAATTATAGTTACTGCAGGCATTTAAAAGGGATCAGTAAATTCTGCCAAGCACCAATGAACCCAGACTGACCAGGCAGCTTGGTAGGACTGATGAGTTCCTGGGGCCCAGGAATCTCTGAGGCGACCTTGAGCTGTGCCCAAAAGTCCTGAGGTCTCCTAGGAACCCCTGAAACAGTCCAAACTAGGAGATAAAGAAACTCGTCTAGAATTAATGGGTGATAGTCTCCATCCGTGTTCAGAAAGGGAGATATCAGGAGAGGGTAATGACAAGATAGCTCTAACAGGGCTGGAAACCAGGCTTGAGCTGGCCAGAGGGGAGTGACTATCACGATAGAGATCTGGAGTCTGCGAATGAGAGCTAGGACTCTGAAGATCATAGAGAATGGAGGAAAGGCATAAGCTCCATAAGGGGGCCAATTCTGGAGGAAGGCATCCGTGGCTTGAGCTCCCGGGTCTGGCAACCAACTGAAATATGTTGGGAGCTGTTGGTTGGTGCGAGACGCAAAGAGGTCTATGGACAAAGGTCCTCTGAGAATCAGAATTTTGAGAAAATCTGCCTGCTCAGTTTCCAGTCGCTGGCATCTCTCCAGTATCTGGAAAACCAGTCCGCTATGATGTTGGACTGTCCTGGAAGATATTCCGCCACTACCGATATATTGTTGTCGAAACAAAATTAGTAAAATTGCTGAGTTAAATTCGATAGGGTCAGTGACCTGGTGCCTCCCAGTTTGTTGATATACTGGACAGCTGCAATGCTTTCCATCTGGAGGAGGACACAACAATTGGTTAATGAATCCTTGAAGAATTGGATGGCAAAGGAACCTGCTATGAGTTCCAGACAATTGATATGGAGTGACGACTCCTCAAGTGTCCATTTCCCTTCTGTGGCTTGGAAGTCGCAAGACGCGCCCCAACCGAGAAGGCTGGCATTGGATTCTATTATAAAGTCCGGTGAGGACCCGAAAATGGCCCTGCCATTCCAGGCTTCCATGTTGTGAAGCCACCAGGAGATTTCTTGTCTGACCTCTCGGGAGAGTGTCACCAGTTAAGCAAAAGAAGGGTCTCTGTGTAGGTGAGAGTGTTTCAACCTCTAATGGTCCCGAGAAGATTGCTTGAACGGAGGAGGACAATATAATCCTTGCCAGTTGCCGCAATTGTATTTGTGGTTTTCTCAGGGCTGTTCTGAGCTCCTTCTGAATAGTGGTCAGTTTGGTATCTGGGAGAGTCAAGGTAGCTGTCACTAAATTCACTGTGAATCCTGTAGCTGTCATCATGGGGACAGGGGGTTTCTTGTGGCTCTTCAGGCCATTCCTCCTCTGACTTGTGTTCTGATAGGTACCAATCAGGGTAGTATGTAGGATTGTTTGGTTTAGAGGTATCATTATAATTTTCTTCCCTGATTGTTACCCCAGGGGTAGGCGTTATGGCAGGCTTATTCCTTTTTGTGAGGGGGGTTCCCCTTGATGTTTGGATTTGTAGTACATTTCTTAGAGGGCTCTGGGGATTCAGAGGGATTTTGTGATTGGGCTGGAGGCTCAAGGGTCTCCTGTATAATATTTTTCCCCATGGATGAAATGTCTGTAAGATCAGAGGATACTGCTTGGGATACAGATGTATAAACCATCGGTTGTATATCGACAGGAGTTTGTTCATTGTCATACATGATATCTGTAGTAATATTATGAGGGAAACAATATATATATATATATATATATATATATATATATATATATATATATATATATTTATATATATATATATGTACTATGCCTGCTGTGAGCCTAGAGAGTGCTGCCAAAATGACAGAATATCGCTTCTGTTCACATGTATTTAATATGAAAGGATACATTTTTTTTCCACTCAGTATTCACAGGGATTACTATCTTGATAATGCTTGTTATCTATTATCTGTAAATATAATGATATGTGTTACAACTTTATTTACCGTTATAGGTTAGTGGTATATTAACACCCCATTTTAATATTCTTCCATCGTTAACAGTGCATAAATCGTACCCTTTACAAATATCAAATTACCCAGGTATTGTAAAGACTATACGCTTAGGAATAGCGTTATTCGTTGGTGATATAGTGGAAACTGAGTCCAAGATGGCCGCGGTCACGTGGTGTGACGTCATGTGCGCAGCATAAGGAGAGAGATCCTCTACCAATATGGCAGCCGGGGCACAGCGAGGCAGTAAAAAGGCACCCGGTCGGCGATGTCGTGAGGATGCGGTAACCCTTAATATAAGGAGGAAATGTTCCACTATGCCACCAATGACATATACAAATATTCAAACAGGTATGAGATTAAATTAATAATCGATAAACAGCTACTAAATGTTAGACAGAGAAAAATGTTGGAAAAAACATTATAAGGAGATTTGATAGGATAGAGAAGAGAAAAGATAAGATAAGATCCAATCTCAATGAATGAGTGGTAAGGAAAAGAAAACAGATAAAGTAATCTTAGAGAAGATAAAGTCAATCTTTTAGAGAAATCAATCTGCTAGAGCAGTAAAGAAAGAGGAAAAGGATTCACCAGAGCCTGACTTTATTACTGTGTACTGTGATCTGATTGGTTGTACAGTTATACTATGTTACTTTTTCTGTACTTGTATTACTGTTGGAGTTTAGAAAGTAAAGAAAGTAAAGCAAATTAGGAGCCTCCTGTTTTGTCATAAAATTCCCTTTTGAGTAGTTTTTCAGAGCTGCTCCATTATCATTTGCCTAGAAACTTACTCCTCCCCTTATTTTCGCAATTCCTTTTGCTTATTTTAAGATTCAGGATTTTGTCCTGGTTTTAGAAGTACCACATATGTCTAGGTTTCCAAGTAATTTTGGCAAATATAGGCCAAATACTACAAGGATGGAATTATTAGTTTAACATTAACATTTGCTTAACCTGTAAGATTAATAAACACCCAATACAAAACCGTTATACAAAATTACATATTTCTAGAATGTAGCCCAGCGTATTTACCTAGAGCTGGTTTGACACTTAATTTAACCTGTTTATCGCCATTGACAAACAATAAAAATTAGGGACAACATCGTTACTGATAGGGAGAGAAGAGGAAACTTGACTTTCACTGCATGGTTGCTGAATAGCCTCACATGCAGACATTCAGCAACAGCATGAGATAGAATCTGATTTCAGCTTGTAGCTCATGTAAAAGAGGCACCCCATTGTCAGGAATGTTGTTACTGGGACACCCTGCCTCTCTTATGGTTTGCCTGGTTGGCCTCCATAGCACTATGTATGTGTTGCCTCACTGCTAAAGCATGCAGAAATAGCAAGGGCTTGCTGCTGACAGTGAAACCTGTACTACCACAGCTGAGGAAACTGCCATTATACAGGGTACAGAGCCTGTCCTTAAGGGTTTAACGATGGATGCCATACAAGATACTGCAGCTGTCATTAAGGGGGTTAAATTATTCTTTCACAAGAAAAGTGGCATCTCATCATTACCTCTTCCATTAAATCCTCTTTTTTCCATACCTATTATAGAAACAAATTTCAAAATTCTTACACATCGCCCTCTGCATGACATTTATAACCTCACCACATTGGACCTGTTTTTGAGAAGCTATAATTAATGGTGTCTCCATGTGCCACTCAACTACGGCCTCCACGACCCACTTTGCCAGACATTGCTGCAGCTCCAGTAGGCCCCATCCATAACACGCCCAGTCTAGCCCTCGCCACAATCACAAATCACCAGTGGTCCTCCTAAAACCTTTCCCCTAAGAAGTTACTTCTTGGTACTCCACTGATTATAGGGAGTAAGGATCCCTATTACATATATTATGGCAAAGCTCACGCATAAACACTTCAGGGAAAATGTAATTATACATTTAGAACCGTTCCTTAAAATATCAATAGTTAACTTCTCTAATATTTTTTCTAAATGGTCATATCCTTCACTCATGTATATGTAAAAAAAATATCTGTTTAAGATAATGGTTAACTGCAACAAAATATTTCTACTGAATCAGAAGTACACTTTATATTTCTATTAATGGGAATCAGGACCATGTGTAGATGAGGGCTTTTTGGTCATAATATTCTGGTAGCTTGTTATAATGTATCATTGTATTATATTTTTTTTATTATCTTATTTTGTTTGCACCATGTTTAAAAATATTTATTTTTTTATTCTCATTTGTAAAATATTTTTGTTTTATTCTGATATGTACCAGTTTATCTTTCCTTTTTATTGTTTTTGTTTCTGTAATGTTTTTAGAATAAAGGAAAATTAATAAATTGATTGAACTTAAAAAATTATATATATATATATATATATATATATATATATACAGTATATATAATTAAATTGTGTAAATATAAAGTTTAAAATTATACACAAGTGCAGACACAGTAAGCCTAGCTGTCTGCTTATGACATCATATAAAACACAGCACTATGACTTCATAATATCAGGGATCTATAAACACCTAAGTATATTTAAGGCAATCTAAGAACTCTTTAGACATAGTGACGTATCTCAGTGCTATTGAGCTATTCTTGAATATTTTTAGCTTTTTACACAAAGATGAAAATCTTTGATGTTTTTATATATTTATTTGGCTTCCTGGGACACATGTTCTGGAAGCGAAAACAAGACCCAGAGCCAAATGACAACAGTTTCAGATCTATGGGGAAAAATGCTGTTGTGAGGAAGAAAAGAAAAATGAATAGCAAGTCAGAAGAGCAGATCTCAGGTAAGAATAGGGTGCAGGATATCAAATAAGGTATAAAATATATGAGGAAGGAACATCATATCCAAACCACCTTCAAACAAACATTTTTATCACACATTTCCAGCAATGTCTACACAACATACACAAGATTAGGTAGGGTAGTGATGGCTAAATTAATAGGTAGTAAAATGGTACTTTAAGATCACTAGTATTATTGACTTTATGCCTTTGTTCAACCTACAAGGAAGAAGCTGTGCCTGGCCCAATCACCCCCAAGTCAGACTGCCACTCTCAATAGGCAGTCTTGTTTATCATCGGGAGCTTGGAAGGGGAAGTTTTGGAAAGGTAAGTCTTTTTTTTTTTTTTTAAACAAGCTTTATTGAATAATTCAAAATCTGTTTTACAGACGTGTGTGTCAGAGAAATAAAATAGCAAAGGGATCACTCCACAATACGGGTGATCCACTGATCATGGTCAATCATAGAAATACACACTTATTAAGTTTCAGTTCTTTTTAAAGCTCGGTTTTCAACATTTTATGTTGGAAGCAACCTGCTTCAATGGATATAAAACCTTATTATTATGAGGGAAACTAAGTGGGTTGAAGGGGTTAGACCAGGGTTAAACAGTAGGGGCATGGGAGATAAAAAAAAAAAAAAAGATATACAAGGGTGATGTGTGATATAGGGTGAAATTTTCCGATAATGATTCCGAAGTATTAGATGGGAGCGTGTTAGTTGAGAGCGTCTTTCCAGGTGGCTAGCATCAATTCATGTGTCCCTATTTGGTGGATTTTAAAATAGTGGAACCTCTCCAGCACCAGCAGGTCATCTACCGAAGATATCCATTCCCCTGTTGTAGGTATGTCTCTAGATTTCCAATTCCTAGGTATGAGTTTTTTGCGTCAGTAAGCATGATCGGTAGTAGGTCTTGTGTGTGAGCGTGTTTGATTTTAGGAAGGTGTAGAAAAGTATAGCGTCGGGTGAGTTTGGGATTTCTATCTTAAGTTTATTTGCCATAATTTCCAGTACTCCCGTCCAAAATCCACGGATCTTTAGACATGACTACCAGACATGAAGGAGGGTGCCGTTTTCTCTGCAGCCCCTCCAACATAGGGGGCTAGCAGATGGGAAGCATCTGTGGAGCCGTTTAGGTGTAAGGTACCACCTACACAACAGTTTAAGTTGTATTTCTTGTATTGTGGTTGAAATTGATGAGCGCTTCACAAGTGTAAATGCTTTGTACCAGTTATTTTGGTTGATTTCTTTGTTGAGGTCTTTATGCCATGCAATGGTGTATGTTGGAAGTTGTGTGTCTGGGGGGATGGTTAAGATTTGATATATTTTGGAGATCAGGTGTCTAATTGGGGTATCTCGTATGCACAACAATTCGAATGGAGTAAGTTCTCTCGTAAATCCCTCTCTGTGACTGTGGTGTGTTAAGAAGTGAATGAGTTGGCGGTGTCTCAACCAGGATGCAAAAATGCCTCTATTTACTTCAATCAGTTCCTGCATAGGGCGTATTTTTCCATAGTCAATTACGGTATATATGGAGCTATTTCTCAGGCTGTATTGTTTGCCCCTACGTAAACCCAATTTCAAGTATGGGAGGTCTTGGTTTTCGAGTGGCTTGAGCAGAGAGTATCTGGAGGAGATGTGAACGCTGGTGGTAACCAGTTTGTCCCATTCACCGAAGACCTCAGATATCAAGGGATATTTATGCAACAGTTTAGGGCATGAAGCGTGCGGGAGCCATGCCAGTGTACCTACGTTGTTTAATCTAAGCAGTTGCCCATCGAGACGCACCCATGCTTTATTCGTGTCATTATGGGACCACTCCACAAGACGCTGTAAAAGTATAGCACGCCTATATGCAACAAGGTCTGGGAAACCCAGGCCTCTCTTTCGCGCGGAAGGTACAATGTCTTCCTTGGCACGTGGGGTCTCATGCCTTTCCAGATAAACTGCTCTAAAGTTTTTTACATGTGAGATAGGTATTCCCTAGGGAGGGGCATCGGGACAGTTTGGAGAATAAACAGAATTTGTGGTAAGTTGTTCATCTTAATCACTCCCATTTTACCCAACCATGATAGGTGCTTGTTCTTCCAGGAAGAAAGGTCTCTAATTATTTCCTCTTTCAGTTTCAAGTAGTTATTTTTATATAGGTCCTGGTGGTTTGCTGTGATATAAATCCCTAGGTAATTTAGCGGAGAAGTAGTAGTGGGCACCCTATGCTGTGTTTGTAGGAATTGTATATGTTCATGAGGGGCGATATATTCAGGAGCTCTGACTTTGTGAGATTAAGGTGAAAGTTGGATAGGTCTCCGTAGACCTTCAATTCTTTGAGGAGTTCGGGGACGGATGTTTTAATGTCAGCAAGTGTGTAGATTATGTCGTCCGCGTAGAGTGCTTGTTTATGTTCCTTGTCATCTATATTGATACCCAAGATAGATTGATTATTCCGGATCATTTGCGCTAGGGCTTTGATGGTTAGGGCAAATAGCAGGGGGACAATGGGCATCCCTGTCTGGTGCCGTTTGCAATATTAAATGTGTCTGATAAGATGCCATTGACTCGGATCCACGCGTTTGGGGTGGAGTAGAGAGCAAATGTCATATTAATAAAGGATTTGCCGAGTTTCATTGCCTTCATAACTCTGCGCAGGAAGAGCCAATCAACACAGTTGATGGCTTTTTCGAAAAAGTACCAGAGGCACCCTCTCCACGTGAGCGTAGTTAACTATTTGAACTACTTTGGAGGTATTATCACACGCCTCTCTACCTTGGATGAATCCCACTTGATCTGTTGATATGAGTTCTGGGAGTTATCTGTTTAGTCGTTTAGCTAATATTTTGGCTAGAATTTTGATATCTGTATTCAACAGAGATATGGGTTGGAAGTTCTCGGGGGCAGTGGGGGATTTCCCAGGCTTGGGAATTATGGTAATGTGAGCTTCGAGCATTGTTTTAGAAAGGTGGGGTTCAGTCCTCATGCTGTTGAATAAAAGGAGCATGTGTGGTGCTAGCAAATTAAAGAAGGATTTATAGTATCAGACGGTGAACCCGTCCGGTCCTGGGCTCTTTCCACCCGGTAGATCCTTAATAGCCTGTGACAGCTCCTCCAATGAGATTGGGGCATCCAGGTATTCCACTCCTGCCTCTCCCAATTCCGGCAATTCTAGTGAATTAATAGAAGAGTCTATTGCCTGCTGTCTAATCAAGGGATTGCTAATTTTTAAATTATTTGCTTTGCTAGGGTTGCATTTAAAAAAAAGAAAAATAACTATTTCTACTATTCCATTATTTTTTTTATTTTTTTCTGTCTGTGTGGGTAATTAGGGGTGGGATTATTTTCACCTGTGTGGGCATAGCAAGCCTTTATATTTAGCATAGTAACTCTATTGAGCATGCTCTAATTGGGTCTGTTGTATTGATTCTCTGTTAAAGTAAGATTGTCTGTTTAAGTATAATAGTTAGTTAACCAACGGTTAGATCACGAGTTTTGTCAGTGAGGCTGTGCGGGGCTAACGCTCCTTTTTTTCTTACCACTCCCTTTAAACAACGCTGGTATTACGGGTTTTCTGCAAGCCGGCGTTAGCCTCAGAAAAGTGAGCGTTGAGCTAAATTTATCTCCACATCTCACCTCAATACCAGCGTTGCTTACGGTAGCGGTAAGCTGGCAAAACGTGCTTGTGCACGATTTCCCCATAGGAAACAATGGGGCTGAGCTTGGTGAAAAAAAACTAACACCTGCAAAAAAGCAGCGTTCAGCTCCTAACGCAGCCCCATTGTTTCCTATGGGGAAAGAAAATTTACATCTGCACCTAACACCCTAACATGAACCCCAAGTCTAAACACCCCTAATCTTACACTTACACCCCCGCTATCTCTGACACCTACATTATAATTATTAACCCCTAATCTGCCGCTCCGGACACCGCCGCCACCTACATTATACTTATAAACCCCTAATCTGATGCCCCCAACATCGCCAACACCTACATTATAGTTATTAACCCCTAATCTGCCCCCCCAAAGTCGCCGCAACTATATTAAATTTATTAAACCCTAATCTGCCACCGCCAATGTCGCCGCCACTATAATAAAGTTATTAACCCCTTAACCTAAGTCTAACCCTAACCCCCCTAACAAATATAATTTAAATTAAACAAAACTAAATACTTACCGATAAAATAAACTCTAAGCTAGCTACAATATAATTTATAGTTACATTGAAGCTAGTTTAGGATTAATTTTTATTTTACAGGCAACTTTGTATTTATTTTAACTAGATAGAATAGTTATTAAATAGTTATTAACTATTTAATAACTACCTAGCTAAAATAAGTACAAATTTACCTGTAAAATAAATCCTAACCTAAATTACAATTACACCTAACACTACACTATCATTAAACTAATTACCTAAACTACCTACAATTAATTACAATTAAATTAAATAAACTAAATTACGAAAAAAAACAAACACTAAATTACAGAAAATAAAAAAAGAATTACAAGAATTTTAAACTAATTACACCTAATCTAATCCCCCTAATAAAATAAAAAAGCCCCCCAATATAAAAAAAAATTCCCTACCCTATACTAAAATACAAATAGCCCTTAAAATGGCCTTTTACGGGGCATTGCCCCAAAGTAATCAGCTCTTTTACCTGTAAAAAAAAATACAATACCCCCAACATTACAATCCGATTGGCTGATCCAATCAGCCAATAGGATTGACCTCACATTCTATTGGCTGTTCCAATCAGCCAATAGAATGCGAGGTCAATCCTATTGGCTGATTGCATCAGCCAATAGGATTTTTCCTACCTTAATTCCGATTGGCTGATAGGATTCTATCAGCCAATCGGAATTCAAGGGACGCCATCTTGGATGACGTCATTTAAAGGAACCTTCATTCTTTGTTAGGACTTCGTTTGAAGAGGATGCTCCGCGTCGGCTGGATTGAAGATGGACCCGCTCCGCTCCGGAAGGATGAAGATAGAAGATGGCGTCTGGATGAAGATTTCTGCCGTCTGGAGGACCTCTTCTGCCCCGACCGGATGAAGACTTCTGCCGTATGGAGGACCACTTGTGCCCGGCTGGGTGAAGATGGCTCAAGGTAGGGTGATCTTTTGTCTTTATTTTAGCTAGGTAGTTATTAAATAGTTAATAACTATTTAATAACTATTGTACCTAGTTAAAATTAATACAAACTTACCTGTAAATTAAAAATAAACCCTAAGCTAACTACAATGTAGCTATCTTAGGGTGTATTTTATCGGTAAGTATTTAGTTTTAAATAGGATTAATTTATATAATTATGTTAAATTTATTTCGTTTAATTTAAATTATATTTAAGTTAGGGGGTTAGACTTAGGGTTAGACTTAAGTTTAGAGGTTAATAAATGTATTATAGTAGCGGCAACATTGGGGTCGGAAGATTAGGGGTTAATAAATGTAGGTAGGTGTCGGCGACGTTGGAGGGGCAGATTAGGGGTTAATAAAATGTAACTACTGTTTGCGAGGCGGGAGTGCGGCGGTTTAGGGGTTAATAAATTTATTAAAGTGGCGTCGATGTACGGTCGGCAGATTAGGGTTAATAATTGTAGGTAGGTGGGGGCTACGTTGGGGGCGGCAGATTAGGGGTTAATAAATATAATATAGGTGTTTGCGATGTTAGGGGCAGCAGATTAGGGGTTCTTAAAATTTCATGCTCAATCTGAATCACAAAAGAAACTTTTTGGGTACAGTGTCTTCTTAAGTTAAACCTTTTATTAAGAATGTGTGAAAATCTCATTCAGTGTACAGTTTGCCATATGTTTGCAACACTGGAGCAGCCGCTTCTGGGATTATATGTTTGTGGCAAGTGTGAGCATATTGTCTCTTTAGAAACTCGTACTTGGGATCTGGAGGAACGAATTGCAACACTACATGAAAGGGAAATGGATAGGACTGAGCTGGTTGTTAATGGTTCCAGCAGTGGGAAAGGGGAGGATTCAGATGAGGAGACTCCAGGATGTAGCTGGGTCATAGTTAGATGGTGAAGTAAAGGTAAACGGAAGAGACATGCCAGTTCTGAGCTGGTACACCCCAATAGATTTGCCAGATTAAGTGAAGATGTTGGGGATATCAGTTCGGGGGTGGCAGTGTCAGAGAGGGCTGGTTTGCCTAGTATAGTGAACAGTCCTTTAGTTGTGGAAGAGCAGCATACTATGGTGCACAGTCCTTCAGTCATGGAAGAGGGGCATACAAGTCAGGGCCTGAGGCAGATGTTGGTGGTAGGAGACTCTATTATTAGGAAGGTTGATAGGGTAATTTGTCATCCAGACCCTTTACATAGAACAGTTTGCTGTCTTCCAGGGGCTCGTGTTAGGCATATTGTGGAGCGTATTGATAGATTGTTAGAGGGATGTCGGTCTGATCCTGCAGTCATGGTGCATATTGGTACTAATGAAGGAATCGGCGGGAGATGGAGAGTCCTAAAAAATGACTTCAGGGAGTTAGGTAGCAAGCTTAAAGCAAGGACCTCCAAAGTAATATTTTCTGAGATATTACCAGTGCTGTGTGCTAACTCAGTAAGGCAGAAGGAGCTAAGGTCTGTTAATTCATGGTTAAAAACATGGTGTAAAAATTAGGTGAACACTGGGCTGATTTTTTACTAGGGTACAATTTGTACAGTAAGGATGGATTGCACCTGAATGACATGGGTGCAGGTGTGTTGGGGGAAAGGATGGTAGCATGTTTAGAGAACCTTTTAAACTAGGCAAAGGGGGGAGGGTCAGTCTGTGAATAGAACAGAGAGATCAGTCTGTGAATATCTCACTCCCTTAATATCTCAAGGAAGGGATGACTTAAGAAATCTCACATTAGAAAGTATAGAGGAAAGCACACCAAGTAGCAGCAGAAAGAACATGAAAATTAAATGTATGACAACAAATGCAAGAAGCATGACAGGTAAAATGGGGGAGCTGACGCTCTTAGTTGCAGAAGAGGACTATGATGTTATCAGTATAACTGAAACTTGGTGGGATGATTCACATGACTGGGCAGTTAACTTAGAGGGGTATACTTTATTTAGGAGGGACAGGAATAATAAAAGGGGTGGAGGAATCTACATGTATATTAAACTTAACCTTAAGCCTACAATAAAGGAAGATATTTATGATACAAGTGACAACGTAGAGACCCTGTGGGTTGAAATAAAGAGTGGGGGGAAAAATCCTAAAAAAATATTACTAGGAACATGCTACAAGCCCCCAACATTAGTGACCCGGAGGAAACTCAACTACTTATCCAAATAGGTAAGGCTTCTAATAACAGTGCTGTAATTATGGGAGATTTTAACTACCCTGATATAAACTGGGCCAATGAAACTAGTAATTCAGCTAAGGGGGATAGATTTTTAAATGTTCTCAGGGATAACTTCTTGTCACAATTAATAGAGGAGCCAACTTGGAGTAAAGCTATATTGGATTTAGTGCTATCAAACAATACAGATATCATATCAAACATAGAGGTGAAAGAACATTTGGGAAACAGTGATCATAACATGGTTACATTTGAAATCTCTTTTCATATGCAGTGTCTTAAAGGTTTAACTAAGACTTTTAATTTCAAGAAAGCAAAATTCAACGATTTAAGGAAATCATTAAATAATATAAATTGGGACAATGTATTCTCTAATAAAAATACAGAGGATAAATTCATAATATTTAAAAATGTGTTAAATAAATATACATATCAACAAATACCATATGGTAATAAAAATAAAAAATCAAAGCCGTTATGTCTAAATAAAAATGTGTTAAGAGAAATTAGGAAAAAACGTAGGGCATTTAAAATATTAAAAGAAAATAGAACAGACTAAACATACAATATTTATAAAGAATGTAACAAAGCATGCAAAAAAGCAATCAAATTAGCCAAAATTGAAAATGAAAAATTAATTGCCAAGGATTATAAGTCTAACCCTAAAAGGTTCTTTAAGTACATAAATAGCAAAAAACCTAAGAAGGATAATATAGGTACATTAAAATGCGTGGAGGGTAGAATGATAAATAATGACAGGGAGAAGGCTGAGGTACTAAACCAGTTTTTTTCTTCAGTATACACAAGAGAGGAACCTTTGGATGATAATTTGGAACAAAATAGAACATGACAGTCCATACCATTAACTGGGTTATGTTTAGAGGATATCAGGAAAAAACTGGATAATATTAAGATAAATAAAACTCCAGGCCCAGATGGAATACACCCAAGGGTGTTAAGAGAACTTGGCACTGTTATAGACAAACCTCTACTCTTAATTTTTCAAGACTCATTATCCTCAGGCATGGTACCCCAGGATTGGCGTAAAGCTGATGTGGTGCCACTCTTCAAAAAGGGAAGCAGGGATGATCCAGGAAGCTATAGACCAGTTAGTCTGACATCAATAGTGGGGAAGATATTTGAAGGGATTATAAGGGATTATATTGATGAGCATATTAGTGTAAACAAGATTATGAGTTCTAATCAGCATGGCTTTAGGAGAAATAGATCATGTCAAACTAATCTAATTAGATTCTACGAGGAAGTAAGTAAAAATATAGATAAAGGGGAATCAGTTGATGTGATATACTTAGATTTTGCAAAGGCATTTGATACAGTGCCACATGAGAGATTAATGCACAAAATTAAGGGACTGGGAATAGCTGAAAATGTTAGCTCATGGATAAATAACTGGATAAAAGATAGGGAGCAACGAGTAGTAGTAAATGAATCATACTCAGATTGGACAAAGGTAATCAGTGGCGTCCCCCAGGGATCAGTACTGGGCCCTGTTCTTTTTAATATTTTTATAAATGACTTGGAGCAAGGATTAAATAGCGACATCTCTATTTTTGCAGATGATACTAAGTTAAGTAAGGTCATTAGGTCAGAGGAGGACGAACTCTCATTACAAAGGGATTTGCAAAAAATTAGAACTATGGGCAAGTAAATGGAAAATGAGATTTGATACGGAAAAATGCAAGGTTCTACATTTTGGAAGTAAAAATAAGCAGGCAACATATTTTTTAAATGGGACAAGACTTAACCAAACACAGGAGGAAAGGGATTTGGGAGTAGTAATAGATAGCAAGCTAAAGATGGGTGCGCAATGCAGGGCAGCGGCTTCAAAGGCTAATAAGATACTAGCATGTATTAAAAGAGGCATTGATTCAAGGGAAGGCCTCACCTTGAGTTTGGAGTGCAGTTCTGGGGACCAATCGCTAAAAAGATATTGCAGAACTAGAAAAAGTTCAGGGAAGGGCCACAAAGCTAATAAGGGGATTGGAGAAATTAACCTATGAGGAGAGGCTAGCCAAACTGGGTCTGCTTTCTTTAGAAAAAAGGCGCTTGAGAGGTGACATGATTACTTTATAATTAAATATATTCAAGGCCCATATACAGAGAAGACAGAAGCTCTGTTTATTCCAAGAAAATTGTTTATGACAAGAGGCCATAATTTAAGGTTGGAGGAAAGGAGATTTAATCTCCTGCAACAGAAACGTTTTTTCACTGTAAGAGCAATAAAATTGTGGAACTCATTACCAAAGGAGGTAGTGAAAAATAGTCTGGATGGGGGCGGAGCCAACTGCCAAAGTAGAAAGACGCATCTCTCTAGAGCTCCTGCTGTTTGTCTAAATATTTTATTATTTTGAGCTCATTAAGGAACCTTATATTAAGCCCTAATTTTCATTAAGCCCTGAAGAGTGAGATGAATGTCTCTATGGTTCTGAAAACAATGTTAGACTCTGCATCGGCACAAGAATCTTTCTGGCCTGCTGTGTTGGCTATATGAGGTGATATGCCATTTTAAAGATCAATTACGCACTACTACTTATATTGGAGACTCAGCCATATAATAAGCTATGGAGAGGCAAGTTATATCTCTGTTGCATAACTTAATGTTCACTTTGGATGCCCATCAGGGTGAACTAGTAGCGGTGCTTAGAGCAACTATCAACGGACACAAGGATACGCCGACAACAAGTGGGGTAGTGGAGGTAACCAGGGGATATATGCCGGACACACCACATGTGAGTTATGATACACCGCAATACCCAGAGAATGTGCAAAGCAAAGGTAAAAGATGTCTTGAATCCCATATAGCGGAATTTACAGAGCTAAGCACTCCACTGAGCCCCCTGCAGCCTACTGCCACTAAAATGGAAGAAATACGTCTTCAACAGCGAGAAGCTGGGCTTCTACTAGCCCCAATAGCAACTCCCACTAGTAATGACCTAATGGACTCGCCTGCAAAGTCATGGTCAGAACTCGTGGGAACTTTGCCTCTGGAACTGGATCTCCTTACCGTTAGCTCTTGGACTGGAACAGGGCTGCTCACTGATGCTCCGTCTGTGGTCTGCGAGATTCCTCTGACCGCAATGTTTGGAAGGCCCACGGGTGGATCTCCCCCTCTGATCAGAAGGCTAGTATGGTTTGGGCAGCGACACTCTGGATATGTGCACTGCAGCTCTTGCGAGCCGATGGGTATTGGATGAAGCACCGGAACACAATACAGTAAATGAGAGACTCTAGTCCCCAATATACTGAAGTATCTTTTTTTTATTTTTATTTTTTTCTCATCTATAACGTTATGTACAATTGCAGTTTTATTTCTCTCTCATAAGATTCCTTGTTTAGTCTTAGATTTGACGCTTGCTAACCTATTTACAACCAAGTCTCCTTATTTACGATCCCCTAACCTTATGCTCACTATGTGTGTATTTCTGATCCATTTTGAGTTTGTGGACCATAAGCCTAACAACTGTTCCGATGCAATGATCCATAACATGTCTATTTTATTTTGGACTCTCACTGCAACGTATTTTCATTATATACGTAAAATGTTCCTCATCTAAGACTATTGTTACTGCCAGAGTACTGATTATCGGATGTTTTGACAACGGTGCCTTGGCACCAGGTGCATTGCATGGCCACAGACCACTTTATATTCTGTAAACTAACTACATGTCCCATCTCACTACTAATATGTGCATTTCCTTCTTTCAGAGATTATTTCTGTATAGCTATTTGCTTTTATGATATACCTAAGTATGCTGTTAGTTTCTAGTTGCAATATAGATGCAAAACATTATATCATTCTATTATGAACTATACCCTTGCCTGCATACTGGTATTGTCTCTGTTTTTGCAAGTTTACCCAAAGTTATTTTCTAAGTGGATGTCCAGGTTTTCTTGTTGTATTTACTGTGCCCAAGTTAGAGCTTTTTTTTTTTTTTTTTTTTTTTTTTGTAAAGTTATTTATAGATAATGCCTAGCTTTATTTATGGCTCTTCCCTCTCCCTACATGTAGGAAAACTCCCTATAGTATTACTAGTATGTATCTAAGACTACTAGATCCGTTATAAATAATTAGTACCTAGTATACTCTGTTATACTATTTCTTAGCTATAAAGATATGTCTGCCATTTGAACTGTCTAAAGGAGCCCTTTTGTCCTAGGTGGCTTCCTTTACATTTGCTCCCCCCACTGCAAACACAGAGACACTAACACAGTTGACTTTAAATTTTTGAGCACGGTGGGTGAGACATTATGTGGACCTATTGGTCAGTGATCACTTCTACCCTTCACCATCTCATCGGTTACATGACTTTACATGGCCTGCATGGTTTTAATGTTGTCTCACAACTGATCCCTAATATACCAAATACACGGTTTATATTTACACAGCTTGACTAGCATAGTTTAGACCTCAAATGTTAAGCAGTAATAATAGCTGGCATTATACAACATATGTGTGAGATACATAGACATGTGCCTATTCTCACGGGTATAGTTACATAATCTTTCTTTCACAGACCTCTTGACTGTTAGCAATAGATGTTATAGATTTATCTATATGATTAAGGGATATGCCTTCTCACTGCTTTAGTGCTTCTATACAGCTCCTTCTTGTAGTTCTTTTTATCATTCAGTAGGTATTTTTGTGACCTGGCCCTTTACTGTGAGTATGCAACATATATGCTGCCTTAGGGAACAAT
Organism: Bombina bombina; assembly: GCF_027579735.1. Taxonomy (NCBI): domain Eukaryota; kingdom Metazoa; phylum Chordata; class Amphibia; order Anura; family Bombinatoridae; genus Bombina; species Bombina bombina. The sequence continues at coordinate 644,892,054 of NC_069504.1, forward strand.
CTCTATATTTCCTAGGATGATATAAGATTTGAAATAATTGCACTTATATTTCTTATAGAGCCTTGTTGCTCCTATATGCAAGCATTATAAAGAGCACTTCTATTTAGTCATATCTTATCTTGTCACATCTAGGTTTATTTCTAGCTCATAGTAGGAATATAGGCACAGACAATTACCTTATTTTATTGCTATAATATAGCCCAGTGTTAATCCGCACTTGCCTCTAGATACTATAGAACAATTCTAGATGTCAAAGTCTTGCTGTGATCCACCTCTTCTGTTTTATCTCCTCTTCAAGAGTATATGATTTATATTATGTGTTTTTATTGTTTGGAAGGGACTATAGGACTTGCCTTTGCAGCTGCAATTCTTTAGGATTAGCTAAGCTCATAGTTCATTTACACTATCTTGCACACACTGTTTACCCGTTTACTACCAAGTAATATTCTGTCATAATTAGCTACATATAGGTGTAATTCACATATACGAACTGAGAAATTATACATATTATCTCTTGCAAGACATCTGTAAATGGCAAGCTCTTTCTCTATATAGAAGGGTACTGCTAGTCCATGATATTGGCAGAGGGACCTCAATGTTTATAGTCTTAATTTCTGTGCTCCAGAGTTCAGAGGCCCAAGAGTATCTACCAGCCTGACATACTAATTGGCTCCGCCCTCCCCCCTTTTAATTCACTTTGAGCGGCTCTTGCCCGCTGCTTTCCCCTCGTCCAAAATCCATGAAGCTAACCCCCGCCTTGCCTCAATATTTTTTTTTCAATAAGCATTCCAATACATGTTTTCCTAGTGCAACGTGGGGTTCATCTTTAAATCTTCATATTATACAAAAATATAAACCTGAAGTCTTAGTTTAGATAGTCCAAATTCCTTGCTTATACTTTAAATACAGGTGCTTGAAGGGTCCCTTCTATTTATTTTTATTGCCTTGTCAACCCTATTCCTCTTCTATATCTCTAGGCAATTTGGGCTTCATCACTCTGATAATAACTGTCATCATGCACGACTTTTTAACCTCATATATATATATATATATTAGGTTGGCATAAACTATATTAGTAGACATGGCAATGTTATTGTAATAATACTGTATACCTTTTATTTGTCATTGTATTTGGATGTATCTCCTTTGTTACTCTTGTTTATGACTTCAATAAAAAAAAAAAAAAGTCTGGATAAATTTCTATATATAATCAAAATTCATGGATATGATTGCTAGTATTAAATGGGTCACCTTTTAGTGGGGTTATTTAAGCTTAACTGGAGCTTTTTTGTAAGTATTTTAGATTTGTATAGGTTGAACTTGATGGACTTCAGTCTTTTTTCAACCATTTCTACTATGTTACTATGTTCTGCGAAGGGATCTTGCCAGGAGTTTACCTGGTTTGTTTCCACCTTCGTGATAGTGCTGTGTTATAGCGAGTTCCCTATGATGATATGCCGCCATTAGATGTTGTTTTAAATCAGATCTGGTCTGTGCGAGGATTTTACTGGTGTTCTCGTCTAGGGGGTTTTGCTTGTGTTTATCTTCTAGAGCTGATATACCTGTCAATAATTGTGTATGTTTAGCTATGTACTGCCTATTTAATCTAGCATTGTGTTTGAGTAGTTCTCCTCGTATAACGCATTTATGGGTTTCCCATGTGTTAGTAATGGACATGTGCTCAGGGACGTTGTGGGTGAGATAATATGTCAAGGAGTTTTGTAAGTCTGCTTTAATAGTTTGGTTATCCAATAGAAATTTGTCTAGTCTCCATATGTATGTGGTAGGGGGGATATCAGGCCAGTGAACTGTACAGGAAATGCGAGCATGATCTGACCAAGTGATTGAACCAATGTCGCATACGCTCACCAAATCTATTCCTGTAGAGTCAGTGAAGATGTAATCAATGAGTGAGTATTTGTTGTAAGGGGGCGAATAGTAAGTGTAGTCTTTGTCCGTGAGATGGAGCGTTCACCAGATATTGTGTAGGGTAAGGTCCAGAATGGTTGTTTTGAAGGATTTAAGTGATTTGACAGGGATGCTAACGAAAGGTAAGTCTTTTATTTGCTGTTTATATGGGAGCAGCATTTTGTCTATACAAGAGTATGTCTTTAACCTAATACATTTGTCCATGTCCTTTGAGTCACTTGCATCTGTAGCCATAACCTTTTTATCCATTCCAGGTTATGCTTGCATCAGCTACTTCTTACAGTGACTTGTTTGCCATAAAAATAGTTAAGAAGCACAGGACTATCTGGAAGAACAAACAAAAAATGCTAATAGACTCTCTGTTTTTAAGCAAGCCAAGGATTGCGCTTTGCTTACGAACACATACGCTGCCTTCCAGACCAAGGTACTGTAACCTCTATAATTGTATCATCCTTGAGAAATGTGTCACATGTATTACATATTAGTCTATAACTACAAATGTTCTTCCAATATGACAATTTATGGCCCAGTCACATTAGAGTAGTAACCTATAAATGAATCTGCCCAGTGGGGATGTTGAGCGTCTTTATCTGGCTTAGTATTAATATTTTCAGGTTGTGTAAGCAAAATGTTTCTTCGTATGCTCTAGCATCACACATACTGTATACAGATACTATAAAAGACCCTGAGGCCGATTTATCATCAGTCTCTATGACATGATCCGCTCAGCGGATCATATCCAACAGACATCGATGAATGCTGCTTGCGAACTGCTTGTGCTATGCCGCCCCCTGCAGATTCGCGGCCAATCGTCCGCTAGCAGGGGGTGTCAATCAACCCGATTGTATTTGATTGGGTTGATTGCTATCTGCCGCTCAGAGCAGGCAGACCAGTTAAGGAGCAGCATTCTTAAGACCACTGCTTCTTAACTTAGGCATCAGGGGCCGTTCAGCCCTTGATAATTCAGCCCCCCTGTGTGTAGTATATATATATATATATATATATATATATATATATATATATATATACTAACACTATTCCTCCTCAGCTGTGAGCATAATTTTTTTAATCTCTATCCTGTTCTCTGTGTTTGTTGCTATAGTACCATCTTTACTATCAAATGGAGTACTTACCTGGAGGCAGCTCGAAAGATCACCTGGCTAAAAGTGGACGGCTTTCTACCGAGAGCACAAGGTAAGTTATTGCTAAGACATAAGAATAACTAGAAATATAGAAATACAGCTTACTTAAAAAAAGCCCTAATGCAGTTGATATGGCCATGGTCTAAGAGAGTATTCTTGGATAAGGGAGCTTTGCTTATGAGACATGTCTACAGCAAAGTCTATAGTTTCGGACATAAGATTTACAGTCCATATGGGAATTCTGTGTTTTCCCTAATTTTTTTTTTTTTAACTGATTCTATCCATGCTGAACTGATTTGCGGCCTGCAGTTCCTCTATGTCGGGGAGATCATTCACCGATAATTAAGCATTCTCTATCCTCTTCTATGTTTGGTAGTTTCTGCCATTTCTCAGATTTTTTAATCTGAAACATCCATAAAGGTTTAATCAAAGTGCACGTTATTGTAGTTCATTAGGTAGATAGATAGATCCTTCTGCTTTGTACCCACAGTATATCTTGCACTGTACTCTCAAATCCCGTTACCATACCTACTCTTTGTGTGTGACTGCCAATAACTTGCCATATGTAAGCTAACTCACAATTTTCCTCCCCACAGCGATATTAAGCCAGATAACATTCTACTGGATGCGGGAGGCCATGTTAAGATTGCAGACTATGGTCTTGCTACATTATGGATGAATGGCATGGACTCAAACAGGTCGTATGCAGGGACACCGGGCTACATTGCCCCAGAGGTTAGATAACAATTATTTATTCTATTTAACTACCACAGTAGCTGTGTTTTACTGAGAAATTAGAAAATAGTTATGGTAGTATTAACCCCTTAATGACAGAGGACGTACCAGGTACGTCATAGAAAAAACTCCCCTTAATGACAATTGACGTACCTGGCACGTCCTCTGTTGTTAGAAGTGCTGGAAGCGATCATGATAGCTTCCAGTTGCTTACAAGGGATTGTAGTGATGCCTCAATATTGAGGCATCACTGCAATCCCCTATTTTACTGATGCATCGGCCATTGATGGTCACACATTCGTTGGTGGGTGGGAGCAGCTTCTAGAAAGAGGGTACGTTATACGTTCCTTATTCATTGATTCCCCTTCTATTCTGGCTTTGTTGGTGGTTGCGGCCAGGGGCGCGGAGGGGGCGGGTTAGTGTGCGCGCATGTGCGCATGCAAAATATGCACGCAAGTAAAAAAAAAAAAAAGACAGAGGCAGAGACAGATGCAGGGGATCTCTGTTGTTTAGTAAGGGATCTGGGAGGGGGAGGGATGTAGATTATTTAGGGGGGCCAGCTGCACTACAGAAAACGTTTTATATAAAAAAGTTTAAAAAAATCTATTTTTGGGGGCAAATTGGGTACTGGCAGACCGCTGCCAGTACCCAAGATGGCGGCAAATAGGTAGAGGGGCAGTGTTAGAGAGATGTATGGGGGATCAGGGAGGTTGTGGGGTAACGGGGGATCCATCACTGCAGACTGTATAAAAAAAAATAAAAAAAATAATACATTATTTTTATTTCAGTACTGGCAGACTTTCTGCCAGTACTTAAGGTGGCGGTGACAATTGTGAGGTGGGGGAGGGAAGAGAGCTGTTTGAGGGGGGTCAGGGGGGGATCAGGGGGTGGGATGTGTCAGGTGGGAGGCTGATCTCTACACTAAAGCTAAAAATTAACCCTACAAGCTACCTAATTAACCCCTTAACTGCTGGACATATTACAAGTGTGGTGCGCAGCAGCATTTAACGGCATTATTATTACGAAAAAGCAACACCAAAGCCATATATGTCTGCTATTTCTGAACAAAGGGGATACCAGCCATTTACAACCATTTTTGCCATAATTGCACAAGCTGCTTGTAAATAATTTCAGTGAGAAACCTAAAATTGTGAAAAATTTAAGTTTTTTTTTTATTTGATTGTATTTGGCGGTGAAATGGTGGTATGAAATATACCAAAATGGGCCTAGATCAATAATTTGGGTTGTCTATTACACTAAAATTAAACCTAAAAGCTCCCTAATTAACCCCTTCACTGCTGGGCATAATACACGTGTGGTGTGCAGCGGCATTTAGCGGCCTTCTAATGACCAAAAAGCAACGCCAAAGCTATATATGTCTGCTATTTCTGAACAAAGGGGATCACAGAGTATTTACAACCATTTATGCCATAATTGCATAAGTTGTTTGTAAATAAATTCAGTGAGAAACCTAAAGTTTGTGAAAAAATTTGTGAAAAAGTCAACACTTTTTTTTTTTATTTGATCGCATTTGACGGTGAAATGGTGGCATGAAATATACCAAAATGGGCCTAGATCAATACTTTGGGATGTCTACTAAATAAAAATATATACATGTCAAGGGATATTCAGGGATTCCTGAAAGATATCAGTGTTCCAATGTAACTAGCGCTATTTTTGAAAAAAAGTGGTTTGGAAATAGCAAAGTGCTATTTGTATTTATGGCCCTATAACTTGCAAAGAACATGTAAACATTGGGTATTTCTAAACTCGGTACAAAATTTAGAAACTATTAAGAATGGGTGTTATTTGGTGGTTGTAGATGTGTAACAGATTTTGGGGGTCAAAGTTAGAAAAAGTGTGTTTTTTTAAATTTTTCCTCATATTTTATATATTTTTTATAGTAAATTATAAGATATGATAAAAATAATGGTATCTTTAGAAAGTCCATTTAATGGCAAGAAAAACGCTATATAATATGTGTGGGTACAGTAAATGAGTAAGAGGAAAATTACAGCTAAACACAAACACTGCAGAAATGTAAAAATAGTCATTAAGGGTAAGAAAATTCGGATTATCCTAAATTATGAAGGTATAATCTAGATTTTATTAAAGACACAGAGACGAGTATTTTGCTTTCTTTCCTTTACTACTTAAATGCAGTATTTAAAAGCATATAGAAATAAATAACAAAAACTGTCAACATTTGAAAAAAGACAGTAAAACCGTATACAGACCAGTGACCAATAACATAGGAGAACTGGTTAAACAAAAACAAAGTGACCAATCAGCTCAAACATATAGCTAATAAACTGTCCAATATCAAACACCAACTCCTCTTTCTTGATATCAGATGAAGGAAGGAACCAGTCCATGATGATCAAAAAACACCAAACAAACAGGAAACAAAGAAGACTGAAGATAAAAATCCAGGATATGTTGACCATCCAAAGGGAAGATTTCCAACGATGGGAGGAAGAACACCACCAACTTGAACTTTGTAGAGGATGAAATGAACTTGATAGATGAGGTGACCAATCAGTTAGATGAGAAGGGATAAATCCATCCAAGATGGTATCCTGCTTATGGATTGGTAACTAAAATAAATATATAATGAAAAGAATTACAATATTAAAACATATAAAAGGGAGGGAAAATAAAGAAGAAGAGGTAGGAAAATACTCGTCTCTGTGTCTTTAATAAAATCTAGATTATACCTTCATAATTTAGGATAATCCGAATTTTATTACAAGACCAGAGACTCATATTTTGCTAGTTTAAAGCAACTAACAAAATAAATAAAGTGAGGCATGTTCAATGGGTTTAAAATGGGTTTAAAATAAAATTGTTTAAAAATTGAATCTGAAGACCAGTCAGCTGAAGGGTGGCAGCTCTCAAAAATGCTTTAGAAGCGGCTGATCCTCTAACAGAGTGAGCGGAAAAAGATAAATCAATGCCTGCTTCACTCATAACCCATTTAACCCACCTGGCAATAGAGATAGAAGAAACAGGTAAATGAGGAGGAACAAAAGACAACAAAAGTTGATTAGAAGAAGAAGCACGAAAAACAGAAGTTCTACGTTCATACTCTTTCAAACACAAAACCACACAGAGCAAAGGTTCATTAGGTAAATAAGGATAAAATATAGAAGTTGAAAAAGATTTAGTTCTTTTAGAAATAAAGAAAGTAACACCTTCAGGAGTGAAACGTTTAGAATTATAATCTAAAGCTCTAACATCCGAAACCCTGCGAAAGGAAATTAAACATAAAAGAGTAGCTAATTTTGAAGAAAGTTGTTTAAGAGATAAAAATTCATTAGAAGGCCAAGATTTAAAGAGAGAAAAAACAAGGTCTACATCCCAGAAGGAAGAATATTTAGGAGCAGGAGGCCTTTTAAGTTTTATAGCTTTCATTAATTTACAAATTAAAGGGTGTTGACCTGCAGGAAAATTATTAATAAAAGAATGTTTGGCAGAAATAGCAGATCTAGAAACATTAATAGTTCTATAAGCTAAGCCTGATTCAAAAAGAGACGTAAGAAAATTAATAATAAAAGTTACATCAACTGAAAGGGGATCCAAACCTCTCTCCAAGCACCAGCCAGACCATCTGGTCCATGCGGAAAAATAACATTTTTTGGTCCCTGGAGCCAATGAGTCTTGGAGGAGATCTTTAGCTTGTTGTGATAAGCCCTGGAGAGATGAAGGTTGCCCGAAATTGACCAGGCTATGAGACGAAGAGATCCTTGAAGAATAAGGTCGTGAGGAAGACCTTCTGGATCTGACAATAGAAGAGGAAAAATAGGAAGAAGAACCGGATGGTTGACAGATAGTTCTAGAAGAGATGGGTACCAAGGTTGAGATGGCCACAGTGGAGTGATCAGAAGAATTGAAAGAAGATCCCGTCGGACTACCGAAATTATTCTCTGAATCATGGAGAATGGAGGGAATGCGTAAGCTGACAGACGAGGCCACGGGTGGAGAAAAGCATCTATCGCTAGAGCATCTGGATCTGGACGCCAACTGAAATAAGGATGAATCTGAAAATTCAGTCTCGAAGCAAACAGATATATCGAGAAGGGTCCTCTGAGAGACTGAAGCGACTGAAACACTTGATGATGAAGTTTCCAATCACTGGAATCTGTCAGATACCGAGAACCCCAATCCGCCGCGACGTTGGATAAACCTGGAATGTATTCCGCTTTGACAGAAATATTTCTGTCCAAGCAAAGATGAATGAAATCTTTCGTAATAATCGATAAATCTCTCGATTTTGTACCACCGAGACGATTCAAGTAACGAACAGCTGAAATATTGTCCATTCTGAGTAAAATGGACACAGGAAAAGAATCTTTGACAAAACTTTTGACTGCAAAAGAGCCTGCCAAAAGTTCTAAGCAATTTATATGAAAACGCTTTTCTTCTGAAGACCATTTTCCGCTAGTGATTGAAGGACCGCAACGAGCTCCCCAGCCCGAGCGACTGGCATCGGATTCTATAATCAAATCCGGAGCTTTCCCGAAAATGGCTCTCCCGTTCCAAGCTTCTATGTGAGAGAGCCACCATGAAAGTTCTTCCTTGGCTTCTGAAGATAAATGAATTAAATGAGAATAGGAAAGACCTTTCTGGAGATGAAATTTTTTTAAACGTTGAAGTTCCCTGTAATGGAGAGGAGCAGGGAAAATAGCCTGAATAGAGGATGAGAGTAACCCCACTATCCTGGCTATAGTCCTGATGGGAACTAAAGATAAAGAAAGAGTTTTCGAAATTTCTTTCTTGATATTTACTATTTTTTCTTTGGGAAGGCTGAGAGTAGAATTCATAGTGTCTATTTGAAATCCTAAAAAGGTTAGAGATTTTGTTGGAGAGAGAACTGATTTCTCTTTGTTGATTAAAAAGCCCAAACTTTCTAAAATATAAATAGTAAGTTGAATTTGAGATTTTAAAATGACAGGACACTGATTCATGATTAAAATATCGTCTAAATAAATTATAAGACGAACACCTCTCAGATGAAGCCAAGTAATAATTGGCTTCATTAATTTGGTGAAAATCCAGGGGGCCGAAGATAGACCGAAAGGCATACAAGTGAAATTCCAAACTTTTCCTTCCCAAACAAAAGAGAGATATTTCCTGTGTTCCTGAGCCACCGAAACTGTAAGATATGCATCTGTCAGATCTAATCTGACTAAAAAATCGTTGTCTAAAAGGCATTCTCTGAGAAGATGAATTCCTTCCATTTTGAAATGTTGATAAACAACGAAAGAATTTAAGGATCTTAAATTTATGACCGGACGATATTGACCATTTTTCTTTTTTACGAGAAAAAGATTGCTTAAGAAACAGCCCTGAGGATCCAAAGCTGGTTCTATAGCCTGTTTTGAAAGAAGGGATGAAATTTCGTTTTGAACTAGAGTTCTGTCTGAAATGGAAAATTTTATTGGAAGAGGAAGAGAATTTTGAATAGGAGTAGAAATAAAATCTCTAAAAAGACCTGAAACTGTTTGAAGAACCCATAGATCTGTAGTTATGAGATTCCAATTTTGAGCAAAAAGAGAGATTCTGCCTCCTATAATGTTTAGGGAAGAAACATGAAAGGGAAGAAAAAGATTTACCTTGAGGGGTACGGGATCTTTGTCTTGATCTTTGTAGACGTGGATTCCAGAATCTTCCTCTGGATGGGAAGAAACCTGAAGAGGCTGGGTTCTGAAATTGTCTCTGTTGATATTGAAACTGTTGGTGCGAATATTGAGACCTATTGGGATATGATGGACGGCCGGGAAAACGGCCTCTTCCTTTCCCGGCCTGATCAGAAAAACGGTCCTGATAAAAAAATTTCTTCATGGATGTTCTCACTTTATTAAGATTCGAAAAGGTGTTAACATAATTGTTTAACTCCTTAATAAAAGTGTCTCCAAATAGTAGACCATTGGTATCAGGGTGTATTTCGTTAACTGCGAAATCGCAGACTCTAGGGTCAATTCTCCTCAAGATATTTCTTCTACGCTCAGTATACATAGCGGAATTAGCATTTCCGATGAAACTAAGCATCCTTTGTAACCACTCCCTAACCACTACAGGGTCCATTAAAGTATTATCGTAAACAGCCTGTTCTGCCATGTCAAAAAGTTTTGATAATGGACCTACAGAGTCCAACATTTTATCCTGGCATATCTTCCAGGCCCTATCCATTCCTTTCTTTAATTTAAACCCAGGTGTACCAATACATTTAAGTATCTTAGGATCTACCTCAGGGGTACAACAGGCATTATTAGGGAGAATAGGTCTGGGACATTCAGCTCTCATTTTATTCCTAGAGTCCCTTTTTAAAGGCTGGCGTAATTGAAAGTCAATGAAATCTGCTATGTCATTAGTTGGGCACCATTCAGCAGATCTAGGATGATGTTGTTCATCCGCATTAAACCTAGGATTACCTAGACAATCATAAAATATTTTCTCATCAGAATCTTTCTTACTATGTTTAGATTTCTTTAAAGACTTTTTAAATTTTTTGACCTTCGGAGAAGCCGAAGAATCCTCTGAAGAAATATAGTTTAAAAATTCATTAGAATTATCTGAATCCAAAGAGGAATCAGAATTAATATCTGTAGAGGAAACACAGTCAGTATTATCTTTTGTGGCCAAAGCCTCTCCCATAAGTGACCTCTTGGGAGTAGAGGAAATAGCAGGGGTTTTGCTTCCTTTCCTGCAAGGAATAACAGAGCTGGAAGCAAGTTGGCGAGATTTTTTCACCAACTTTTTACTCGCTGTAATAGCGCTGGAAACTGTTCTTTTTCTTTTTACAGCCTTTTTTGAATTAGATTTATTAATTAAAAGTGAATTTTTTTCCAGCATAGAATTCATTGAAGAATCTATCATGTTTTGTACATTCTCAGCATTGAGAGCAATATTTTCAGAAATTTGTGACATTTTCTAAAATAAAAAATAAATAAATAATAAATAAATAATTTTGAAATAAGGAATAAAGTAAATTATCAAAATAAAGCCAATTATAAAATATAAAGAGCAAGAATTGACCCAAAAAAACTAAGAGTAAAAACCAAATAACTTAATATTATAAAATAAGCAATGTGCATAAAAATAATGAAAGTGACAAATAGTCACTAGATGGAGACAGAGACCGTCAAATGCAACTAAAGGAATTGAGTTGTAAAAATTCCTCAAAACACTTGCAACAAAGTTGCGACTGACCGGAGAGGAATGTAAACTGAACCAGAGGGCGGGCGAATGACGCAGCAAGACAGAGGAGACCAGTGCGCATACGCGTCAGCCCGAAGGACAAAATGGAGGACTCGGTATTAGAAATAGGGAGAAACGGACAACAAGGAGAGAGAATTGGGTAAGAAAAAAGATATAGACAAGGAAATGTTAAACCGGAACAAATAGAAAAATACAAACAATGCAATAACATGAAAAAATAAAATTAAGCAGAGAAATAAAACTAAATAAGGGGAAAATGGAAACGAGAAGTAATAAAGAAAAGGTACCATAGAAATAAAACTAAACTGCAATCTAAATGAACAAATAATAATATAAATTTATTCCAATTTATTCTCTTCTGCAAGCAGTAAAAGAAAGAGGAGTTGATGTTTGATATTGGACAGTTTATTAGCTATATGTTTGAGCTGATTGGTCACTTTGTTTTTGTTTAACCAGTTCTCCTATGTTATTGGTCACTGGTCTGTATACGGTTTTACTGTCTTTTTTCAAATGTTGACAGTTTTTGTTATTTATTTCTATATGCTTTTAAATACTGCATTTAAGTAGTAAAGGAAAGAAAGCAAAATATGAGTCTCTGGTCTTGTAATAAAATTGAAAAATGGTCCGGTTATTAAGAGGTTAAAAGGAAGCATTGTCAGGTTTTATAGGATTTAATGAAAAACTAAGTTGTTGGGATTTTTTTTAAACAAAAGCAGATCAGTTGGCAAATTGTAGGATGCAGTTGAGTAATTTACTTTCAGTGGGAGGTATTTTTCATCTTGTTTCGTCGTAATCATACAGTGATCAAAGAGTAGTATTTGAGTTCTGGAATCTTTCTAATTTTACATCGCATCTCCATCTTAAGTAAATCCTGGACACTTTTTCTATGTAAATGAATTTGATTTGACATTGTTTCTTTTTAATTATTAGTATTTAATTGTATATGCATGGTGTTTGGTTAAATTGTGGTGAATTCTTATTCTTCTAATGTAATTTTTAAAATGCTATAGAATTGTATTATTCTTTGATACATAAGTCACTAATTGTAGATTAAAAGATTTGAGGAAGCCTCACTTATTGTAAGTCATTCACAATTAAAAATCGGAAAGGTCAAAGTAGCTCTAGTAATTCTCTCCTTTTGTGGATAGTGATGCTCCTCCCCTTAAGAGCCACTTTCCTGTTTATATACAGTCTTAGATATTGTTTTGCAATGCAATCTGTTGAAAAATATTTTAATATTTGAAATTAACCTCTAAATATTCCCTGTGCTGTCGACTGGTGGTCTTTTGGAGTAACCATCTATGAAATAGCCATTGGAGTGCACCCTTTTCTTCTACGAGAAACATGGTCAGCATTCAATCGTCTACCATTAGCTGTTGTAAAGGAGGAACCAGTCTATCCAAACTGTCTGGAATACTGGAACAAAGACTTCATCATAAAGGTGAGTATCAGAGGACATATTAGCAAACAGGAGAGCAATATAGAGAGACGAAATGGTCAACGAGAGAACAAGAAACAAATTAGGTAGTTGTACTAAGTATTAGAGGGACATTATATTAAGGGTGATGGAAGCAAGTTGCAGGGTCAAGTTATTTGATGCAAGAGTATTAGAATGATGCCCAGTGTTATATATACACAAATTTCTGTATATTTTAGCATATAATATTGACTTTTTCTGTAAATATGAATATTTAATGTTCCTGCATCTTATATTCCAAATTAATTATGGGTAGTAATCTACAGAATAGCTAAACAGGGCATATAGAATAGGCTTGTGCTTCTCACGTTTCTATCAATTTCACTATCTTGAAGTACGTGCTTTTGTATCCACTCAACTTATTTCAGAAATCTGTATTCTATAAAAATAAGACATATCTCACATTCCACAAAGTAGGGTACTATGTTCCTTCTGCTTCTCATTTCAGCTCTTATGTAAACAACCATCTAGGCGGTTAGGTGCCTTTGGCCTGATTCTCAGGCACCCATTCTTCCAGGGTCTTGACTGGGTGCAGCTAGAGCAAGGCAAAGTGGAACCTCCTTGCATCCCAGTGGTGGTAAGTACATAATCACAAGCAAAGACTTGATCTAAACAACCAATGATTTCTATGTCTGTCAAGTCCATGTGCCAATGCAGTTACGGAAGTGGTGAAAGGGTATGTTCTCACATAATCAAAATACTGGTACATCTCACAGAGGAGTTCACATTTAAGAATATTGATTTTATGAAATGGTGCAATATTAACAATTAATTAATGACTTTTTTAATTTTATAGGAATTGGGAAAGTCTCCTCGAGCATTGCCAAAAGTGGAATCAACTAAAGCCTTGAACGTGTCTATTTCATCAAAAGAACAGATATTATTTGAAGGATTTTCATATGCCTGCTCCAAATTTAATGTCATTGAGTGACTATCTGGAGAACAGACGGAGCATCTGGTTTTGGGACAACTTTTTAAGTTTCAAATAAAATGGAAAACATCAAAATAAGTTTACTGTCTCTGTAGTTGCTTCTTGAAATGAATCATAAAAATTGTCTCTGAAATATGTTTTTGAGATTAGGATGATTTAATTATTACAGGAATGTAAATAAGGTGTGAATCAAATGGTACAAGGAAGAATGTATTAATCCAGTGGTGGGATCAAGGCTAGAGCTAACTACTAGAGTTAACTATTGAAGGGCTGTATCTTGGCTGTTTTTTTTTTTTTCCGGTACTTGCAAGGGTGCAGGGATGTGCGGTCAGGGGAGGTAGAGCCTCGCCTGAAATAGGTGCAGGTTCGTGCCGAAGAAGGGAGACAGGTGCAGGCTGAGGATTGAATCGGCATTTGCGAGGCGTGAGGATGATGTCACCTCCGTACATCAACAACATGCGGCCATAGCAATATCCTCCCCAGAGGAGCAGGCCGCAGGCATGACAATATCCTCTTTTTACTTGATGGTCAAAGGGGGGGAGGGTCCAAGTATAATAGAACAGACAGATCAGTCTGTGAATATGTCACACCTTTAAATTTCCTTCCAAGCGTGGTCAATTTAACTCTTTTGCCATCCCGGCCCTTACAATATAGCGCTCAGTAAAATAAGCGTATGAATTCTCTCCATTCTGGCAAGTTTTTGAGAATCAGGACCTTACAAATTTCTTCAGCTCACCAGAGTAGGTGTTGTGTAAACAGTTATACTTCAGGTACTGTCCAGCATAATGACTAGAATTAGCAATGTTGCATTCCACTGCACAACTCTTCATTACTGAAGGGCCAAGACTATTTCTGCTTATACTGAAGAACTTAATGACCAGTATTAGCAATTTTGTATTCCACTGCACAACTCTTCATTACTGAAGGGCCAAGACTATTTCTTCTTGTACTGAAGAACTTAATGACCAGTATTAGCAATGTTGCATTCCACTGCACAACTCTTCATTACTGAAGGGACAAGACTATTTCTGCTTATACTGAACATCTTAATGGTACTGGGGGACAACTGGAAAGAGAAAATCTGTGATTTCCTTCGCTTACAAGACGATCTGCTGAGAAAAATTCAGAATGGAGTAACCAAAGTCACTTGCAAAGAGGTTGTTCATAATACAATTGACACAGGTTCCCCTCTCCCATGTTGTTCCATTTCAGTTTGTAACCTGTTATCTCTTTTGATCTTTAGGTCATGTTCCAACATCCTCTTCTTCAATGGGCCTCACAATTCAGTTCACACCCCACTGTAAAGAGACTTTAGTCCCAGGACTTGCAGGGGAGCTTGCATCTGACATGTGCAGTTAGTCATGTTATTTCATTCTTTAGTTTAAGGAAGTTTATTGTGAAATCCAACCACCGTCCCTTTAACTTTGAACTAACAAACTAATTCTTCCAATAGTGTCTCTAGGAACATTCAGTGCCTTCACTATTTTTCTGTATCCTGTTCCTTGTTTGTGAAGGGCGATAATCTCTTCTTTTAACTTTTTGGACCATTCTTTTGACTTATATATATATATATATATATATATATATATATATATATATTTCTAGCATGCAGTCAAACGTGACACTCAACAAACCTGTTCACGTATTCCATGGGTTTTAGTTCAAGCACACCTGGTGCAACTAATGAAGCCCTTGATTAGTTGCATCAGGTGTGCTTGAGGCAACACCTTTTTTGCATATTTGTGCTGTTGTGAGGGATTCTATTCAGATGGTTGAATAATTTTGAGACTGCAGAATTCATTAAAAGTTGCATTTTCAGTTGAATTTGAGGAAACCACTTGAAGCATTCGTTGTGTTGAGCTATTTCAATTGCTTTTGTTCATTGCAAAAAGCTGAAAGTCTGTAAATTTTGAAAATAAACCTGATTTGCAAGGGGGGTTGAATAATTTTGATTACGACTGTAATTATTAATTTTTGGTTAAAAAATATACATTGAAAAATATACTGACAAAAGAACACATAGATATATAGACAGAGGTATGCAGAAAGAACGTAGTTGAGAATAATTGAATTAATGTTTTCACTGGACATTAAACAATGTAATTAACACAAAGACCTATGGCTAGATTACGAGTTTTGCGTTATGAGCGGCTCCCTATAGCGCTGCTATACAGGTTTGCAAAAACCTGGCGTTAGCAGGCAATATGTCAGCGTTAAGCAAAATTGAGCTCCATACCGCACACAAATACCAGTGCTGCTTTGAGCTGGTTTTACGTGCTCGTGCACGATTTCCCCATAGACATCAATGGGGAGATTCAGCTAAAAAAAAGCCTAACACCTGCAATAAAGGAGCGTAATGCTCCGTAACGCTGCCCCATTGATTCCTATGGGGAAAGAAAAGTTATGTTTACATACCCTAACATAAACCCAGAGTCTAAACACCCCTAATCTTCCACCCCCGACATCGCCGCCACCTACATTACACTTATTAACCCCTAATCTGCCACCCCCGACATCGCTGCCACCTACCTACACTTATTAACCCCTAATCTGCCGCCCCGAATGTCGCCGCCACCTACATTACAGTTATTAACCCCTAAACTGCCGCCCCAACATCGACCCCACCTACCTACCCCTATTAACCCCTAATCTGCCGCCCCCAATGTTGCCGCTACTATACTAAAGTTATTAACCCCTAAATCTAACCCTAAGTGTAACCCTAACACCCACTAACTTTAATATAATTAAAATAAATCTAACTAAAAATTACTATCATTAACTAAATAATTCCTATTTAAAACTAAATACTTACCTATAAAATAAACCCTAAGCTAGCTACAATATAACTAATAGTTACATTGTAGCTATCAGGTTTTATTTTTTTTTCACAGCTAAGTTTGTATTTATTTTAACTAGGTAGACTAGCTAGTAAATAGTTATTAATTATTTACTAACTACATAGCTAAAATAAATACAAACTTACCTGTAAAATAAAACCTAACCTGTCTTATAATGACACCTAACCTTACACTACGATTAAATCAATTACATTAATGAAATACAATTAACTAAATTACCAAAAAAACCCACTAAATTACACAAAATAAAAAAGAAATGATCAAATATTTCAACTAATTACACGTAATCTAATAGCCCTATCAAAATAAAAAAGCCCCCCCCCCCCAAATAAAAAAAACCCCTAGCCTACACTAAACTGCCAATAGCCCTTAAAAGGGCCTTTTGAGGGGCATTGCCCCAAAGAAATCAGATCTCTTACCTGTAAAAAAAAATACAAACAACCCCCTAACAGTAAAACCCACCACCCACACAACCAAGCCCCCCAAATAAAATCCTATCTAAAAAAACCTAAGCTCCCCATTGCCCTGAAAAGGGCATTTGGATGGGAATTGCCCTTAAAAGGGCATTTAGCTCTTTTTCAGCCCAAACCCTAAACTAAAAATAAAACCCACCCAATGAACCCTTAAAAAAACCTAACACTAACCCCCGAAGATGCCCTTACAATTTTTGAAGACTGGACATCCATCCTCAACGAAGCCGGGAGAAGTCTTCATCCAAGCGGGCAGAAGTCCTCAACAAAGCCGGGAGAAGTCTTCATCCAAGCAGCAAGAAGTGGTCCTCCAGGTGGGCATCCAGATGGCATCTTCTATCTTCATCCTTCCGACGCGGAGCGGCTCCATCTTCAAGACATCCGGCACAGAGCATACTCTTCTTTCAAATCCTCTTGAAGAATGAAGATTCCTTTAAATGACGTCATCCAAGATGGCGTCCCTTGAATTCCGATTGGCTGATAGAATTCTATCAGCCAATTGGAATTAAAGGTGAAAAAATCTAAAGACCACTGCTCGATAACCTGTCCGCCTGCTCTGATGCGGCGGACATAAATCAACCCGATCGAATACGATCAGGTTGATTGACATCCCCTGCTAGCGGCCGATTGGCCGTGAATCTGCAGGGGGCGGTATTTCACCAGCAGTTTACAAAAACTGCTGGTGCAATGATAAATGCCGACAGCATATGCTGACGGCATTTATCGATGTGCGGCAGACATGGTTCCCTATAGCGGATCATGTCCGTCCGCACAATGATAAATGGGAGCCTCTATGTCACACCATTCCAAAATATCGGAAAATGTACGATTGTCATACGGAAGCTTATTTTTTAAAGTTATTTAAAGCAATAAATGAAACCCAGTTGAGTTATCTTACAATATTTCTTTTTTGTTGTTTTTTTTTATATTTTTGTTTACCAGTGCTCTGTGGGTCTTAAGTTTTACCTTAAATATGTGTTTTATTCCTTTTAAGGTTTAAACACATAGGGACCAATTCTATAAAGCTCTCCAGTCTGGAGTGATTCTATAAGATGCCTTGTCAGTATTACAATCCCCTCAGGGGTTATTTAAAGGCAATTTGTACCTTGGGAACTGTAGATCTCATTAAAGGGACACTGAACCCACATTTTATCTTTCGTGATTCAGATAGAGCATGCAATTTTAAGCAACTTTCTAATTTACTCCTATTATCAATTTTTCTTCGTTCTCTAGCTTTCTTTATTTGAAAATGAAGGCATCTAAGCTATTTTTTTGGTTCAGAACCATGGAAAGCACTTCCTTATTAGTGGGTGAATGTATCCACCAATCAGCAAGAACAACACAGTGTGTTCACCAAAAATGGGCCGGCATCTAAACTTACATTCTTGCATTTCAAATAAAGATACCAAGAGACTGAAGAAAATTTGATAATAGGAGTAAATTAGAAAGTTGCTTAAAATTGCATGCTCTAACTGAATCACGAAAGAATAAATTTGGGTTCAGTGTCCCTGTAAGGAGAGTTCACTAATTTTATTTATGTTAAGTAAAGACATTTACTTCTTAATTCTCATTAAAATAAGGTGATGATTTCTCCCTTCAGATAGTTCTCTATCAGACCAATCCTGGCCAGAAGTCTTCTTTATCCCGGCGTCAAGTGAAGTGATAAAGAAATATCTTAGAGGCAACTAGCGCTAGGACTCAGGAGATTGATGACTGAGCACTAAGGACTATTACTTGATAGCTGAATACCAGAAAATGACCTGATAGGTCAAGGTGAAGTTGAAGGGCCAGGGTGACAACCACACAGGAAAAAGCAGAGCAAAACCAATGTCCAAGGTCAAAACCAGATGAGCTAAAACAAAAGAGCAAAATCAGCAGGCAGAAGAATGGTTGAGGAATAATGAGAGAAAGAACAGAGGGGCGCCTCATGTGTAGAACCACCAAACAGATGTATAGGCCTGATGAAACGGCCCTTATAGTGCTGAGAAAAGCGTTGCATATCAAGGGGGATACCTGGATACCCCCTTATCCACTACTTTTTTATATAAACATATGCGGCTAGATTACGAGACTTGCGTTATAAGTAAAAAAGCAGCGTTAAGCCTCATAACGCTGATTTTTTACTACCGCTGGTATTACGAGTCTTGTAGATTTAGGGGCACCGCACACTTTTTTGGCCTTACCACAAATCAACTTATACAAATTGCATATAGTCTTTTTTTAATGGGACTTCCATAGCGCCGGTATTACGAGCTTGTCCTTGGAGGCCAAAAAGTGAGCGGTACACCCTACCCCGTCAAGATTCATTTTAAAGTCAGTAGTTAAGAATTTTACACTACAACGCTGTAGCATAAAACTCATAACTAAAGTGCTAAAAAGTACGCTAACACCCATAAACTACCTATTAACCCCTAAACCGAGGCCCTCCCGCATCGCAAACACTAAAATTAAATTATTAACCTCTAATCTGCCGCTCCCGACATCGCCACCACTATAATAAACATATTAACCCCTAAACCGCCGCTCTCCTGTCTCAAAAACATTAGTTAAATATTATTAACCCCTAATCTGCTGTCCCTAACATCGCCGCCACCTACCTACATTTATTAACTCCTAATCTGCCACCCTCAACGTCGCCGCCACTATATTAAATGTATTAACCCCTCAATCTAAGTCTAACCCTAACACCCCCAAACAAATATAATTAAAATAAATCTAAATAAAACTTACTATTAATAACTAAATAATTCCTATTTAAAACTAAATACTTTCCTGTAAAATAAACCCTAAGCTAGCTGCAATATAACTAATAGTTACATTGTATCTAGCTTAGGGTTTATTTTTATTTTACAGGCAAGTTTGAATTTATTTTAACTAGGTAGAATAGTTACTAAATAGTTATTAACTATTTAATAACTACCTAGCTAAAATAAATACAAATTGACCTGTAAAAAAAAAAACTAACCTGTCTTACACTAACACCTAACCCTACAATTAAATAAATTCCCTAAATTAAATACAATTAACTAAATTCAAAACAATTAGCTAAATTACAAAAAACAAACAAACACTAAATTACAGAAAATAAAAAACAAATTACAAGATCTTTAAACTAATTACACTTAATCTAATAGACCTATCAAAATAAAAAAGCCCCCCAAAATAAATAAAAACCCCTAACCTAAACTAAACTACCAATAGCCCTTAAAAGGGCCCTTTGCGGGGCATTGACCCAAAGAAATCATCTCTTTTACCTGTAAAAAAAATACAAAACCCCCCCAACAGTAAAACCCACCACTCACACAACCAACCCCCCAAATAAAACCCTAACTAAAAAAAACCTAAGCTCCCCATTTCCCTGAAAAGGGCATTTGGATGAGCATTGCCCTTAAAAGGGCATTTAGCTCTATTGCGGCCCAAAGCCCTAACCTAAAAATAAAACCCACCCAATACACCCTTAAAAAATCCTAACACTAACCCCTGAAGATCCACTTACCGGGAGAAGTCTTCATCCAAGCGGCAAGATGTCCTCAACGAAGCCGGCAGAAGTGGTCCTCCAGACGGGCAGAAGTCTTCATCCAGATGGCATCTTCTATCTTCATCCATCTGGCGCGGAGCGGGTCCATCTTCAAGACATCCGGCGCAGAACAGCCAATAGAATGCAAGCTCAATCCTATTGGCTGATTGGATCAGCCAATAGGATTGAAGTTCAATCCTATTGGTTGATTGCATCAGCCAATAGGATTTTTTTCAACCTTAATTCCGATTGGCTGATAGAATTCTATCAGCAAATCGGAATCTAAGGGACGCCTTCATTCTTCGGGTAGTCGTCGTTGGAAGAGGAAGCTCCGCGATGGATGTCATGAAGATGGACCTGCTCCGCGCCGGATGGATGTTAGTTAGGGTTTTATTTGGGGGGTTGGTTGTGTGGGTGGGGGGTTTTACTGTTGGGGGGGTTGTTTGTATTTTTTTTACAGGTAAAAGAGCTGATTTCTTTGGGGCAATGCCCCGCAAAAGGCCCTTTTAAGGGCTATTGGTAGTTTAGTTTAGGCTAGGGTTTTTTTTTGTTTTTGTAATTATTTTTATTTTGATAGGGCTATTATATTAGGTGTAATTAGTTTAAAGATCTTGTAATTTGTTTTTTTATTTTCTGTAATTTAGTGGGTTTTTTTTTGTAATTTAGCTAATTGTTTTGAATTTAGTTAATTGTATTTAATTTAGGGAATTTATTTAATTGTAGGGTTAGGTTAGGTGTTAGTGTAAGACAGGTTAGGTTTTATTTTACAGGTCAATTTGTATTTATTTTAGCTAGGTAGTTATTAAATAGTTAATAACTATTTAGTAACTATTCTACCTAGTTAAAATAAATACAAACTTGCCTGTAAAATAAAAATAAACCCTAAGATAGATACAATGTAACTATTAGTTATATTGCAGCTAGCTTAGTGTTTATTTTAAAGGTAAGTATTTCATTTTAAATAGGAATAATTTAGGTAATAATTGTAGGTTTTATTTATATTTATTTAAATTATATTTAAGTTAGGTGGTGTTAGCGTTAGACTTGGGTTTAGGGGTTAATAATATATAATGACGGCGACATTGGGGGCGGCAGATTAGGGGTTAATAAATGTAGGTAGGTGGCGGCGATGTTAGGGGCGGCAGATTAGGGGTTAATAATATTTAACTAGTGTTTGCAATGCGGGAGTACGGCGGTTTAGGGGTTAATATGTTTATTATAGTGGCGGCGATGTTAGGGGTGGCAGATTAGGGGTTAATAACATTATGTAGGTGTCAGCAATGTTGGGGGCAGCAGATTAGGGGTTCATAAGTATAATGGGGGGAGGGTCAATTAGAACAAAATAGAACAGAGAGATCAGTGTCTGAATATGTCACTCCCTTAATATCTCAAGGAAGGGATGACTTAAGAAATGTCACATTAGAAAGTATAGAGGAAAGTACACCAAGTAGCAGCAGAAAGCACATGAAAATTAAATGTATGACAACAAATGCAAGAAGCATGACAGGTAAAATGGGGGAGCTGACGCTCTTAGTTGCAGAAGAGGACTATGATGTTATCAGTATAACTGAAACTTGGTGGGATGATTCACATGACTGGGCAGTTAACTTAGAGGGGTATACATTATTTAGGAGGGACAGGAATAATAAAAGGGGTGGAGGAATCTGCATGTATATTAAACCTGACCTTAAACCTACAATAAGGGAAGATATTTATGATACAAGTGACAATGTAGAGACCCTGTGGGTTGAAATAAAGAGTGGGGGGAAAAATCCTAAAAAAATATTACTAGGAACATGCTACAAGCCTCCCAACATTAGTGACCCGGAGGAAACTCAACTACTTATCCAAATAGGTAAGGCTGCTAATAACAGTGCTGTAATTATGGGATATTTTAACTACCCTGATATAAACTGGGCCAATGAAACTAGTAATTCAGCTAAGGGGGATAGATTTTTAAATGTTCTCAGGGATAACTTCTTGTCACAATTAATAGAGGAGCCAACTAGGAGTAAAGCTATATTGGATTTAGTGCTATTAAACAATACAGATATAATATCAAACATAGAAGTTAAAGAACATTTGGGTAACAGTGATCATAACATGGTCACATTTGAAATCTCTTTTCATATGCAGTGTTTTAAAGGCTTAACTAAGACTTTTAATTTCAAGAAAGCAAAATAAAACGATTTAAGGAAATCATTAAATAATATAAATTGGGACAATGTATTTTCTAATAAAAATACAGAGGATAAATGGATAATATTTAAAAATGTGTTAAATAAATATACATATCAATACATACCATATGGTTATAAAAATAAAAATAAAAAAACTAAGCCGTTATGGCTAAATAAAAATGTGTTAAAAGAAATTAGGAAAAAAATTTAGGGCATTTAAATTATTAAAAGAAAATAGTACAGACTCAGCATACAATATTTATAAAGAATGTAACAAAGCATGCAAAAAAGCAATCAAATTAGCCAAAATTGAAAATGAAAAATTAATTGCCAAGGATTCTAAGTCTAACCCTAAAAGGTTCTTTAAGTACATAAATAGCAAAAAATCTAAGAAGGATAATATAGGTACATTAAAATGTGTGGAGGGTAGCATGATAAATAATGACAGGGAGAAGGCTGAGGTACTAAACCAGTTTTTTTCTTCAGTATACACAAGAGAGGAACCATTGAATGATACTTTGGAACAGAATAGAACATGCCAGTCCATACCACTAACTGGGTTTTGTTTAGAGGATATCAGGAAAAAACTAAAAAATATTAAGGTAAATAAAACTCCAGGCCCAGATGGAATACACCCAAGGGTGTTAAGTGAACTTAGCACTGTTATAGACAAACCTTTACTCTTAATTTTTCAAGACTCATTATCCTCAGGCATGGTACCCCAGGATTGGCGTAAAGCTGATGTGGTGCCACTCTTCAAAAAGGGAAGCAAGGATGATCCAGGAAGCTATAGACCAGTTAGTCTGACATCAATAGTGGGGAAGATATTTGAAGGGATTATAAGGGATTATATTGATGAGCATATTCGTGTAAACAAGATTATGAGTTCTAATCAGCATGGCTTTAGGAGAAATAGATCATGTCAAACTAATCTAATTAGATTCTACGAGGAAGTAAGTAAAAATATAGATAAAGGGGAATCAGTTGATGTGATATACTTAGATTTTGCAAAGGCATTTGATACAGTGCCACATGAGAGATTAATGCACAAAATTAAGGGACTGGGAATAGCTGAAAATGTTAGCTTATGGATAAATAACTGGATAAAAGATAGGGAGCAACGAGTAGCAGTAAATGGATCATACTCAGATTGGACAAAGGTAATCAGTGGCGTCCCCCAGGGATCAGTACTGGGCCCTGTTCTTTTTAATATTTTTATAAATGACTTGGAGCAAGGATTAAATAGCGACATCTCTATTTTTGCAGACGATACTAAGTTAAGTAAGGTCATTAGGTCAGAGCAGGATGAACTCTCTTTGCAAAGGGATTTGCTAAAATTAGAACTATGGGCAAGTGAATGGAAAATGAGATTTAATACGAAAAAATGTAAGGTTCTACATTTTGGAAGTAAAAATAAGCAGGCTATGTATTTTTTAAATGGGACAAGACTTAGCCAAACACAGGAGGAAAGGGATTTGGGAGTAGTAATAGATAACAAGCTAAAGATGAGTGCACAATGCAGGGCAGCGGCTTCAAAGGCTAATAAGATACTAGCATGTATTAAAAGAGGCATTGATTCAAGGGAGGAAAGCATAATTCTGTCATTATATAAAGCCCTGGTAAGACCTCACCTTGAGTTTGGAGTGCAGTTCTGGGGACCGATTGCTAAAAAAGATATTGCAGAACTAGAAAAAGTTCAGAGAAGGGCCACAAAGCTAATAAGGGGATTGGAGAAATTAACCTATGAGGAGAGGCTAGCCAAACTGGGTCTGTTCTCTTTAGAAAAAAGGCGCTTGAGAGGTGACATGATTACTTTATATAAATATATTCAAGGCCCATATACAGAGATGGCAGAAGCTCTTTTTATTCCAAGAAAATTGGTTCTGACAAGAGGTCATAATTTAAGGTTGGAGGAAAGGAGATTTAATCTCCTGCAACGGAAACGTTTTTTCACTGTAAGAGCAATAAAATTGTGGAACTCATTACCAAAGGAGGTAGTGAATGCCAATACCATAGATACATTTAAAAATAGTCTGGATAAATTTCTGTATATAAACAAAATTCATGGATATGATTGCTAGTATTAAATGGGTCACATTTTAATGGGGTTATTTAAACTTAACTGGAGCTTTTTGTAAGTATTTTAGATTTGTATAGGTTGAACTCGATGGACTTCAGTCTTTTTTCAACCTTATCTACTATGTTACTATGTTACTATGTTATGTATTTGTTGCTGATGTCCGGAGCGGCAGATTAGGGGTTAATAAGTATAATGTAATTGTCGCGATATCGGGGCCGGCAGATTAGGGGTGTTTAGACTCGGGGTTCATGTTAGGGTGTTAGGTGTAAACATAAAATGTGTTTCCCCATAGGAATCAATGTGGCTGCGTTACTGAGCTTTACGCTGCTTTTTGGCAGGTGTTAGGCTTTTTCTCAGCCGGCTCTCCCCATTGATGTTTATGGGGAAATCGTGCACAAGCCCGTACAACCAGATCACCGCTGACTTAAGCAGCGCTGGTATTGGAGAGCGGTATGGAGCTCAATTTTGCTCTACAATCACTTTTTGTCTTTTAACGCCGGGTTTCTGAAAACCTGTATACCAGCGCTGTAGGTAAGTGGTGAGAATAAAGTGCACTGCACCCCTCATAACGCAAAACTCATAATCTGGCCGATGTTTTTTTAATTCAAGTTTAGTGGGAGCACCTTACTAGCTTGTGTTCACATGATACTGATTGGAACACAAACACTAGCTTTGTCCTGCGTTTGTATCCTGACCATTGGGAGAACCCAGAGTTGGTGAGCTGATACGCCCCTTGAAATCTATCATTCGTTCCTACCAGCACATAGGTGTGCTTGTTCTAAATGTTAGTACCCTTTTGGCATCATTAATATACTTGTCATTTTACTCTGGTTGATCTGCACATGTAGTGCTTTTCTGCTTCACTATTCATTTGCAGCACACGGGATCCTCTGGAGTGGGTGAGCTGATACACCCCTAAGTACATCAGCCTGTATCTACCAGCACATTAGGGTGCTCTAACGATATGTGAATATCCATTTAGCTCATTCAGAATACCGTGCCTATACATCTGTTTGGTGGTTCTACACATGAGGCTCCCCTCTGTTCTTTCTCTCATTCTGCAGTTTATCCAGATTTGACTGTGAGGAGGAGGCAGCCATCACCTGGTTACTAATTTTGTGAAGATTTCTTACCTTTAGAGGAATGTATTACACTAACCTTGGGACTTTGATTTAAGTTCTCTGTATGTATATTGCATATATTGGTATATTGTGTATTATTCACCCTTAATTTCATCTATTTTTTAGTACATGCGCCCCCTTTAGTCTCTGTTAATCACTTGGTTGAGGAAGAAACAGGTCACAAGCTAGTAATCCAACTGAAGTAATACAGCATGCCCACAAGATAAATTCAATACTAGGGCAAGAAGAAAGACAACCCGGAAGGAACTTAAAGGCAAAAGATAACGCCTTTATTACCCATTCCCCAGCATTGCACAACCAACATTGTTATATTAATATACTTAATAACATTCAAACCTTTAAATTTCTGCCTGTTTGTAAGCCACTATAGACATGCTTTTTTAATAAGCTTTTCACTACAAGAGACTGCTAATTCATTTGTGCTATATAGATAACATTGTGCTCTCTCCCGTGGAGTTGTGCATTACACAACACTAATTGGCTAAAGTGCAAGTCAATATATAATAAATAAATAGCTATGTGATAAGGGGGCTGTCAGAAGGGGCTTAGATACAAGGTAATCACAGGTGTAAAAAGAATATCAATATAACCATGTTGGCTGTGCAAAACTAAGGAATGGGTACTAAAGAGATTATCTATCTTTTTAAACATTACCAATTTTGGAGTAGACTGTCCCTTTAAAAATGCATTCACTATCTGAATCATGAAAGCTTAGCTTTGTCTTTACTGTCCCATTAATATAATCTCTAAAGGTTTTTTCATTGGTCCACAAAGTGAAAAACTTAAAATGCAATGTAGTTCTGTGCATGTTTTATTCATATGCTTATTATTTTATATATTTTTTGAAACATTAAAACTGTGTAACCTAAATGCAAATGACTCTTAAACTGACATCCTGGAATGTGGGAGGTATTAACTCCCCGGTGAAGAGGAGGTCGATTCTGTCTCACTTGCGAAAGTTGGACTCTGACATTGCGTTTCTTCAAGAAACCCACCTAATAGACTCTGAACATGACAAACTGCAACAGACCTGGGTGGGGGAGATTTCTTACCTTTCATATACTAGCTCTAGTAGGGGTTTGGCTATCCTCTTTGGCAAACGCTCACCTATAGAAATTCTACATACACAGAAAGATAGGGAAGGTAGGTTCCTGATACTGCAAATCAAGCTCCAACATACCATTTATACCCTTTGTAACATATATGCCCCTAACTCTAAAACACTAGCTTTCTGGGATGCACTGATACAAGTATTGACCCCCTTTATGGGGACCCCGCTTATAATCGGAGGGGATTTTAACCTTGCTCCAAACCCTCAGTTAGATAGATCATGGCTAGGCTCCGCAGATGCCGGTACCAAACTACCAAGACATAAAGGGAAATTCGAATAAAAAATTTTCACTAAGCTACAGTCTGATCTGGCGGTGTGCGACATATGGAGAAGGAGACACCCCCTGAATAGGGGTTACACGTGCTTATCTAAGGCAGCGGGCTCGTTGTCTAGAATAGACATGTTCTGGATATCGGACTTTCTGATACCCAGGGTAGACCGGGAAAACATTTATTCGATTCTGCTCTCAGATCATGCCCCAGTAGGCTTGACACTGAGACTCGTTAAACCTAGGCCAAATAAAAATACACTAAGATTCCCATCATATCTTGTGACCTCGGAAACTTTCCAAAAACATCTTATACACTGTTGGAATGACTATTATACGGACAACCAACAGCACTTGAATGAACCACAGCTGTTCTGGGACACCTCTAAAGCGGTTCTTACGGGACACATCATTTCTTATGTAGCTAATCTGAAACATAGAGCGCAGCAAAGATATACGGAGTTGCAGAAAACATTAGAACGCTCTTTTCGGAAATACACTGCAATTAACTCCAGGGAAACGCACAACGCATTTGTGCTTGCAAAGGAGGAGCTAGACACCTTCTTAAAGCAGAGAGCGGCATCAGAGCTGCTGAAATCAGCTGCCAGGTTTCATAGATATGGCAACAGATCGGGCAGACTGCTTGCCAATTTAGTGAACAAAAGAGAGGTTGGGCGGCCATACAGCTACAAGACAACATCTATACTACTCCAATAGATATTGCGGAGGGCTTCGCCCTATATTATAGACAATTATATGCTAGACAAGCTGAACCTCCAGCAGAGATGCTGGAGACCTTTTGGAGTTCAGTATCACCCCCGAGCTTAACCGACGACCAGTTGAGCTCTCTTAATGCCCCTATCTCCATGGGAGAAGTACAAGCTACAATCAAATCACTAGCTCTGGGCAAAGCGGCGGGTCCTGATGGCCTACCAGTAGAATTGTATCGTTTGCTTACACCACAGATATCCCCTATACTCACCAAAATGTATGTGGATCTTTTTGAGGGAGATAGTCTCCCCTCCACTACTTTTTCCTCCGCGCACATAACCTTAATCCCGAAACCAGGTAGAAACCCCTTGGAACCGGGATCTTACCGCCCCATATCACTCCTAAATTCGGACTACAAGATTTTCACCAAACTTCTTGCAAATCGTTTAAAAACTATATTACCCACCCTACTTGATTCTGATCAAACTGGTTTTGTGTATGGAAGGACCCCGGTGATCAACTTGAGGCGTGTACTCCACGTCATCAATCACTATTGGGAAAGGGAACAGGCTCACCCAAGGAGAGGAAACTCGGAGGCCTTTCTGCTATCCTTAGATGCGGAAAAGGCCTTCGACCGTGTCGAGTGGCCCTACGTCTTTGATACCCTGGGCCATTTTAATTTCAGTGGCTCCTATTTGGAAACGTTGAAAAAACTCTATGCAGCCCCTGATGCCCAAATTCTAGTTAACGGGTGTTTCTCTTCGGGTTTTACCCTGGAGAGAGGCATTAGACAAGGGTGTCCTCTTTCCCCCCTAATTTTTGATCTGGCCTTGGAGCCTTTGACACTGAGGCTACGACAGGTCTTTCCAGGAGTCACAATAGGCAATGTGACGCTGCACCTGGCACTGTATGCGGACGATACGATGCTCTTTGTTGACTCTCCCGAGAGAGTCATTCCTACTGTTCTGGATATGCTGGAATCGTTTGGGCGATTCTCAGGGTACAAAATAAATACCACCAAATCTGAGATACTTTGGCTGCATAGACAATCTTCTAAGCCTATTATGTTTCCCTTTGTGGAAGTAACAGATTTCCTCACATGCCTGGGTATCAACCTACACCGAAACCCGCACCGCATATACAAACTCAATATTACAGGCCAGTGTGATTGGATTTGTTCTAGACTGGATGGCTGGCAAAATCTCCCACTAAGTCTTACAGGACGAATAAATCTATTTAAAATGTCGCTCCTGCCGAAAATCTTGTACCCCCTGTCAATGCTGCCTTTCATAATGTCTAAGGGTGACATTGTGAGACTGGACAGAGCACTGCGGCGCTTCATATGGAAGGGGAAGAAATTTAGAATAGCAACTCACAAACTGCACGCTTCCTTTTTGAATGGAGGCCTTGGATTGCCGCACATCCAATATTATAACCGGGCATCTCTTATACGACTAGTATTGGACTGGCAAATGGGCACGGGACACTTTTCGAATAAACAATTGGAGGAAACTGTTATTGGAGTATGCAGCCTGACATATCTGCCCTACTGTCCTTTGGGAGACCTGCCCCAACATATACGTAATAACCTTGTATAGGGATCCCCTTAGGACTTGGTTCCAGGCACATAAAACACTGGGGCACTCGTGCCCCACTCCTAAGTATTTACCTATTAAGGGCAATACTGGCTTCCCCTTCAATATATGGCATGCGAAGGGATTGCAGAGGGTGGGGGATGTTCTGGATCTGTTGTCGCACACTGTCAGAACATTTCAAGAACTGAAAACCGCCTTTGAGCTTCCAAACACACATTTTTATGCATACCTGCAACTTCGACATTATGTTAAAACATTAATGGATGCCAACCCAAAGTTTTGGAGCCAAGAGATGCTCCGTCAACACACCACTAAAGCTCAGGAAGTGACACTAGAGAGATTGAAACTAGATACCACCCAAGAGATCTCCATCCAAGATATTAAAAACAGTCTCATGAAGGCTAAATCGGCCACTCTGGCGCTGAGAGAAGCACAGATTAGAATGATCGATAGGGACTACATCACCCCTAGCAGAAGAGCGAGGTGGAACCCCGAGCACCCCAACGAATGTGTGAAATGTCGGATTTCCGATCCCCTCTTGACACATTACTTTTTTGATTGCCCCTTGATTAGACGATTTTGGAGCCGCCTACAATATTGGCTTTAAATTAACTTAGGCATTGATATTTCCTTTAACCTCACGAATATATACTTATTTACATGGACTTCTGTTGGCAATAAAGTCCAGCCTTTGTTAACACTTTGTACACTACTAGCAAGACACTGCATACTGACCTTGTGGTGTTCCAGTTGCGCCCTGACTATACCACAATTTAAGAAAACATTACTCAAACACCTATTTATTGAAAGACAGGACGTCTGTTGGGATACCAAGCACAGACTCCTACCCTTTCTAAAGAAATGGACGAGTTTTCTGGAAAGGCTGCCCCCTGAGCAGCAGAACCAGATCCTCAGACCATTCGCGAACCATGAGATAATACTAGAGGCGATGCTTAGGGGTGACTGGACAGCACTGACAGTGGAGAGACCACTCCAGAACAGACCTGGTGACTCTGAAACAATACTTATTGAATCTTTCTTTTAACTCTTATAAATTCCTTTTTTTTTTCTCTCTCTCTCTCTTTCTCCTCTTCTTCTTTCTCTCTCTTTCTCTCTCCCCCACCCTTAGCTTCTTGCAGACATGGATGCCCATATACTTCCTTCACCATTAGAAGGGACGCCACTAGAATGCGGCTTTTCAAACTTGGACTAGGTACTTTTTGTTTAAGTTAGGTGTTAAGATTTAGGATTATAACTATATATAACAATAAAATATGTTGAGGGATACGTGCAAACTGTCAATTGAATGCTATATAGTGACAATTATATCTAACAGATTTATAGTGCATTTGTAAGGATATACTTGCCCTAATACCAGGGCTAAAGAGATGCCATATGTACATGTGTATACCATGTTGATTTAAACTATGTATGTACCTGCCTATTGAATGTAAAACAAGTGGATGTATTTATGGAATCTGTAACATTTTGTTGTATCCTCAACATTAATAAAGAGAATTAAAAAAAAAAAAACTGTGTAACCTCCAAGCACATGACACAGCTTTCAAAAAGCCAGAATCATTACTGATCTGTGAGTGTGCACCCCTTCTCTCAAAGGCCTGATGATCAAAAGTGCTACGAGGCGGCAAAATATTCCATGGGCTCTATTGAGAGGCATTTACTATACATGCCATTGGTTGGAAATGCTGGCTATCGATAACACCCAGCATCGCCGACCCATATTGGCGATGTATAGTAAAGAATCTTTGGAATATAACTGCTGTGTGCCTAACCAATAATCCTAATACCCCTAAACCGAAGTATCCCAAGTACACAAACTTACACTACACTAATAAAAATCTAAACCGCCAAAACTATTAATCCCTATACTGCCACATACCCACCATAAGTACTTAACTATTAACCCTTATACCACCACATATCCACCTCAAGTACTAAACTATTAACCCCTATACAGCCACGTACCCACCGCAAGTATTTATCCTACTACTGCCACATAACCACTGCAATTACTAAACTATTAAACCCGATACCGCCACATACCCACCGCAATTACTAAACTATTAACCCCTATACCGCCACATACCCCAAACGCAAACTAAGCGAACACCTAAATCAGCCGATAGCAAGAACGTTTTTAAATTTAAATAGTAATCATCCTATAGAAAAGGTTCATTAGAATTTAAAAATGTTCTTGCTATTGGCTTATTCAAATCAGCCAATAGGGATTGACTAATTTAACATCAGCCAATAGGAATTAAGTGGTACTCCTATATAATAGGGTTTCGCGTTTCAGGAATTTCAGTGTGCGGCGTGCACATGAAGAGGAAACAAGATGTGAAGCAGAAGTGGCAGAAGAGGCCATCGAAGTTTACCTCCATGAAGATGGGCCCCTGGTGCCAGGATGAAGAGGGCCCCCACGTAGAAGAAGATTGCGAAGTGGAGGAAGAGGCCGCCAAAATCAGCCTCCGTGAATTTTGGGCCCCGAGCACCAGGATGAAGAGGGACAAATATTGAATCAAGAGGAGCCAGATTTCCTAACAGTGAGTACAACTTTTGGGGTTAGTTAGGGCTTTTTATGGGGTGTTTTTTGTATTTTTAAGAATATGTTTTTTTATTTTAACTTTTCATTTCTAAGATTAGATTTTGTTATTTTGGGGGGTTACTTGTATTGTAGAGGGGTTTTTAAAATAGATTTTTAAATGTAAAAGAGCTAATCACTTTAGGGCAATTACCTAAAATGCCCCTTTTAAGGGCTATTGTAATTTATTTACATGTTAGGGTTTTTGGGGTGGATATTTTATTTTATGGGGTATGTACTTTAGTGTTAGGTATAATGGTTGAATTTTTTTTTGGATACTGTAGTTTATTATTTTTTGTAACTTAGATTTTTTTTATTTTATTGTAACATACATTTTTTTTATAATTTAGAGGGATTAATTAGGTGTTAGTGTAGTTCTAGTTTGCGTTGGGAGGTAGAGGTTTAGGCCTTAATCTCCTAACCACCCCCATAACTGTATGTGGGTTGATTAGGTGATTATTAATGGTTACCATTTATTAAACCTTCTCCTAGCCACCCCTCGTACCTGTATGTAATTAGATGATTAGGTTAGAGCAGCTTAGGGGTTAATAGTGCATTTATCTACAATTTTTTAAATATTCTGCATTTTTATGTATAATGCATATTCTTTTAAATATTGTATATAAATAGTATGTTTTTATTTTTCTTGTGTTTTTTATTTTAAACATAAATATATATTTTAAACTTTACAATTCTATTATTATATAACAGGCATGCAGTTATGTAATACTATAATTATAATGCAACTGTCTTTTATAACATAAATATCTATTTTAAATATATATTTATATTTAAAATAATAAATGCATCAAGCAAGAATATCCCTCTCACCACCTAAAAATAAACAGGTCCAAGACCGAATTTTTTCAAATCCCCCCTCTAACTCTACTCTCTAATTTTTCCAACACTGTTGGCGGCACCACTATCTCCCCATCACCCCAAGTCCGCTGCCTCAGAGTCACACTTAAGAAAAATCTATCCTTCATTCCCCACATCCAATTGCTCTCTTCATCCTGCCGCAACCACCTATGGAAATATCTCCAAAAATGTGCCCGTTTCTGAATGCTGAAACTACTAAAAAGCTAATCCACTCCCTGGTAGTTTCCCGACTTGACTACTGTAATAAATTACTATCTGGCCTCCCTCTCTTCCATCTCTCTCCCATTCAATCCATCCTAAATGCATCTGCCAGGCTAATCCACCTCTCTCGACATTCTGTTTCTGCTGCACCTCTCTGTGAATCCCTTCACTGGCTCCTCATTCACAGCAGAATTAAATTCAAAATTCTCACCCTGACCTACAAAGTTCTCACCAATGCTGCCCCACCCTACCTGTCCTCATTTATCAACAAATATACTCCAGCCCGCCCCCTAAGATCCAACAATGACCTTCTCCTCAGTCCATCCATCCATCACCTCCTCTCATTCTAGACTACAAGACTTTTCTCATGCGGCACTAACCCTCTGGAACGCACTTCCTCGAGCTGTCAGACTTCCCCTAACCTCTCCTCGTTTAAATGTTCCCTAAAGACCTTTTTGTTCAATGAAGTTTATCACCCAACTCATTAACAAATTAACTTCACTTACCTAACAGTTGCCCTCATCTATCTCCTCACTAATATCATTCTCACTTTTGAAGTCCCCACCTCCTGTTTCCCATCCTCCTACCCATCTAGATTGTAAGTTCCCACAGGAATAGGGCCCTAAATCCCCCCTCTATTTGTCTGTAAAATGTAGTCTTTTATTGTATCGTTTCTCTGTTGTACTTTTATCCTAGTACCCATGGGCAGCACTGTGGAATCTGTTGACGCTTTATAAATAAAGAATAATAATAATATATCCAATACTAATATGCATTATATTGGACCATGTATTTTATTTCAAACATTGTAGATATAATGTAGTCAGGCATAATATTGCATAATGCTTTAAGTATTGCATAATATTAAAATGTATTTATGTTAGCTTGTTGTGTTTATTAGTGATGACATAGATATTTATGTTATAGTAGTCAGTAGCATTAAATTACATTTTTACATAACAGGCATGCAGTTATGTAGAACTATAATGTTAGTTATAATATCTTTAATTACAAATAATAAACACAACAAGCAACATTAATTACATTTTATTTAATATGCAAATATTTAACCATTATGCATTCTACATATTAATGCATCATTTTAAATATTGAATATTTATGTGTAGGGCCTTAACTTCTACAATTAGTTTTAGGTTATGGCAGTGTAAGGGTCAATGTTTATATAATAATAAGCATAGTCCTGTATAATGCATATTGTTTAAAGCATTGTATATATCTATAGATCAAAATGTATTTAATGATGCTTTCTATTATTTTAAATATACTGTATTAATAAATAATAGCAAGCAACCATTAAATCCCTTTTAAGATATCTGCAATACTTTAAATAATCTACATTGTACATGACAATGCATATTTTATCAAGGAGATGGGGTAAATGCCTGTCCCCCATTCCTCCAAGAAGGTAACACCTCCAAACAAGTGGTATCCCTAGGTGCCTCATGAAATTGCAGACAACATACTAAAAAGGCAACTTGATCCCTCCACCCTGTTTGACGCCCTTTTAAGAAGCAGCAGACCAGGACTCAAATCCAGGAGCCCGGCTAGGCCAGCGAGGTTTTTCCGGCACCCTGGCTGTTGGCCGCCGGTGTTTTAGCGCATGAGGAGTGTAGCTTAGGCGTGACGTAGTTATAGGTGTTCAGGAGAAATTAGCGGGGCATACTAGTGGGAGTAGCCTGTACTTTCATTCAGACACATCGACACAAGATCAATATGGTAGAATCAGCAAAGTCCAGGATGCGAGGAGGGTAGCGGCCATGTTTGTCTCTCCAGCTATCAGCTGTCAAGACTACATTGCCTGAGCTAGTTAGATCACCACAGCAATACTTGAAGTGAGTCTACACGGAAACTATTTTTAATTTGAGTGAATGCACAGTATGCGCCATTTAGGCCCACTTCAAATAGGGTCCCCAAGCAGCAGCAAAATGCTCATGAACGGTGATGTGGGTGGTTATGTCATGTTCCCGTTGACTTCTTTGGGAGAGACATAGTTGCTCGCCAACATTGCTCAGACACGCCCCTTTTCTTAGAATATTTTGACAGAATGTCGGACTGCATGGCTGACAAGGCCATTGAAGCAGTTTCCAGACGGTCAAGGCTTTGAATACGGGGCCAAAGAGTTTTAGAATATGTGTTGTCCAAGATGACCTCTTTAACCCCTTCCCTACCAGGTATGTCAGAGAAAAACTTGCCAAAGTACCAGAGAATGTTTAGCAATTTTGCCATCACTCCAGAAAAAGAGCCTTAGTTTTTTTAGATTTACCTATCAAAACTATATATTTTCAGTAGACAACACGAGTTATTGATCTAGGCTGATTTTTTATATATTTCATGCCACCATTTAGCTGCCAAATGTGATCATATAAGAAAAAATTGTTAACCTTTTCACAAATTTTGGGTTTCTCATTGAAATTACTACCATACCGCTTATGCAGTCATTACACAAATGGTAATGTAGGTATTACCCTCCTGACACCAACCTGATCCCTCCCAAACAGCTCCTAAACCATCTTAGGTGCTGGCAGACAGTCTGCCAGTATGAAGTTTTAGGGCTTTTTTCTTTTTGTAATTTATTTTCTTCGATGTAGGATTTCCCCTTCCACCGCCTCTCCCAAACAGCTCTCTGACCCTCCCCATTCCAATGGTCTCCACCATCTTAAGTACTATCAGCAGTTAGTAAAAAAAAAATGTTATCTGTAATGTAAAAATCCCCCTCCCCCTTCAAGTGATCATATTGTAGGACCCCCTCTCACAATCCCCTTTGCTGCAGTGCAATGGACATATCCATCCCTCTCTCCTAGTAAAATATTTTCTGTAGCGTAGGGAAACCTCCCTCCAATCCTTTCCCTCTGGCAATGGGTCATCCACCCGCCTCCCTCCTTCCCTCTAAATACTCTAACGGCACCACCGCAGCAGATACAGACAGTGGCAACACTGTCTGTATTGGCGATCTGGCTTCACATAGTAATGGGAGCAGGAACAGTGCTCTATTACCATATGAAGGAAGATGGCTTTTCATATCATTTAGCTCTGAAAATTGAGAAATTTCTACTTCTGAAAGCACCCTGCTGACTTCTCAAGGCTAACCCTACTACCTAGTTTTCACTAACTGGCTTCTAGTGATAACAACTGCAAAACAAAATACTTTATACTAACTTTATGACAGTGGCTAGCCTTGTTGTTTGCAGACTAAAGTTTAAAGGAGATTAAACATATTGAGATGGTAATATAAAATGATAAATTGTATTGATAAAAAATCTCTTCACTATACTTTCATTATTTATTTTCCCCCATTTTCGTTTAAATCCATTCTGAAATTGTGAGCTTTTCTGTTCCTGTTAGAAATGGAAGTGCAAAACACTGATATATTCCACACAGGCATTGGCTGCACACTCTAGTGACCTTTTTATAACTGTCCCTAATTGGCTACATCAGAGAAGGTAACCTAAGTAATAACGTGGCAGCTCC
The DNA here is from genome assembly GCF_027579735.1 of Bombina bombina. Taxonomy (NCBI): domain Eukaryota; kingdom Metazoa; phylum Chordata; class Amphibia; order Anura; family Bombinatoridae; genus Bombina; species Bombina bombina. Next base: position 644,928,592 of record NC_069504.1, read on the forward strand.
CATTGTTTTATAGACACTAAAACTTTATACTTATTTTGTCCATATTTAAACAACTAATGAAACTTTAAAAAATACATCTACATGTTATTCTCAGACTAATCTTTTCTTGAATGCATCATTCTATCTAGCATTTATTTAGTGTATAATGTCCCTTTAAGATTGGCACCTCCAAATATGGTAAATGGTAGGTGGAGTTCGGCTATTGCCAAGCTGTTTTGCATAAAAGGAAAACCAACTGTTTGTTTGGCTTAGACACCTCCTTAGCAATTCACATGCTGCAAAATTGCAATGTCAAACTGGAGTTTATTTATTATTATCAGGTGAGTGAGCTAAATGTTAGAAAGAACAGGCTCTATCCTATATGCAGATACTGTCACCCATTTCACCACATGACAAAGAGGTTTAATTAACTAATTATAATTACCAGAATACATTTTATAATATAGGATGACCAGATCTGAGGAACTAAACAAAAAAGGAAATTTATGCTTACCTGATAAATTGAGTCCACAGATTTCATCCTTACTTGTGGGATATTATCCTCCTGCTAACAGGAAGTGGCAAAGAGCACCACAGCAGAGCTGTATATATAGCTCCTCCCTTCCCCTCCACCTCCAGTCATTCGGCCGAAGGTTATAGGAAGAGAAAGGAAAAACTAAAAGGTGCAGAGGTGACTGAAGTTGCAAATAATCTGTCTTAAATTGACAGGGAGGGCCGTGGACTCGTCGTATCGTAGAAGAAATCAATTTATCAGGTAAGCATAAATTTCCTTTTCTTCTACAAGATATGACGAGTCCACGGATTTCATCCTTACTTGTGGGATACAATACCAAAGCAACAGGACACGGATGAAAGGGAGGGACAAGACAGAGACCTAAACAGAAGGCACCACTGCTTAAAGAACTTTCCTCCCAAAAACAGCCTCAGAAGAAGCAAAGTATCAAATTTGTAAAATTTGGAAAAAGTATGAAGGGACGACCAAGTCGCAGCCTTACAAATCTGTTGAACAGATGCATCGTTTTTAAAGGCCCATGTGGAAGCCACAGCCCTAGTAGAATGAGCCGTAATTCTTTCAGGAGGCTGCTGTCAAGCAGTCTCATATGCCAGGCGGAAGATACTTCTCAGCCAAAAAGAAAGAGAGGTAGCCGTAGCTTTCTGACCCCTACGCTTTCCAGAATAAACAATGAATAATGGGAAGGAGCCAGATACAGGACTCTGGCTAGAGATAGATGGACACTTCCTGTTAGGGGGCGGAGACTACTGGCCGCATGTTGCATGTTGGCGTACAGGTTGACCGTTAACACTCTATCCCCCCTCTCATTGCTCTATAATCCCAGACTCCTGTGGTTTTGTGGGGCCGTGGCAAGCTTGACTTGTCAGAGAAGGAAGCTACAGAGGCCAGTTTGGTCAGCGGCGTGGCTGCATCCTTGCTTTTAAACTGGTTCAGTCTCTGTTCATAGTATGTGCCTGGACGGGAAAAGGAGAACCTCCATGGTATACCCAGGCACTGGAGTTGCTGTATACTGAAGCTGAGCATTGCTGCCTCTATCCAGGTGAACCTGGTCGCAGCTAAGAGCCTAGAAAATTAACGTAGTGGGCGCTGCATCACCTCAGACCTACCTGCGCTCAAGATTCCTGGACAACGGGACAAGCATCACAGCCTGAGTTGGGGACGCATTCCCGCGAGAGCCGCGGATGGATCTGCACATGATATCTTGCGGTAAAGTGCCGGAAGATCTTCAAGCGCTTGCTTGCTAGAGTGCGGCTCGGCGTCCGAGCTGGTATTGTTCTGTGGAAAGGGCAAGCTGCGGGTCAACATGTGGATCTATACTGGCAGAAGCTTTTCTGGCTGTAAATTAATCCTTTACGTTGAAGGCATCTTGAACTATATCCTGGATATCGCAAGTATATTTGACAATGTTCATATGCTATATCAGAAAGAAAGTTATTTTCATTGCTGGGCCTGTAAAACTCTGCTAAAAAAGTTATGCACCAGATTGAAATGGGATCTAATTAATTGCCTGGTTTAAACTAGTGGAAGATACACTCAGTTTGGAACATACCATTTCTACCTGGCTTCGTTACATAGCAAAGTTTACTGAGTATTTTTTTTTTTGCAGAAGATGTGACTCTTTGCTTTTCCTTAATTAATATTAGCATAAAAAAGTCCAAAATGTATTTATCTGCTCTGTTGTGCTGGACTTATGCTATGATATGGATGTAAATTGCTTATGATAAATATAAGCAGGCTAAGCACAACTTGTTGCTATATATGCAAAGTGTAAATATGTACAAGTTTATGAAAATTGTGATTATAGTTCCTCAAAGGCTATAAGATTGATAATAGTCTGATACTGCAGGGAAATTGTTGTGGTATATAGACAAATAACATAAAGTGGTGAAATTATTAATTTAGAAATCTGAATTAGAGTAGAAGATAAGGTACTGGAGTTAAGTACTGTCCTACAAGTGTCGCCGCTTGGTTACTGTTTTTTTTTCTTTTTGGTAAACAAGGTATAAGCTGTTTTTAATCAGCAAAGTTAAATGGCTTTCCTTTAACACATTTAAGCTCTCTAGCAAACACTAAGCACATATAATTTTACACGCTAGAAATTTTTTAACTACACACACATATATTTAAAAAAAAAAAAAAAAAAAAAAAAAAAAAAAAAATTTTTCTTTCACTGGGTAAAGTTCCCAACAGGACTCAGTCAACTTTTCAATTGACTCATCTATGGTAAAAATATTCTTGGATATTTTCCAATAATTTGTGTTTCGTTTTTTCACTAAAATTTATTGGGGGGTAGTTATCAAGCCGTCTACTTTTCTGGCTTCGCCGGCCCAATACGCCCGCCTAAGCTCGCCTACCTTCGCCGCCGCGGACCTTGAATACGTTCGCCTAAGTTATCAAATAAAACTGTCAAAAAGCCGCGGGCGATGAGCAGCGGACTGTGACAGTTATCACTCATCCGATCTCGCTGCTCTTCGGCTTTTTCCCAGCTTTATTGCTAGCCTGTCACTAAGCACCCACACTAAACTACACTGTTCTATCCCTATACCGGCGCCCCCGGAGCCTCCCGCAACTAAATAAAGTTACTAACCCCTAAACCGCCGCTCCTAGACCCTGCCGCAACTCTTATAAATGTATTAACCCCTAAACCGCCGCTCCTAGACCCTGTCGCAACTCTTATAAATGTATTAACCCCTAAACCGCCGCTCCTAGACCCTGCCGCAACTCTTATAAATGTATTAACCCCTAAACCGCCGCTCCTAGACCCTGCCGCAACTCTTATAAATGTATTAACCCCTAAACCGCCGCTCCCGGAGCCCACCGCCACCTACAATATACCTAGTAACCCCTATCCTGCCCCCCCTATACCGTCGCCCTCTATAATAAAATTATTAACCCCTATCCTGCTGATCCCGCACCTCGCCGCAACTAAATAAATAGTTTAACCCCTAAACCGCCGCTCCCTGAACCCGCCGCAACCTATATTAAACCTATTAACCCCTATCCTGCCCCCCACTACGACGCCGCCACTGTAATAAATTTATTAACCCCTAAACCTAAGTCTAACACTAACCCTAACGCCCCCCTAACTTAAATATTAATTAAATAAATCTAAATAATATTTATATTATGAACTAAATTAATCCTATTTAAAACTAAATACTTACCTTTAAAATAAACCCTAATATAGCTACAATATAAATAATAATTATATTGTAGCTATCTTAGGATTTATTTTTATTTTACAGGTACCTTTCAATTTATTTTAACTAGGTACAATAGCTATTAAATAGTTATTAACTATTTAATAGCTTACCTAGCTAAAATAAAGAGAAATTTACCTGTAAAATAAATCCTAACCTAAGTTACAATTACACCTAACACTACACTATACTTTAATAAATTATTCCTATTTAAAACTAAATACTTACCTGTAAAATAAACCCTAATATAGCTACAATATAAATAATAATTATATTGTAGCTATCTTAAGATTTATATTTATTTTACAGGTAACTTTGTATTTATTTTAGCTAGTTAGAATAGTTATTAAATAGTTATTAACTATTTAATAACTACCTAGCTAAAAGAAATACAAAATTACCTGTAAAATAAATCCTAACCTAAGTTACAATTAAACCTAATACTACACTATCATTAAATTAATTAAATAAACTACCTACAAATAACTACAATTAAATACAATTACATAAACTAACTAAAGTACAAAAAATAAAAAAAGCTAAGTTACAGAAAATAAAAAAATAAGTTACAAACATTTTACAAATATTACAACAATTTTAAGCTACTTACACCTAATCTAAGCCCCCTAATAAAATAACAAACCCCCCCAAAATAAAAAAATGCCCTACCCTATTGTAAATTAAATAAAGTTCAACGCTCGTTTACCTTACCAGCCCTTAAAAGGGCCATTTGTGGGGGCATGCCCCCAAAAGTTCAGCTCTTTTGCCTGTAAATGAAAAATACAACCCCCCCAACATTAAAACCCACCACCCACATACCCCTAATCTAACCCAAACCCCCCTTACAAAAACCTAACACTAATCCCCTGAAGATCATCCTACCTTGAGTCGTCTTCACTCAGCCGAGCAGCGATGGAACCCAAGTGGACATCCGGACCGGCAGAAGTGATCATCCAAGGGGCGCTGAAGAAATCTTCCATCTGATGAAGTCATCATCCAGGCGGCGCTGAAGAAGTCTTCGATCCGGGCGATGTCATCTTCCAAGCCGGGTCTTGAATCTTCCTTTCGCCGCTGCGGAACATCCTTCTTCACCGACGGACTACGACGAATGAAGGCTCCTTTAAGGGACGCCATCCAAGATGGCGTCCCCTCAATTCCGATTGGCTGATAGGATTCTATCAGCCAATCGGAATTAAGGTAGGAAAAATCTGATTGGCTGATTCCATCAGCCAATCAGATTCAAGTTCAATCCGATTGGCTGATCCAATCAGCCAATCAGATTGAGCTCGCATTCTATTGGCTGTTCCGATCAGCCAATAGAATGCGAGCTCTATCTGGAGTGACGTAAGAATCGGCGGATCTAAGCTTACGTCACAAAATTCTACTTTTGCCGGTCTCGAGCCTTTGATAACTAAGGCGTATCAGCTTCGACACAAATACGCTGCGGAATTCCAGCGTATTTGAGGTTGATGGCTTGATAACTAGGCCCCACAGTGTTCACTTTATTTTTTCTGTCACTTTATCAATGGAAAAATTTATTACTCAAGCAAAATCTAATTCTCCAAAAATGCCGGCGAAATCTAAAGATAAAAAAGCCAAGACGGCAGACAATAGTGTTGATAATATGTCAGACGCAGTTCCCTTAGTTTTAGACACTCAGGCCCTAATAGGTCAGTTATCGGCTATTTTCTCACCACAATTTGACTCCATTAAAAAAGAGCTAGGAGTTATCTCAGCTGATATACGGCTAGATTTAGAGTTGGGCAGTAGCCGTCAAAACCAGCGTTAGAGGCTCCTAACGCTGGTTTTTACCGCCCTCTGGTATTTGGAGTCAGTCAGGAAAGGGTCTAATGCTCACTTTGCAGCCGCAACTTTTCCATACCGCAGATCCCCCTACGCCATTTGCGTATCCTATCTTTTCAATGGGATCTTTCTATCACCGGTATTTAGAGTCGTGGCTGAAGTGAGCGTTAGAAATCTAACGACAAAACTCCAGAGGCAGAAAAAAAACAGTAGTTAAGAGCTTTCTGGGCTAACGCCGGTTCATAAAGCTCTTAACTACTGTGCTCTAAAGTACACTAACACCCATAAACTACCTATGTACCCCTAAACCGAGGCCCCCCCACACCGCCGCCACTCTATAAAAATTTTTTAACCCCTAATCTGCCGCTCCGTACACCACCGCCAGCTACATTATCCCTATGTACCCCTAATCTGCTGCCCCTAACATCGCCGACACCTACATAATATTTATTAACCCCTAATCTGCCCCCCCCAACGTCGCCGCTACCTTACCTACATTTATTAACCCCTAATCTGCCGACCGAACCGCACCACTACTATAATAAATGTATTAACCCCTAATCCGCCTCACTCCCGACTCAATAACCCTATAATAAATAGTATTAACCCCTAATCTGCCCTCCCTAACATCGCCGACACCTAACTTCAAACAGTAACCCCTAATCTGCCGACCGGAGCTCACCGCTATTCTAATATATTTTTTAACCCCTAAAGCTAAGTCTAACCCTATCACTAACACCCCCCTAAGTTAAATATAATTTTTATCTAACGAAATAAATTAACTATTATTAAATAAATTAATCCTATTTAAAACTAAATACTTACCTGTAAAATAAACCCTAATATAGCTACAATATAAATTATAATTATATTGTAGCTATTTTAGGATTAATATTTATTTTACAGGCAACTTTGTAATTATTTTAACCAGGTACAATAGCTATTAAATAGTTATTAACTATTTAATAGTTACCTAGTTAAAATAATGTGTGTACGGAGCGGCAGATTAGGGGTTAATAATAATATGCAGGGGTCAGCGATAGCGGGGGCGGCAGATTAGGGGTTAATAAGTGTAAGGTTAGTGGTGTTTAGACTCGGGGTTCATGTTAGGGTGTTAGGTGCAGACTTAGGAAGTGTTTCCGCATAGCAAACAATGGGGCTGCGTTAGGAGCTGAACGCTGCTTTTTTGCAGGTGTTTTTTTTCACCTCAAACAGCCCCATTGTTTTCTATGGGGGAATCGTGCACAAGCATGTTTTTGAAGCTGGCCGCGTCCGTAAGCACCGCTGGTATCGAGAGTTGCAGTGGCGTTAAATTATGCTCTACGCTCCTTTTTTGGAGCCTAACGCAGCCATTCTGTGAACTCTAAATACCAGCGGTATTTAAAAGGTGCGGGGGAAAAAAAGCATGCGTAGCTAACGCACCCCTTTGGCCGCAGAACTCTAAATCTAGCCGATAGGGACACTCTCGCTGGAAATTAAGCAATTTTCAATCAGATTAGTTGAAACTGAAGAAAGGATTTCTTCATTAGAAGATCAGACAAATACACAGCAAGTAACTATACAAAAACAAGAGCATAAGTTAAACAGCATGCAATTGCGCCTGGAGGATCTCGAGGATCGCTCCAGGCGCAATAACATCAGAATTATTGGCCTATCGGAGCTTCCGGAGTTTGAGGATCTCATGACATTTGCTTCTACAACCCTACCACAGGCCCTGGGTATGCCAGCACATTTATTACCAATAGTAATTGAGAGGGCGCACAGAGTTGGCCCCAGAAGGGCTGTGGGTAATGGGTCGGCTAGACCAAGAATGACCATCTTCAAGCTCCTGAAGTTCCAGGATAAAATAGAGCTATTGAATCTTTTTAAAAAAAGAAAAAATGAGCCGGTGACATTCGGGACAAAAACAAGATCTTGTTGTTTCAGGATTTCTCTGGCGAGACCTCTGCCAGGAGGAAGGCTATGGCTCCGTACTGTACACAGTTGATAAATAAAGGCATAAATGCTTGGCTGATGTACCCGGCTAGAATTGTAATTGAGGACAAAGGCAGTAGACAGGTGTTCAATGGAATATTAGAGGTTACTGAATTTTTAAAAACTTTGGGATAACAATGAAATGTATATATTATATTCCCTGTGTTGGGTTATTGATTTGGATGCTAAGAATTATAGTTTTTTTCTTGGACCGATTGTCCCCCTGCTTGGTATTCTAGTTCTATGTTCTTTCCCCCTTTTTTCTCTCTTTTTTTTTCCCCTCTTCCTTTTTCCTCTTTTCCCTTCCTCATTCTCTCTCTTTCCTCAGAGACAAACTATGGATGTGTTTTTAGATGTTAAAAAATAATGTCAGAGGGTATTAGGATGTTGTCCTGGAATGTGGGGGGGATATCCTCCCCAGTGAAACGTAAACTGGTTATTAAAACTTTAGTTAAGTTGCAACCCGATCTAGTTTTCCTTCAGGAAACGCATCTTAATGAGATAGAAGCAGCTAAGCTGAGGATCAACTTGGTTGGGGAAGTAATTTCCACCAAAGGCTCAAACAAAAAATGTGGTGTGGTAGTATTATTACATAAACAACTAGATTACAAGATAATCAAGTTAGATATTGATAGTCAAGCTAGATTTATCCTACTCCAAATATTAGTTAAAAATATAAAATTCGTAATTTGTAATATCTATGCACCAAATAGACTTTCATTAGAATTTTGGGAAAAAATTCAAAATAAAGTATTTCCATTTAAAAGCCAAAATTTAGTTATATGTGGAGACTTTAATATGACATTAGATCCATCACTAGATTGGTTTTCACAAAAAAACGTAGCTAGTAAAAGGCATAGTGCAAAATATTTCCAGAAATTCTGTCACAAATTAAAATTGACAGATATTTGGCGGATCCAAAATCCTGACAGCTTAAAATACACATGTGAATCTAGAGCCCATAGAACATTCTCCAGGATTGACCTGTTTCTGGTCTCTGAATCGCTTTCCATATGGCAATCAAAGGCAGAGATTAGAGAGATCCTGATATCGGACCACGTAATAATTTCATTAACCTTTCTTTTAGTGAATAAGAGTAAATTTCAGAATACGGTATTTTGTTTTCCTCGTTTCCTATGTTCTGAGCCTAGATTTCGATAATGGTTACAAGCAAAATGGCAAGAATATGGGTTGAATAATGCGGAATATAGAAATAAAATTGAAATTTTCTGGGAGGCAGCTAAAGTGGTGCTTAGGGGAGAGATTATGGGTTTCCTGAATATACGAGGGAAAAAGATCAAAGCTAGGGAAGTTGCATTGGCAAAGAGTGTAAAGAATGCGTATACACAGGTACAGAGTGTTCCTTCACAGCAAAATTGGGATAGTTATATTGCCATTAGAAAAGAACGAGATCTCTATTTAAAACAAAAGCTTCTAGCTGAGGAAATTAGAATAAATCGGTATTATAAGGGATTCCATCGGTGCTCGGCTAAATATTTAGCAAGCCTCACTAAATGTAGGAAGAAAAAAAATCTTATACCGGTTATTAAAGACAATGAGACTAGATATTTTGAAACCTCGAAAATTTGGGAAATCTTTGCTTCTTATTACCAGCATTTATATTCCTCAGTGGAGATTAATGCTTATAACCAAGACATATTTTGGTCAAAAATAGTGACTCCAAAAATTCAAGTTGAAGATTTGACTATGTTAAATGAACCTATAACTAGAGAAGAAATTGGCAACGCTATTGATAAATTGAAACCTAATAAAGCGTCCGGTCCAGATGGATTTCTATCAGAGTTTTATAAGTGTTTAAAGGAAGATTTATTACCAGTACTAGAGAATCTTTTTAATAAGTATTATATAGAAGATAAACCGATTTCATCTTATTTTACAATGGCTAATATCTCTCTTATTTTGAAAAAAGATAGAGATGCAGAGGATCCAGCATCGTACAGACCGATCTCGGTCTTAAATTCTGATTATAAGATTCTAACAGCTATTTTAGCCAACAGATTTTCATCCTGTTTACAGAAACTCATCCATCCAGATCAGACAGGGTTCATGATCAATAGAAATTCATCTAAGAATATACGTAAATTAACAACCTTTCTAGATTATGCATGGAGTCACAAGCAGTTAAATAGAGGGCATGACATGGCTGTTCTAACATTAGACGCGGTCAAAGCATTTGATTCCATAGTCTGGGAGCATTTATTTATCTTGCTTGGAAAATTTGGAATTAAAGGGAATTTTGCGCAATGTATCCACAGAATATATTCAAAACCTATATCACATATTTTGGTTAATGGGATAATCTCCCCTAAGATAACACTTCAGCGTGGTACACGGCAAGGTTGCCCACTATTGCCTTTATTGTTTAATATAGCATTAGAGCCACTTGCGATCTAGGTAAGAAATTATTTAGCTGGGATTTCACTAGGTTCGTACCGTCTGAATATCTTACTATATGCGGATGCTATTTTGCTTTTTCTAGAGAACTTGCAGCAATCTATTCCAATTTAGATTCAGCTACTGGAAGAGTTTAGCTCATTTTCAGGTTACAGAGTCAATACCGAAAAAAGTGAATTGATGGTCGTGGGGAAATCATCCTCTAGGTTTTCCATTAATGCCTTTAAAGAGGTGGAGACTATTAAATACTTGGGACTTGTATTGCATAAAAATCCTAAATACTGGTATTCTGATAATTATATTCCTTTATTCCAAAAAATTAAATTGGATCTACAATTATGGACCTCATTTCCACTGTCTTTAACGGCAAGGGTTAATCTGGTTAAAACTATCATTTTTCCACACTTACTTTACCCATTACAAAATTTGCCTTTACTTTTATTCAATAGTGATTTAAGAAAATTGCACTGTCATTTCTCGAAATTTATATGGCTGAATAAAAAACCTCGCATTGCATTATCTAGATTAATGCAGAAACCTGGAGCGGGTGGGTTATCGTTCCCAGATATTAGCATGTATAATATTGCCTCATTAATAAAAATTGCAATTGATTGGCTGGCTAAAACAAATATATACTCTACCTTTGAAGAAGAGTCTTTTCTGATATATCCTTTTGCCTTAGCAGCTATATTACATTGCAAGCCTCGACAGTTACTTTCTAATGTTTTTTCACTGATTACATTCAAGAATATAGTCCTTGCATGGCATAAATTCTGTAGAATATTAGAGTTAGATTTTACCTTTTCAGAATTTCTCCCTTTTCAGGGCAATCCACTATTTTCCCCGGGCATCAACCATAGGTCTTTCAAGTTATTGGCAGAGAAAGGTCTAAACACGGTTTGTCAACTATTAGGTCATGATGATGCAGTATTACCAGGGGAAACTTTGTTTTCACTATTTAACTTACCCAGATCTGACTTATTCACATTTTTTCAAATCCGACATTTTATCACTGCACAAGAATGGATGTTTCCTTTGCCTATTGTGTGGTCCGATGTTAGGACTCAATTACAAAGATTTATAGCCGGTGTAACATCAATTTCACTAATATATGATATTATGCTGTCAAAGCAAACTCAAGGTTTTTTTATATAAGATCTGTAATTTTTGGATTCCGTCAATTCCAGATATAGACCAGGACAGAGTTAGACAGAGTTTTAGCATTCTGGATAAGTGTAAAATTCCATCAAGCTGGAAGGAAGCGCATATGAAGCTTATAAATAATTTTTATTTATATCCAGCTAAACTTGCTAGATTCTATGAAACTAGATTCTCAGGCTGTCCAAGATGTTTATACCTAAAAGCTGATTTATTTCACATGTTCTGGACATGTCCTAAGATAAATCAGTTATGGTTGAAAATTATATACTGGTTCAATACTGTTCATAATCTATCTATCTCCCTCACATTCCAGGATATTGTCTTATTATTTAAGACCTCTAGTGATCAAGACAGTTTTTGGGTACATTCATTAAACACTATAATAAAAGCGGTAGGACAGAGTATATTAAAAAGCTGGAAAGCGAGAAGAGGGCCTCCCTTCTCAGAGGTTATACAGACTATTTAAGAACAGATCATCTTTGAATCTTACCATCTTCAGGATCCTTCAGAAAAAAGAATCAAGAAATTTTTACTTGGGTGGTATACTATTATTAAGACCTACCCTCTAGCTATACAAAAACAGATCTTATCGCCCTTCTTGTCTTCAGCTAGTTTTGCTGAGATGGTCATATTAGAATTGTTCCCGCATACATGGAATACATGGATTACAAATGCTACTGAGATACAAGGCTAGTGGTCACGGGGATTGAGGGTTAGAAGGAGTACTCCCTTTCCCTTTTTTTTTTCTTCTTTCCTCCTTTTCTTCTCCCATTTTTTTTAGCACTATCTATTTCTATTTTTCTCCACGGCTCCCCTCAGCCATTTGCTGCAAGGAGTCAACTATAAAAATGTAGATGAAATATTGTTATATTTTGTTTTATAGTTTATGTTTTTCAGTATTGCCATGTTATTTGACCTTGTTACAGGCTATATATGACAACAAGAGAGATCCTTGCATATTGTACTTTTTTTCCGCAACCAATAAAGAGATAAAAAAAAACAAAAAACAATGAATAATGAAGATGATTGACGGAAATCCTTAGTTGCCTGTAAGTAAAACTTTAAGGCACGGACCAAGTCCAGATTATGCAACATACGCTCCTTCCTAGAAGAAGGATTAGGACATAAGGAAGGAACAACAATTTCCTGATTAATATTTTTGTTTGAAACAACCTTAGGAAGAAATCCAGGTTTAGTACGTAAAACCACCTTATCAGAATGAAAAATGAGATAAGGTGAATCACACTGTAACGCTGAAAGCTCAGAAACTCTTCAAGCAGAAGAAATAGCAACCAAAAACAGAACTTTCCAAGATAATAATTCAATATCTATGGAATGCATAGGTTCAAACGGAACCCCTTGAAGAATACGAAGAACTAAATTCAAACTCCAGGGAGGAGTAATAAGTCGAAATACAGGCTTAATTCTAGCTATAGCTTGACAAAAAGACTGAATATCTGGCACATCTGCCAAACGTTTGTGAAACAAAATTGACAAAGCAGAAATTTGTCCCTTTAAGGAACTTGCTGATAACCCTTTCTCCAGTTCTTCTTGGAGAAAAGACAGAATCCTAGGAATCCTAACTTTACTCCATAAGTAACCCTTGGATTCACACCAATAAAGATATTTACGCCATATCTTATGATGGATTTTTCTAGTGACAGGCTTTCTAGCCTGTATCAAAGTATTGATGACCGAATCAGAGAATCCTCGCTTCGATAAAATCAAGCGTTTAATCTCCACGCAGTCAGCTGCAGAGGAAGTAGATTTGGATGTTGGAAAGGACCTTGAATGAGAAGGTCCTGTCTCAAAGGAAGTTTCCACGGTGGCAGAGAGGACATGTCCACTAGATCCGCATACCAAGTCCTACATGGCCACACAGGCGCTATCAGGATTACTGAAGCTCTCTCCTGTTTGATTTGAGCAATCACGCGTGGAAGGAGAGGAAATGGTGGAAACACATAAGTTAGGCTGAACAACCAAGGCACTGCCAAGGCGTCTATCAGTTTGGCCTGAGGATCCCTCAACCTGGATCTGTATCTTGGAAGCTTGGCATTCTGTCGAGATGCCATCAGATCCAATTCCAGTCTGCCCCATTGTAAAATCAGAGAGGCAAACACCTCCGGGTGGAGTTCCCACTCCCCCGGATGAAAGGTCTGTTGACTTAGAAAATCCGCTTCCCAGTTCCCTACTCCTGGGATGTAGATTGCTGACAGATGACAAGAGTGGGCCTCCGCCCATCGGATTATCTTGGATACTTCTATCATCGCTAAGGAACTCCTTGTTCCCCCCTGATGATTGATATATGCCATAGTCGTGATGTTGTCTGACTGGAATCTGATGAATTTGGCCGAAGCCAACTGAGGCTACGCCTGAAGCGCATTGAATATTGCTCTCAGTTCCAGAATATTGATTGGAAGTAGAGACTCCACCTGAGTCCAAACACCCTGAACCTTCAGGGAATTCCAGACTGCACCCCAGCCCAGTAGGCTGGCGTCTGTTGTCACTATCACCCACAAGGGTTTGCGGAAACAAGTCCCCTGGGACAGATGATCCGGCGACAACCACCAAAGAAGAGAGTCTCTGGTTTCTTGATCTAGATTTATCTGAGGAGATAAATCCGGATAATCCCCATTCCACTGCCCGAGCATGCACAGCTGCAGTGGCCTCTTTCATTTTACCTCTTCCTATTACTACATAGGTAAAGAGAATGACTGGAGGTGGAGGGGAAGGGAGGAGCTATATATACAGCTCTGCTGTGGTGCTCTTTGCCACTTCCTGTTAGCAGGATGATAATATCCCACAAGTAAGGATGAAATCCGTGGACTCGTAATATCTTGTAGAAGAAAAATACTATATTGCTAAGCTTTGACTCTGCTCTGTCTCCCCACTCATTGCTGCTCAGTTCTGTATCTCCGCTTGCTTAAAGGGACACTAAACCCAAATTTTTAAGCATGCAATTTTAAGCAATGTTCTAATTTACTCCTATTATCAATTTTTCTTCTTTCTCTTGCTATCTTTATTTAAAAAGCAGGATACAGCCAGTGGACAGATTCATGGGGCTGATATAATATTCTCAACTGGTATATTAATAGAGTACATGTTTTATCTTGTGTTCTGTTTTGAATTTATCTTTACTTTACATATATGCTGTTCTATATAAAAGAATTAGTACAAAATTAAAAAAAAGCCAGCCCTTTCCTCCTGTTATCCAAGGTGTTATTAACAACAACGATGGCCTATTCTCTAACCTACACTCCAACCCCCACTTTGTGGTCAGCAGTCGGGGGCCATGCTGGGGATCTAACATGATCTTATATATAACGCCATTATAAACTAATTAGTTAAAACAAATGCCTTCTACGTATTGGACTACCTCTGGAAAAGGGTTGAATGTTGTTGTATGTTAATGTTTTGATATTCCATAGTTTTCACTACTTATTATCCTGCCTTAAGCACATAGTAGAATGTATTACATTTTCCCACATAGACATCAGCCTCAAGCAACTAGCTAAATCAGAATATGTTAGTTTTTAATAGCTGAAAATACAGGAGAAATAGACTTTCTATATCTGTAACCTAAGAAGATCTATGAATCCTAGAGCGTACAATATAATTTGCACTATTTCCTATAAAACATATCTTTATTAGGTGTTGCTCATACATTAGGATATTATTAATTGATCTAGCTCTGGCCTTTATTTTATAACTCATGTCTCTTTATGATTATATTATTTAAACCATTAATATAGCACCGTTGTTTTGTTTTTATGTGTTTCCAGTTTTGGCTAATGCATCCATTTTTTACCCCTCCCACGCCACTAACGATCAGCACCATCGCTGGCCCTCTCTGCATCGGCTACTGCCTAAAGGGTTTTGCACAATGCCTCAATATCGAGGCATTGTTGCAATACCCTGAGAGTGGCTGGAAGTGATTGCTTCAAGCACTCAATTTGACAGAGGATGTTCCATGTACGCCCATGGTCATTAACTGCTGTTTTAAGAGGACTACATGGCACATCCTCTGTCGTTAAGGGGTTAATTTTATTGAGGATAAAGAGATATACATACAGAGGGTGATTTGTAAGGTACAAACAAGGCCTCAAATAGTCACAGCATATTTGACAAACAAGGCTTTAGATATTCACAGCATATTCCACATACAAAAGTGTACCTAGAAGATTTATTTCCTCATTATTTTCTCGCCTATAGTTCACTCTTGGACCCTTATGTTGAAGGTTTACTACGATCAGGGGTTATACAAATACACATAAGCACAAACAGATGCATCACAGAATAGAATTATTTCAAATTTGTCAACATAGTTTATACTTTTTTTTATAGTAAGTTATATAATATGATGAAAATAATGGTATCTTTAGAAAGCCCATGTAATGGCGAGAAAAACAGTTTATAATATGTGTGGGTACAGTAAATGAGTAAGAGGAAAATTACAGCTAAACACAAACACCGCAGAAATGTAAAAACAGCCCTGGTCCTTAATGGTAAGAACATTTTAAAATGATCTGGTCACTTAGGGGTTAAAAGTAAAAAAATATATATATATATATATTGAGGAAAGCTGACAAGGTAAACAATAGTCATGTGCATTAAAGAAAATGGAACCAAAATTTGTTAAAACAGATTAAATGCCTAAAGTAAAAAAAAACAAACACAACCTACACTACTAACCCCTATATCGCCACAACCTCATTGCAAACACCAGCTACACTAAACCATCATAACCCTTACACTATTAACCCCTACATTACACAACCCAATTGCAATAACCCCCATACACTAACGCCTAAACTGCCACATCCCCCATCGCTATAATCCCCACACAATATTAACCCCTAAACCACCACAAATCCCATCGCAATAAACCCACAACACTATTAACCCCTAAACCAAGTCAACCCCCATAGCAATAAACTCCCTACACTATTAACCCCTAAACCACCACAACCCCCATAACAATAAAAACCCATACACTATTAATTCTTAAACCACCACAACCCCCATTGCAATAAACCCCCTAAGCCATTAACCCCCTAACAGTTAACCCCCCAAGACCCCTAATCTAAAAACCCCTATGTAAAAAAAAACAACTGTAAAAAAATAAAATAAAAAAGCCCTGTACTAAAAACTAAAGTATCCTAAATAATAAAACATAAATAAAAACTCCTCACCTAAAACTAAAGTACCCCCAATAACCCCCCCATAAAAACCCTATCCTAAAACTAAACTAAAAAAAAAAATAACCCTATACTAAAACTAACCCCCTCCCCCCTCAAGCTTTACTGACCATCCTTGAATCCGACTCCTCAAGGGCAGCGACGGGTCCACAGCAGTGATCTTCCTCTTCTTACTCCTAAATTTGCTTTTTTCCCTTTAGGCTCTTTTTATTATTTTTTTTTTAAAAAAGCTCCTTCTATTGGCTGCTTTGAAAATGATTTTTAAATCAGCCAATAGAACTGCCAAGACATTCCTATAAAAGGGGGACAACTGGTATTCAAAGCTCAGTTTGCTGTGTGGACAACATGAAGACACATTGGATTCAACTTGGGGTGTTCTACTGTTATTTTTTTAAGGGGTTAGTTTTAGGATAGGGCTTCTTTATTTATTATGTGCTTTTTTTTTTACTTTTAGTGCTTTTTTAACTTAGGGGATCTTAGGTTAGGGGTCTTGGGGGGGTAGCTGTTAGGGGGTTCATAGAGTAGGGGATTAATGCAATGGGGTTTGTGGTAGTTTTGGGGTTAATAATGTAGTTTTTTTATTGTGATAGGGTTGTAGCAGTTTAGTGGTTAATAGTGTAGGGTTTTTGTGATGGGGTTGTTGCTGTTTAGGGGTCAAGTAGTATAGGAGGTTTATTGCGATGGGGGTTGTAGTGATTTAATGGTTAATAGTATAGAGGGTTTTATTGCGATGGAGGTTAAGGCGGTTTAGGATTTAATAGTGTATGTAATTTTGTTGCATTGGGGTTGTGGCAGTTTAGGTATTAAGAAGTGTAAGGTTTTTTTGTGATGGGGGTTGTGGTGGTTTAGGGGCTAAATGTGTAGGGTTTTTTTCAATGGGGTTGTGGCAGTTTAGTGAAGCGGGTTTTCGTTATGGATTGTGGCAGTTTAGGGGTTAATAGTGTAAGTTAGCATTTTTTTAAATGATTAAAAGAATACCGAATGAAGGATTATTAAAGACTTTCATTAATACGCTCATTTATAATTTATTTAATTTGTGCAGGTTGACGTTCATTTATTCGGTTCTGTGCTGAATGACTGAATTAGGCAATATTCGGACAAATACAGATTTGGCACATGTCTAGTACATAACCCAAAACAATTGAATGGAAAGTAAAGGGACACTAAACCCAATATTTTTCTTTTACGATTAAGATAGTGAATACAATTTTAAACAACATTCTAATTTACTTATATCATCTAATTTCCTTCCTTCTTTAGATATCCTTTGTTGAAGAAATAGCAATACACACTAGTGAACCAATTACACAAGGCAACTATGTGCAGTCACCAATCAGCAGCTACTGAGCCTATCTAGATATGCTTTTCAGCAAAAA
Source organism: Bombina bombina (assembly GCF_027579735.1). Lineage (NCBI taxonomy): Eukaryota > Metazoa > Chordata > Amphibia > Anura > Bombinatoridae > Bombina > Bombina bombina. The sequence goes on from NC_069504.1 coordinate 644,946,233, forward strand.
TATCAAGAGAATGAAGCAAAGATAATAGATAATAGAAGTCAATTAGAAAGATGTTTAAAATTGCATGCTCTTTCTAATTCATGGGGGGGGGGGATTTTGGGTTCCATGTCCCTTAAACTCCTAAAAACAGACGGCTAAATTACGAGTTGTGCGTTAGGGTAAAAAAAGCAGGCTTTTTTATGCCTGCTGCTATTACGAGTCTTGAAGGCTTAGGGGCACCGCACACTTCTTTGGCCTTACCGCAAAACGACTTACGTAAACTTCGTAAAGTCTTTTTTCTATTGGACTTCCATAGCGCCGGTATTACGAGTCTGTCCTGGGAGGCCAAAAAGTGAGCGGTACACCCTCCCCTGTCAAGAGTCCTAACGCATTTAAAAGTCAGTAGTTAAGGGTTTTATGGTACAACGCCGAAACATAAAACTCATAACTAAAGTGCAAAAAAGTACACTAACACCCATAAACTACCTATTAACCCCTAAACCGAGGCCCTCCCACATCGCAAACACTATAATAAAATTATTAACCCCTAATCTGCCGCTCCGGACAACACCGCCACCTACATTATACTTATGAACCCCTAATCTGCTGCCCCCAACATCGCTGACACCTACATTATATTTATTAACCCCTAATCTGCCGTTCCAAACGTCACCACCACTATAATAAACATATTAACCCCTAAACCGCTGCACTCCCGCCTCGCAAACATTAGTTAAATATTATCAACCCCTAATCTGCCGTCCCTAATATCGCTGCGACCTACCTACATTTATTAACCCCTAATCTGCCACCCCCAACGTCGCCGCCACTATATTAAAGTTATTAACCCCTAAACCTAACACCCACTAACTTAAATATAATTGAAATAAATATTCCTATCATTAACTAAATTATTCCTATATAAAACTAAATACTTACCTGGAAAATAAACCCTAAGCTGGCTACAATATAACTAATAGTTACATTGTAGCTAGCTTAGGGTTTATTTTTATTTTACAGGCAAGTTTGTATTTATTTTAACTAGGTAGAATAGTTATTATTTATAGTTATTAACTATTTAATAACTACCTAGCTAAAATAACAAAATGTGAGCTCAATCCTATTGGCTGATTGGATCAGCCAATACGATTGAACTTTAATCCTATTGGCTGATTGCATCAGCCAATAGGATATTTTCTACCTTAATTCGGATTGGCTGATAGAATTCTCTCAGCCAATCGGATACTAAGGTATGCCATCTTGGATGATGTCACTTAAAGGTACCTTCATTCTGTTTTAGTCGTTGGAAGAAGAGGATGCTCCGCGTCGGATGTCTTGAAGATGGAGCCGCTCCGCGCCGGATGGATGAAGATAGAAGATGCCGTCTGGATGAAGACTTCTGCCCGTCTGGAGGACCACTTCGCCCGGCTTGGATGAAGACTTCTCCCGGCTTCGTTGAGGACTTCGGCCCGGCTTGGATGAAGACTAAGTTGATCTTCAGGGGGTTAGTGTTAGGTTTTTTTAAGGGTGTATTGGGTGGGTTTTATTTTTTAGATTAGGTTTTGGGCAGCAAAAGAGCTAACTGCCCTTTTAAGGGCAATGCCCATCCAAATGCCATATTCAGGGCAATGGGGAGCTTAGGTTTTTTTAGATAGTATTTTATTTGGGGGTTGGTTGTGTGGGTGGTGGGTTTAACTGTTGGGGGGGGTTGTTGTTTTTTACAGGTAAAAGAGCTGATTACTTTGGGGCAATGCCCCGCAAAAGGCCCTTTTAAAGGGCTATTGGTAGTTAAGTTTAGGCTAGGGTTTTTTTTTTTTACTTTGGGGGGGCTTTTTTATTTTAATAGGGCTATTAGATTAGGTATAATTAGTTTAAATTTCTGTAATTTGTTTATTATTTTCTGTAATTTAGTGGGGGTTTGTTTGTACTTTAGCTAATTTAATTTAGGTAATTGCATTTAATTTAGTTAATTTATTTAATTATAGTGTAGTGTTAGTGTAACTTAGGCTAGGTTTTATTTTACAGGTAAATTTGTATTTATTTTAGCTAGGTAGTTAGTAAATAGTTAAAGGGACAGTCTACACCAGAATTTTTATTGTTTTAAAAGATAGATAATCTCTTTATTACCCATTCCCCAGTTTTGCATAACCAACACAGTTATATTAAAATACTTTTAACCTCTGTGATTATCTTGTATCTAAGCCTCTGCAAACTGTCCCTTTATTTCAGTTCTTTTGACAGACTTGCAGTTTAGCCAATCAGTGCCTGTTCCCAGATAACTTCACGTCCACAAGCACAGTGTTATCTATATGAAATACATGAACTAACACCCTCTAGTGGTGAAAAACTGTTAAAATGCATTCTGAAAAGAGGTGGCCTTCAAGTTCTAAGAAATTAGCATATGAACCTCCTAGGTTAAGCTTTCAACTAAAAATACCAAGAGAACAAAGCAAAATTGGTGATAAAAGTAAATTGGAAAAGTGTTTAAAATGGCATGCTTTATCTGAATCATGAAAGTTTATTTTGGCCTAGACTGTCCCTTTAATAACTATTTAATAACTATTCTACCTAGTTAAAATAAATACAAACTTGCCTGTAAAATAAGAATAAACCCTAAGCTAGTTACAATGTAACTATTAGTATTTAGTTTTAAATAGGAATAATTTAATTAATGATAGGAAAATGTATTTAGATTTATTTAAATTATATTTAAGTTAGTGGGTGTTAGATTTAGGGTTAGACTTAGGTTTAGGGGTTAATAACTTTAATATAGTGGTGGCAATGTTGGGGACGGCAGATTAGGGGTTAATAAGTGTAGGTAGATGGCGGCGACATTGGGGGCGGCAGATTAGGGGTTAATAAATATAATGTAGGTTGCAGCGATGTTGGGGGCAGCAGATTAGGGGTTCATAAGTATAATGTAAGTGGCGGCAGTGTCCGGAGCGGCAGATTAGGGGTTAATAAGTATAATATAGGTGTCGGCGATGTTGGGGGGCGGCAGATTAGGGGTTAATAAGTGTAAGATTAGGGGTGTTTAGACTCGGGGGTTCAAGTTAGGGTGTTAGGTGTAAACATAACTTTTATTTCCCCATAGGAATCAATGGGGCTGTGTTAGTGAGTTTTACGCTGCTTTTTTGCAGGTGTTAGACTTTTTTCAGCCGGCTCTCCCTGTTGATTCCTCTGGGGAAATTGTGCACGAGCACGTTACACCATCTCACCGCTCACTTAAGCGGCGCTAGTATTGGAGTGCGGTAAGGAGCAAAAGTTTGCTCAACGCTCACTTCTTGTCTTTTAACGACGGGTTTCTGAAAACTCGTAATAACAGCGTAAGTGAGCGGTGAGACAAAACTGCTCGTTAGCACCGCAAAGCCTCTAACGCAAAACTTGTAATCTAGGTGAGAGTTATTTTAAATTTCACTAAAAACTATATACATTATATCTTTGTTGAAATAAAAAAAATAATAATATTCGGCACTAACAATTTGTTAGGACTGAAGAGACATAGGTTTAAGCTCCAAATGTAGCTTCTAAAAAAAAATAATTAAAAAATAGTATTTATAGCAGTGCCAGTGTCTATACTTACACATTAGACAAAGATTACAGAAACATTGGAACATGAGAGTTTAATGGATTTGTACAGAAAGTGCAAAACAGATGGACATTTAGTAAGTAACTAGCAAAGATTTAAATCAAACGCATTTTATTTATTGCTCTGTATATACATAACTGCAGTTGCAATGGAACTTACCAGTACAATATCCCAACATTTTTCTATTACAAACTTACCAATAATTAAATTACAAAAGCAATCAAGGATGCATAAAAATATATATATATTTATGAAATTGTATGTCAAGTTCATATCAATATAATACTTAAAACTGATAACAATGTTCTTTCATGTAAGCATACAAAATGTACATATGCTATATATTTCCAATTAAAGTGGAAAACGTAATAATAAAAGTGTTTTCAACTCTTATAATTTAAAACAGAATTTATGATTTAGAAAAAATGCATTCCTACACTTGCAAAGAGCTTAAAATGCCAGTTTTACAATAGGCAGCTTTCTACAGCTAATCTATTTAGTAATGCACCAAAGGATTTTGTGTATGCATGTCACTCCATATTACCGTTAAAAACATTAGTAGTTAATACAACACACATTTAAGCACGCACACGTAAACATTTTCCAGTTACAGTAAAAATTTTGCATAGTAAAATAAGAATAAAACCAAAAACTGGCATAATTTTCCTGATACTTTGAATCCTGATTTTATAAAAATCTATTTCAAGTTAAGATGCCATTTACTTGTGGCATATTAGAACACCAGTTAACTAAACTATTAAAAACTCAAAATAAAATTAGTTTATTTTCAGCTATAAAGATATCAACTAGTTAAATAAACACTGATTATTATTTATTAAAACAAATATTCAAGTAAGATTTAGTGTCTATGCTAATATAAAATAATTAAATATAGGCAGTATTGCTACATTATCTTGTAAACCAATTTTCACTATTTGCTATAAATAATTTTATAATTGCATCAAAGTGCTTATTTGCAAAGAGATTATTAGCCAGGAAGGTAAAAATGTCTTCCTGGTTTTATATATACGCCAATAAACACATTTGGTTTTTATTGGCTTATTTAGCAGCAATAGTTATATCAGTGTTTTAGTTTTAATGGTGGTTTTGCTACAGTAAGAATACCCACAATTGAAGAGATCAAGCCACTAATTCCGATTAATCCTTGGTTAGTTTGGTAAATTTCTAACCGGTCAAGAGGACTAAAAAGATCACATGTATTTTTAATTATGTCTAATAAAACTGGTGGGTTGTTCTTCAAACTCAAGTAAAGCATGAATAAGAAATCCCCCAACCCTGTTGGTAAAAGAAAATTAAGTTTTGTGTCAGGTCGTCTCTCCATATCTGCATCTGTATCCATGTGTTTCACATGTTTGGCCACTTTCTTGATGCCACGCAAAACTACATAAAAGTCTACAGCTATGTTGAGGAGTAGAGAGTAGAAATAATAGCGGGTTGCTCTATGGCGCCATTTCTCCTTGTTGATATTGGACACTAGACCGACACTTCTTACCCAAAGAATAGTGTCACAGGTAAAATAAATGACACGGTTCAAATTGGCAGCAGTCAGACAATAACATGAAAAAGCATCTGAAAGATCTACTGCTTTTTTTGAAGCTTCTATGGCATGTACCACGTTTCCCAACCTGAACACTGCAAAACAATCAACAAAGTTAATCATTTATGGCTGAAGAGCACATGGTAACCTACCATGGAATGTTATTATGTTCAAAGGGTAAAATTAAGTTGATTCTAAGCACATTCTACGACAGTACTAGATAACATTACACCAAACATAGTATACTGAAAATATTTCAGGTATGAAAATTTAGAGCAACAATGTTTAAAGAGTTAAAGTATATATTTATCCTAATTGCTTGTAAATTAATTTTTTTTTTTTATAAAATAAAAAGGGCTTAAATAACCAAAGTTAGGATTTGGAACTATTATATCCAAGCCCAACTATTTATATTGAAGTCTGATTACTTTTCAATAAAGGTCTTTTTTTTTTTTTTTAAATTGAAAAATATCTTAAGTGATCAAAGTTATGATCTGTAAACATTTTTAAAACAAGTTTAGTACTTACATTTCCGGCCAGAACTCATGTTAGATTCCACACGTTTGAGCTTCAAAACCAATTTTTCTTTGCCAGCCTTATTTTCTAATAAATACCTAAGCAACATGCATGCATACTGAGTAGCTCTGAAATGGAAAAACATTGATTTGATGGAAAAATGTGAAATACTAAACTTACTGATTACTTTATATTTTTTACAAAAAAAAAAAAAAAAAAAAGAACATAGAAAAATAAATAAAAAAAGATCTGTTCTTGAGGGGTTATAAAACGGGACCTAAGGCCCATGGGGCGCAATGCAGTCTTTCATAAATTTGTTTTCCATTACGCCACCTACTTTTTCCAACCTCTTCTCTGCAATGGCTCATTAATTTCCTCCCTGTGTACATCTAATGTATATGTTTATAGGTTTGTAGATATGAAGTGTTTGATACTGTTTATCTTAATAAGAAAAATACTTGTTTTAGCTTTAAATAATATTTACAAGACATTTCAATGCAATAATACAATGCTCTAATGCTTTACATCACGTGACTATTGCATAAATTATTACCTCTAACTAAAGGGTTTGATCACAATCCTATTAAAAAAAAAAAAACCTTACAAAATCATATGCCTACAAAATCAAAAACTATATTGTTGAATTTTAGAGAAAAGAAATTTGATAATGTTTCCTTAAGATAGTGATCAACCCATATGTTTATAAGAGGTTAAAAAGGACAGTAAAGTCCAAATTAAACTTAAATTTAAACTTTCATGATTCAGATAGAACATACAATTTAACCCATTGTGACAGGGAATTTTAGAGAAAAACTTACCAAAAGTAACAGAGAATATTTAACATTTTTGCTATCACTAAATTTAAACAGAAATAGACCCTTTTTTTGTTTTGTTTTTATTCACCTATCAAACTATATATATATATATAATTTATTTTACAAGATATGACGAGTCCACGGATTTCATCCTTACTTGTGGGATATCGCCTCCTGACCAGGCGATATCCCATAAGTAAGGATGAAATCCGTGGACTCGTCATATCGTAAAAGAAATAAATTTATCAGGTAAGCATAAATTTCCTTTTCTTTTACAAGATATGATGAGTCCATGGATTTCATCCTTACTTATGGGATATCGCCTCCTGGTCAGCAGGAGGAGGTCCTCCTGCTGACCAGGAGGCCATATCCCACAAGTAAGGATGAAATCCGTGGACTCGTCATATCGTAAAAACACAATTTATGCTTACCTGATAAATTTATTTCTCTTGTGGTGTATCCAGTCCATGGATCATCCATTACTTGTGGGATATTCTCATTCCCAACAGGAAGTTGCAAGAGGACACCCACAGCAGAGCTGTAATATAGCTTCTCCCCTAACTGTCATAGCCAGTCATTCGACCGAAAACAAGCCGAGAAATGAGGAACCATAGGGTGTAGTGGTTACTGTAGTTTAAATTTAAAAATTACCTGCCTTAAAATGACAGGGCGGGCCGTGGACTGGATACACAACAAGAGAAATAAATTTATCAGGTAAGCATAAATTGTGTTTTCTCTTGTAAGGTGTATCCAGTCCACAGATCATCCATTACTTGTGGGATACCAATACCAAAGCTAAAGTACACAGATGAAGGGAGGGACAAGGCAGGAACTTAAATGGAAGGAACCACTGCCTGTAAAACCTTTCTCCCAAATATAGCCTCCGAAGAAGCAAAAGTATCAAATTTGTAAAATTTTGAAAAAGTATGAAGCGAAGACCAAGTCGCCGCCTTGCAAATCTGTTCAACAGAAGCCTCATTTTTAAAGGCCCAAGTGGAAGCCACAGCTCTAGCGGAATGAGCTGTAATCCTTTCAGGAGGCTGCTGTCCAGCAGTCTCATAGGCTAAGCGGATTAAGCTTCTTAGCCAAAAAGAAAAAGAGGTTGCCAAAGCCTTTTGACCTCTCCTCTGTCCAGAGTAGACAACAAACAAAGCAGATGTTTGACGAAAATCTTTAGTAGCTTGTAAGTAAAACTTTAAAGCACAGACCACGTCCAGATTGTGTAACACAAGGATGGAACCACAATCTCTTGATTGATATTCTTGTTAGATACCACCTTAGGTAAGAACCCAGGTTTGGTACGCAGGACTACCTTATCCGTATGAAAAATCAGATAAGGAGAATCACATTGTAAGGCAGATAGCTCAGAGACTCTACAAGCCGAGAAAATAGCTACAAAAAAAAAAAAAAAAAAAAAAAAAGAACTTTCCAAGCTAAAAGTTTGATATCTATGGAATGAAGAGGTTCAAACGGAGCTCCTTGAAGAACCTTAAGAACCAAGTTTAAGCTCTATGGTGGAGCAACAGGTTTAAACACAGGCTTGATTCAAACTAAAGCCTGACAAAATGCCTGAACGTCTGGAACATCTGCCAGACTCTAGTGCAAAAGAATAGACAGAGCAAAAATCTGTCCCTTTAAGAAGCTAGCTGGCAATCCTTTTTCCAAACCTTCTTGGAGAAAAGATAAAATCCTAGGAATCCTGACCTTACTCCATGAGTAACCCTTGGATTCACACCAATAAAGATATCTACGCCATACCTTATGGTAAATTTTCCTGGTGACAGGCTTTCGTGCCTGTATTAAGGTATCAATAACTGACTCGGAGAAGCCACGCTTTGATAAAATCAAGCATTCAATCTCCAGGCAGTCAGCCTCAGAGAAATTAGATTTGGATGGTTGAAAGGACCCTGAAGTAGAAGGTCCTGTCTCAGAGGCAGAGACCATGGTGGAAAGGATGACATGTCCACTAGATCTGCATACCAGGTCCTGCGTGGCCACGCAGGTGCTATCAGAATCACCGATGCTCTCTCCTGCTTGATCTTGGCAATCAGTCGAGGGAGCAGAGGAAACGGTGGAAACACATAAGCCAGGTTGAAAGACCAGGGCGCTGCTAGAGTATCTATCAGTGTCGCCTTGGGATCCATGGACCTGGATCCGTAACACGGAAGCTTGGCGTTCTGGTGAGACGCCATGAGATCCAGTTCTGGTTTGCCCCAACGGAGAATCAGTTGTGCAAATACCTCCGGATGGAGTTCCCACTCTCCCGGATGAAAAGTCTGACTACTTAGAAAATCCGCCTCCCAGTGCTCTACACCTGGGATATGGATGGCTGATAGGTGGCAAGAGTGAATCTCTGCCCAGTGAATTATTTTTGAAACTTCTAACATCTCTAGGGAACTTCTTGTTCCCCCTCGATGGTTGATGTAAGCTACAGTCGTGATGTTGATCGACTGAAATCTGATGTACCTCAGAGTTGCTAATTGAGGCCAAACCTGAAGAGCCTTGAATATCGCTCTTAGTTCCAGAATATTTATTGGAAGTAGAGACTCCTCCTGAGTCCACAATCCCTGAGCCTTCAGGGAGTGCCAGACTGCACCCCAACCTAGAAGGCTGGCATTTGTTGTTACAATAGCCCAATCTGGCCTGCGAAGGTCATACCTTTGGACAGATGGACCCGAGATCCCTGGTCTCTTGGTCCAGATTCAGTTGAGGGGCCAAATCTGTGTAATCCCTGCTCCACTGACTGAGCCTGCATAGTTGCAGCGGTCTGAGATGTAAACGTGCAAACGGCACTATGTCCATTGCCGCTACCATTAAGCCGATTACTTCCATACACTGAGCCACCAAAGGGCGCGGAATGGAATGAAGAACCCGACAGGAATTTAGAAGCTTTGATAACCTGGACTCCGTCAAGGTAAATTTTCATTTCTACAGAATCTATCAGAGTCCCTAGAAAGGAAACTCTTGTGAGTGGGGATAGAGAACACTTTTCCTCGTTCACTTTCCACCCATGCGACCTCAGAAATGCCAGTACTACGTCCGTATGAGACTTGGCAATTTGGAAGTTTGACGCCTGTATCAGGATGTCATCTAAATAAGGGGCTACTGCTATGCCCCGCGGCCTTAGGACCACTAAAAGCGACCCTAGAACCTTTGTAAAGATTCTTGGGGCTGTAGCTAATCCAAAGGGAAGAGCTACAACTGGTAATGCCTGTCTTGAAAGGCAAACCTGAGAAACCGATGATAATCTTTGTGTATCGGAATGTGAAGATAAGCATCCTTTAGATCCACTGTAGTCATATATTGACCCTCCTGGATCAGTGGTAGGATGGTACGAATAGTTTCCATCTTGAACGACGGAACTTTGAGGAATTTGTTTAAGATCTTTAGATCCAAAATCAGTCTGAAGGTTCCCTCTTTTTTGGGAACCACAAACAGATTTGAGTAAAAACCCTGTTCCTGTTCCTCCTTTGGAACTGGATGGATCACTCCCATAACTAGGAGGTCTCGTACACAGTGTAAGAATGCCTCACTCTTTATCTGGTTTGCAGATAATTGTGAAAGGTGAAATCTCCCTTTTGGGGGGGAAGCTTTGAAGTCCAGAAGATATCCCTGGGATATAATTTCCAACGCCCAGGGATCCTGAACATCTCTTGCCCACGCCTGGGCGAAGAGTGAAAGTCTGCCCCCTACTAGATCCGTTACCGGATAGGGGGTCGTTCCTTCATGCTGTCTTAGAGGCAGCAGCAGGCTTTTTGACCTGCTTACCTTTTTTCCAGGTCTGGTTTGGTCTCCAGACCGTCTTGGATTGAGCAAAAGTTCCCTCTTGTTTATTATTAGAGGAATTTGATGCCGCACCTGCCTTGAAGTTTCGAAAGGCACGAAAATTAGACTGTTTGGCCCTAGATTTGGACCTGTCCTGAGGAAGGGCACAACCTATCCTCCCGTGATATCAGCAATAATCTCCTTCAAACCAGGCCCGAATAGGGTCTGCCCCTTGAAGGGAATGTTAAGTAGCTTAGATTTTAAAGTCACGTCAGCTGACCATGATTTAAGCCATAGCGCTCTGCGCACCTGTATAGCAAAACCAGAATTCTTAGCCGTTAGTTTATTCAAATGAACAATGGCATCAGAAATAAAATAATTGGCTAGCTTAAGTGCTCTAAGTTTGCCAAGTATGTCATCCAATGGAGTCTCTACCTGTAAAGCCTCTTCCAGAGACTCAAACCAGTACGCCGCAGCAGCAGTGACAGGGGCAATGCATGCAATGGGCTGTAGGATAAAACCTTGTTGAATAAATATTTTCTTAAGGTAACCTTCTAATTTTTTATCCATTGGCTCTAAAAAAGCACAACTGTCCTCGAGAGGGATAGTAGTATGCTTTGCTAGAGTAGAAACTGCTCCCTCCACCTTAGGGAGTGTCTGCCATAAGTCCCGTGTGGTGGCGTCTATTGGAAAACATTTTTCAAAAAATAGGAGGGGAAGAGAACGGCACACCTGGTCTATCCCATTCCTTATTAATAATTTCTGTAAACCTTTTAGGTATTGGAAAAACATCAGTACACACTGGCACTGCAAAGCATTTATCCAGTCTACAAAATGTCTCTGGCACTGCAATGGTATCACAGTCATTCAGAGCAGCTAAAACCTCCCTAAGTAACACGCGGAGGTGTTCAAGCTTAAATTTAAATGTAGAAATATTAGAATCAGGTATCTTTCCTGAGTCATTAACATCACCCACTGACTGAAGCTCTCCTTCCTCAGCTTCTGCATATTGTGAGGCAGTATCAGACATGGTTCTTAAAGCGTCAGTATTCTCTGCATTTTGTCTCACCCCAGAGCTATCTCGCTAACCTCTAAGTTCAGGTAGTCTGGCTAATACCGCTGACAGTGTATTATCCATGACTGCCGCCATGTCTTGTAAAGTAAACGCTATGGGCGCCCTAGATGTACTTGGCGCCATTTGAGCGTGAGTCCATTGGGCGGGAGTCAAAGGGTCTGACACGTGGGGAGAGTTAGTCGGCATAACTTTCCCCTCGTCAGATTCCTCTGGTGATAATTTTTTTAAAAACAGAATATGATCTTTATTGCATAAAATGAAATCAGTACATTTGGTACACATTCTAAGAGGGGGTTCCACCATGGCTTTTAAACATAATGAACAAGGAGTTTCTTCTATGTCAGACATGTTTATACAGACTAGCAATGAGACTAGCAAGCTTGGAAAACACTTTAAATCAAGTTAACAAGCAAATATAAAAAACGGTACTGTGCCTTTAAGAGAAACAAATTTTGTCAGAATTTGAAAAACAGTGAAAAAATGCAGTAAATCAAACGAAATTTTTACAGTGTAATAGGCTAGCAGAGCATTGCATCCACTTGCAAATGGATGATTAACCCCTTAGTTAAAAAAACGGATCAAAAAAACGAAATAGACTTTTTTTTTTTTTTTTTTTTTTAACAGTCACAACCAACTGCCACAGCAAGCTGTGGTCCTACCTTCCCCAATAAATGACTTTGGAAAGCCTTTGAGCCCTTTAGAGATGTCCTATAGCATACAGGGGACTCCTGAGGGAAGCTGGATGTCACAGTTTGTAATTTTAACTGCACCAACTGTAACTTTTATACTATAACAGTGGAAAGCCTCAGTAAAACTGTTTCTAGTCAAAATTTAAGCCAGCCATGTGGAAAAAACTAGGCCCCAATAAAGTTTTATCACCAATGCATATATAAAAACGATTAAACATGCCAGCAAACGTTTATATTGCAATATTATAAGGGTATTACCCCTGGGAGTAAGCATGATACCAGTCGTTATTAAATCACTGTATTCAGGCTTAACTTACATTAATCCGGTATCAGCAGCATTTTCTAGTGTTTTCCACCTCTAGAAAAAATTATAACTGCACATACCTGACAGCAGAATAAACTGCACGCCATTCTCTCGCTGAAGTTACCTCATCTGTGTAATCCCCTCAGACATATGTGAGAATAGCAATGGATCTTAGTTACAACCTGCTAAGATCATAGAAACCTCAGGCAGATTCTTCTTCTATTTACTGCCTGAGATAAAATAGCACAACTCCGGTACTATTTAAAAATAAGAAACTTTTGATTGAAGAAAATAAACTAACTATATTTAACCACTCTCTCCTACAACATTCTAGCTTGTTGAGAGTTGCAAGAGAATGACTGGGTATGACAGTTAGGGGAGGAGCTATATTACAGCTCTGCTGTGGGTGTCCTCTTGCAACTTCCTGTTGGGAATGAGAATATCCCACAAGTAATGGATGATCCGTGGACTGGATACACCTTACAAGAGAAATTAATAAATTTATCAGGTAAGCATAAATTTCCATATATATATATATATCTATATATATATATATATATCCACTCAAACAAATGCACTCTCAGGTCTTTCAAATAGAATAACAAAGTTATCTTTTATTGGAACGTTTTCGGGTATATACTACCCTTCATCAGCATGAAATAAAGTGAAACACATCATATATTATTCAAGCAAACAAATCAAATAATAATCAAACACACTCCAACCTGTGTACTATCAAAGTGGCGCCAAAGTGAATTTATTGAACGCAAAATTGCGTTCCTGTGTTTCGTGCGACCGGAAGGTCAACTACATCACTTCCGGTTTTGCCGTAAAATCCCGGCTCAGTTTCAATAACAAAAAAACATACAGTGTCATCAAAGAAAATTCAAAGATAGATGTTAATATCTATAGCGTGTCCTATATTACATAGTGAACTTAGTGATGCAAATACTTGTCAACATAGTAACTTGTGTATTATTCCTATTACTATGTTGACAAGTATTTGCAGGGTGATTACATAAGTCTGTGAACCCTGACTTGTTCCCAGTTTGTTTGATTGAGAGCTTGCATTTGTATGGCTGTATTAGGAACCCAGGTTTTGGAAGATACCTTGACGTGGTACCTGGGCTTGCCCCATTTGGCCAGATGCGGTAACTAACTCTTCCAGTTTTGCTTTAAATCTTAGCTGAGAGCTTGAAAGCGAGTGCTGGACTTTCTCTGTGTGTCGTATTAATTTATTTAGTAATTTTCCCTATGGGCCTTGCACCCAGGCTTGTCTGGGGTTAACTGCCTGTGACTCTGGAGACAGCACAGCTTCCTGAGAGTGCTATAGCACCCAGGGCTGAGCATGTTGCAGGGTCATTGGATGTGTACCCAGTCTAGTCCAGTCTAAGAGTGCAGTCCCATTCTGTGTTTTGTATATATATATATATATATATATATATATATATATATATATATATATATATATATATATATATATATAGTGAACAGAAGAAGGGAAGGGCGCACAGAGAAGACAGATTTGGGTGTAGTATGTTATGGTACCAGGATTAACAATCGCGCTAAAATCACACTCACTTGTTCAAAACTCAATCAGTATGAGGTAAGGTGCTGGCGTGGAGGCTATTTCAAGCTCTGTAAGGAATCCTGCAATCCTTTTCACTGCTTGGTACTTCTTCACAGTATTGTAGTGTACAATACATGTGTCTGCAGTATAGTGCCCTCCAGTGATCATCTGGCTTCATATGGTAATGGAAGCATAATCAGTGTTCCTTTACCATATGAAGACAGATGCTTTCTGCCTCTGGCTGCAATCTTAGCTGTCAGAGATGACTGCTGGGAACGCAGCATGAGGCAGAAGGTTGGACATAGCTACTATGTCAACAGGGTACGCTGAGCAAAGAACCATGTGTCATAGTATGCATAGTATGTATGTCCAATAGGCATAAGGGGTTCTCTTGTCATCCGTTGTTGAAAAACACACATAGGTAGGGTAAGAGATAGCTGCTAACCAGGGGACGCATGGGAACGGAGTTCCTGCACTATTTTTGCAGGTGGAACTAAGCTCCCTCTGGACAGAGAACAGAAATTCTTCAGTAAACACTGCTGCTGCTGGTGGAAGGAGCTGAAGCCGTGTCTGGTTAGAGGGATAGTGAGATCCTCTAGTAATGTTCAGTAACACTTCCTTCAATACACTAAATGTAAGCCTGTCAGCAGTCCTGCTGTGTGATCACCCCTCACTGTGTATAACACAAGGTGCTTACATTTCTGTGTGACTTGCTCTGGGGTTATTTAGCTCCCTGCAGCAGAAATAGGACTATTGCACCTTAAGTGACAAAGGGGGATTCTCAAGCCCAAAGGCAACTATTCAACCCTTTATTGGATTTAATTTGTTTTCATTAACCAAAGTGTATAGATTATATACATATAAATACAGTGTGTATGTGTTTAAGTGTGAGTCTTGGTGAGTTCCCACACTTTTTTTTGTAGGACTTGACCCCTGTGCTAACTGATGGCTGCACATATAAACCTCTTGTCATTTGCTCACCTGATGTGCTCAGCTAGTTCCCTGTGGTGCACTGCTGATCCTTCAACAAAGGGTTCCAAGAGAATGACGTGAATTTAACCCCTTAACGACTGAGGACGTGCAGGGTACGTCCTCAGAAAAAAGGCAGTTAATGCCTGAGAACGTACCCTGCACGTCCTCAGTGTGGAAAGCAGCTGGAAGCGATCCTGCTCGCTTCCAGCTGCTTTCCGGTTATTGCAGTGATGCCTCGATATGGAGGCATCCTGCAATAACCTTTCACGGCCATCCGATGCAGAGAGAGCCACTCTGTGGCCCTCTCTGCACCGGACATCGATGGCCGGTATCGTTGGTGGGTGGGAGCCGGTATGGGAGGTGGGTGGCGGCCATCGATGGCCCTGGTCATGTGGAGGGGGGCGGGATCGTGGGCGGGGGAGTCCGGGGGCGCGCGCGGGCGTGCGCACGTGCACGAGGGGGCGGGGGCGGGCGCGTGCACGGGGAGGGAGCGGGTGGGAACCGCTACACTACGGAAAAAATGTGTCCCCAAAACACAAAGTGGGACAAATAAAAAAGCCCTTGTGTGATTTAGGTGGTGGGGGGGTGGGGGGCGATTGAGCTACACTACAGAAATTAAAAAAAAAATAATAATTAACATTTGATTGTTCAAAATGGGTACTGGCAGACAGCTGCCAGTACCCAAGATGGCCCCCAATAAGGCTGAGAGGGAGGCGTAGAGAGCTGTTTTGGGGGGGATCAGGGAGGTTGGGGGTTAAGGGGGGGATCCTAAACACAGCATATGTAAATATGCTTTTTTTTTTTTTTCTTTAAAAAAAAAAAAACTTTTATTTTAGTACTGGCAGACTTTCTGCCAGTACTTAAGATGGCGGGGACAATTGTGGGGTGGGGGAGAGAAGGGAGCTGTTTGGGAGGGATCAGGGGGTGGGATGTGTCAGGTGGGAGGCTGATCTCTACACTAAAGCTAAAATTAACCCTGCAAGCTCCCTACAAACTACCTAATTAACCCCTTCACTGCTAGCCATAATACACGTGTGATGCGCAGCAGCATTTAGCGACTTTCTAATTACCATAAAGCAACGCCAAAGTCATATATGTCTGCTATTTCTGAACAAAGGGCATCCCAGAGAAGCATTTACAACCATTTGTGCCATAATTGCACAAGCTGTTTGTAAATAATTTCAGTGAGAAACCTAAAATTGTGAAAAAATTAACATTTTTTTTTACTTTGATCGCATTTGGCGGTGAAATGGTGGCATGAAATATACCAAAATGGGCCTAGATCAATACTTGGGGTTGTCTACTACACTACACTAAAGCTAAAATTAACCCTAGAAGCTCCCTACATGCTCCCTAATTAACCCCTTCAATGCTGGGCATAATACACGTATTGTGCGCAGTGGCATTTAGCAGCCTTCTAATTACCAAAAAGCAAAGCCAAAGCCATATATGTCTGCTATTTCTGAACAAAGGGGATCCCAGAGAAGCATTTACAACCATTTATTCTATAATTGCATAAGTTGTTTGTAAATAATTTCAGTGAGAAACCTAAAGTTTGTGAAAAAATTTGTGAAAAAGTGAACAATTTTTTTTATTTGATCGCATTTGGCGGTGAAATAGTGGCATGAAATATACCAAAATGGGCCTAGATCAATACTTTGGGATGTCTTCTAAAAAAAAATATATACATGTCAATAGATATTCAGGGATTCCTGAAAGATATTAGTGTCCCAATGTAACTAGCGCTAATTTTGAAAAAAAGTGGTTTGGAAATAGCAAAGTGCTACTTGTATTTATGGCCCTATAACTTGCAAAAAAAGCAAAGAAGATGTAAACATTGGGTATTTCTAAACTCAGGACAAAATTTAGAAACTATTTAGCATGGGTGTTTATTGGTGGTTGTAGATGTGTAACAGATTTTGGGGGTCAAAGTTAGAAAAAGTGTGTTTTTTTCCATTTTTCCTTCATATTTTATAATGTTTTTTATAGTAAATTATAAGATATGATGAAAATAATGGTATCTTTTGAAAGTCCATTTAATGGCGAGAAAAACGGTATATAATATGTGTGGGTACAGTAAATGAGTAAGAGGAAAATTACAGCTAAACACAAACACCGCAAAAATGTAAAAATAGCCTTGGTCCCAAACGGACAGAAAATGGAAAAGTGCTGCGGTCATTAAGGGGTTAAGAATAGAAGTAAACAAGTAGTTATTTAAAATGGTATACACTATCTGAATCATGAGAATAAAAAAAATGTTGAATGCCCCTTTAAACACAAAGTTCTGCTCATGATCCTTATTTCATTGTTACTCCTGATCAGGGCATGACCAGTGAGCCAATCAGAAGTAGCATATGTATGTAGCCACTAAATGTGTTCTTTTTAAAACAGTTCTGGCAGTGTTCCTTGTATGAGAGTTTAATTATATGTTTAAACCCTTTCACCGAGATTACGAGTTTTGCGGTAACAGGGGTGCGTTGCTAACGAGCAGTTTTTTCTCACCGCTCACTTAAGACAACGCTGGTATTACAGGTTTTTTTAAACCCGGCGTTAGCCACAAAAAGGTGAGCGTAGAGCAAAATTTAGCTCCACATCTCACCTCAATACTAGCGTTGCTTACGGTAGCGGTGAGCTGGCAAAACGTGCTCATGCACGATTTCCCCATAGGAAACAATGGGGCAGAATCGTCTGAAAAAAAACCTAACACCTGCAAAAAAAGCAGCGTTCAGCTCCTAAAGCAGCCCCATTGATTCCTATGGGGAAATAAAATTTATATCTACACCTAACACCCCAACATGAACCCCGAGTCTAAACACCCCTAATTTTACAATTATTATCCCCTAATCTGCCGCCCCCATCGTCGCCGCTACTATATTAAATGTATTAACCCTTAAACCTAAGTCTAAACCTAAGTCTAACACCCCCTTCTGCCCCTATGGAGGACCACTTGTGCCTGGCTGGGTGAAGACAGCTCAAGGTAGGGTGATCTTCAAGGGGTTAGTGTTAGGTTTTATTAAGGGGGTATTGGGTGGGTTTTAGAGTAGGGTTGGCTGTGTGGGTGGTGGGTTTTAATGTTGGGGGGTATTGTATTTTTTTTTTACAGGTAAAAGAGCTGATTACTTTGGGGCAATGCCCCACAAAAAGCCCTTTTAAGGGCTATTTGTAATTTAGTATAGGGTAGGGATTTTTATTATTTTGGGGGGATTTTTTATTTTATTAGATTAGGTGTAATTTTTTGTACTTTAGTTTATTTAATTTAATTGTAGTTAGTTTAAGTAATTAATTTAATGATAGTGTAGTGTTAGGTGTAAATGTAACTTAGGTTAGGATTTATTTTACAGTTATATTTGTCTTTATTTTGACTAGGTAGTTATTAAATAGTTAATAACTATTTAATAACTATTCTACCTAGTTAAAATAAATACAAAGTTGCCTGTAACATAAATATAAAACCTAAGATAGCTACAATGTAACTATTAGTTATATTGTAGCTATCTTATGGTTTATTTTATAGGTAAGTGTTTAGTTTTAAATAGGATTAATTTATTTAATTGTAGTAATTTTATTTCGTTTAATTTAAATTATATTTAAGTTAGGGGGGTGTTAGGGTTAGGTTTAGGGGTTAATAAATTTAATATAGTAGCGGCGACGTTGGGGGCGGCAGATTAGTGGTTAATAAATGTAGGCAGGTGTCTGCGATGTTAGGGACGGCAGATTAGGGGTTAATAAAATGTAACTAGTGATTGCGAGGCGGGCGTGCATCGGTTTAGGGGTTAATATATTTATTAAAGTGGGGTTAAAAATTTTAAGTGTTTGCGATGTGGGGGGCCTCGGTTTAGGGGTTAATAGGTAGTTTATGGGTGTTAGTGTACTTTTTAGCACTTTAGTTAAGAGTTTTATGTTAGGGTGTTAGCCCATAAAACTCCTAACTACTGACTTTTAAATGCGGTAGGAGTCTTGACAGGAGAGGGTCTACCGCTCACTTCTTCCAAGACTCGTAATACC
The DNA here is from genome assembly GCF_027579735.1 of Bombina bombina. NCBI lineage: Eukaryota > Metazoa > Chordata > Amphibia > Anura > Bombinatoridae > Bombina > Bombina bombina. The sequence goes on from NC_069504.1 coordinate 644,965,070, forward strand.
GGCGTTATGCAAGTCCCATTAAAAAGCTAGGATACGCAATTGAAGTAAGGGGATTTGCGGTAAGCTCGAGTCGCGGGAAACAATTGAGCGGTACACCTGTACCTGCCAGACTCGGAATAACAGCGGGCGTTAAAAAGCAGCGTTGGGACCTCTCAACGCTGCTTTTTAAGGCTAACGCAAGACTCGTAATCTAGCCATTTGTGAGGGATAAAAACACATATAATTAGAAGCTCACATTTGTACAATTATAAAATGCTCTAAAACATTAGAATAGTTTAATATTGCATTATTATTATTAATTATTCCCCTTTTACACGAAGAGGTACTACAAATCACTGAAAAAGAAAATTACCTGAAGAGACGGTCTCTCCCCTGGCTTTGATTTGTGAACTTCACAAACGAATCCATGGTCACAGTTATATAATTGAATATTTCTATTTGGAGCTGTTCAGACTTCTCTGATAAAACACCTGCAGGCAGAAATAAATTAAACTGGTTGGGATACTCTGATATTGTACAGCAGGCACGACTTGGCAAGCAAGATGTGATAATTAACCTGTATCAATTCTAATCTGTAAAGGAAGAAAGTAACAAGAAATCTGAGCAGAAGAACAGATTTAATAAAGACATTAAAGAGTTAGGTACAAATAAAAAAATTAACCTGCTAAAGAGCAAGTGTTACCAAGAACGCCTGATAGACTCATCTTCCAGGTGCATTGTACCACATCTGCTACACCACCCTGCCAGTGGCTTCTGTTAGTCTCAAGAATAAAATCTTGACCCAGACACAGAAAGTGTAACCAACACTGCACCCTCCTAGTTCTGTAACCTTGGCTGCAATTACTCTTACCTTCTCCATCTGCTCTGCCCACAAATAACTTCTCATCATTAAATACTTCTTCCAACTCTGGTCTGCAATAATTTTCCTCACATCCACAAGACTTTTCCAGAACTGTGAAACTCCTTGCTTTGCTCAGTTAGACTTCCCTCTAGCCTTCAAACTTTCAAGTGTTCTTTAAAACTGTATATACTCATGGATACATCTTTCATCTGAACCCTACACCTCAGATCTCTCATCTACTTCCTTTAAAATGTTAGCTCACAAGTCCATCTGTCCATTCTTAAAGTCCAAAGTTCCAAAGGAAAAACTGAATGGTCTTATATTATTAATAAAAAGTTAAAATTGTATTTAATTCCAAAAAAAACAAACAAACAAAAAAAAAAAAACGAAATAAGGGGTACAACCAAACCTTAGAGCAAAACATACACACTGGGGTGCAGTCCTAGAACAGCTTACGCGTTTCAGATTACCTCCATAGTCATAGCCTGAATAGAACTACCTGTTACTAATTTAAAAACCCCTTGCCTACTTACAATTGGTTTAAAATTAATTAGACCGCCCCGTGATGCAATCAATCATAATACTAACTCCATTCTCAAAACCTGCAAATTATCATTATATTGTACCTCGAATTTAAACCTTTTGGCAATCTTGTATTCAAGGTAAAAATCCAATATGCTTCACGTCTCACCAGAATTCTATTAAGATCTCCTCCTCATTTAGGTCTGGAGATTTTTTCTATTGCACACCAAGAGAAATTATTATGGTTTCCTTTGTGATAAATGCCAAAATGTTGCACAATTGGTGTGGATGCTCTCAGAGTTAAAAGAGGAGAAATGCTCTCTAATTCTGGAATTAACATCTCTCGACGTGAGACCTACATATTGGATTGCACATTGTGTACATTCAATAAGATAGATGACATTTTGTGATGTACAGTTTAGACAAGTTTCAATATTATATTTTTTGCCTGTAACTGTGCTTGAAAATTCTTTAGTCAGTTTTGCATAATCACAGGGTTCACACTTCTTGTGTCCACACCTGTACATGCCTGTGTGTTTAAGCCAAGATGTCCCTTTTGTTTGTTGAGATCTTAATAAAGTTGGGGATAGAATGGAACCCAAAGTAGGGATTTTCCTGTATGAGCACCTAAACCCTATCTTTACTGTATCTAACAGATTATCCTCTGCAGACAATATAGTAAAGTGTTTGCATACAATGTTACATATTGCAGGATATTGTGTACTGTGTCCTGTTACAACCGTCACACCTTCAAATCTATCAGTCTTTCTTTTACTTTCTCTTAGGAGATTATCTCTTGGAATAGTGCTTACAGCCCATTTAGCCTTCTTGATAACTTTCATAGGGTACTTTCTGACTGCTAACGGATTCACTAGATCTGTAGATTGTAGTTTATAATCATCTGGATTTTAACAATTCCTTTTTAGTCTTGTGAATTCCCCTTTTTCTATAGCATAAGGTAAATGCTTTGGGTGATAGCTGGTACCCAAAAGTAGTGAAATCCCTGAAATGGGTTTACGATAGACTGTGGAACACAATATTACTAAAATTAACTTCCTTGACATTACCTTAAAAGGAAATAGCACAGGGATAATAGAGTCCACAGTCGAAAACCCATTTCAGTGAATTCACTACTTTTGGGTACCAACTATCACCCACAGCATTTACCTTATGCTTTGGGTGATAGAAGTGGAGGGCCACCGTCGGACAGCCCCAGGCCGACCCGTTAAGGGTCTAGCCGGGTCTGACGAACTGGAGGGGGGGAGATGTCATGGATACCAGACAGCTAAGGCTACCCCCAACCCCCCTACAACCTCACCCCTGTTGTTTCTCATTAGTTTTGGGCTCCTCAGAGCAACCACAATCTCTGGAAGGTTTTGTTTGCTTGTTTTGTGAAGAGCTGGTGTATGACCAGAAAAACCCTCTTAGGCAGGCCGGGCTCCTGGAACTCCGTGTCAGCCGCCTCACAACGGACACCCGCCTAGGCTAGCCGGGCTCCTGGAACTCCCGGTCAGCCACAGGACAGCAGGACACCCGCTAACTTTACCCCTGGTCGCTCCAGCTGCCCTTTGCCCCAGAACTCCCTGGAAATGCGGCCGCTCCACCGGGATAACCCCGAAACCGCCACCCCTAGGTATAGGGATTATGTGAGACTGTGGCTCCTATGGAGGTGCCAGGCTGTCTGGAGGGGCGGGAATGGCTGGAAAACTGTGGCATTGTCTTCTGTTCTTATCAAGGTAAGTGTGTGTATAAAAGATGTGTGTTTTGCTCAATAAAATGAGTTCTTAATTCACCTGAATGCTAGTCTGTCTAGTCATTTAGGTGGGCTCCTGCTAGAATCACTTTCCTGGACTACATAGAAATCACTTTCCTGGGCTACATAGCAGCCTGTTCCAGGCAGAGGAAGGACACTCTGGCAGAGCTACCTAGTCTGGGTTGCTGGAGTCTGCCATAGGGTGGGACCCTGAGTACTGGTGCTGTCGGGCATCAAGGGTGGCTACAGGCTGTGGTCACTTGCCAGCTACATAGCTGCAGTCGGCAGGGAGGAAGCAGGACCCGTTTAATCATAAATCTGAATTAACAAAAGTTCAAATCTTTCACATAATAAACCTTTGCAATATTCAGTCATTATTTGTTTTGCAGTAAAATGTCTTGCTTTTGTGTTACAATTGTACTTGACTCATGCTTCCTAGAGAGGCCAAAATGCAATTCTCTTCATAGGTTTCTTTCAAAATACTACAAATGACCTAAACCATCTATATACTAGACATTGATTGCCAGTCGGGGTAGCCGGGTGTATCCGTCACATTGGCTGGCAGCAGTGGGATCTGCTTCTTCCACACAATTCCTGCTGACAGAGAAGGGCCACAGTAGCTGGTAACTATGGAAGCCGAGTACCTAAGGAGAGTACAGGAGGCACTGACCCAGCTGGACAGTCCTGGTTCTGAACTGGACCAGCTGAGCTGCAGGAGCATTGTCCGCCGGCAACTATGGAGGAAGAGGCTTCAACAAGAAAAGGATTGTAATGGAAAGGTCCTCCCCACAGATGATGAGAGGTACTGGGTCCAGTGGGACTTGCAAGTACTTTTCCTGGGAGAGCATCCCATAGAGGAATGGCTATCGGAACTAGATTGACTAGTTTGGGCAGAGATGTGGGTGGAGGATGGCTATCGGGACCTCTGATGGCTCGCTATGCAAGTACGACCATGGCTGGAGGATTGCTCCCCCACAGAGGGCTTTGGCTTTGGCAGCCCTGGGTTACTATTGGAAAAGTTGACAGAAGACCCAGAATTTGGGAGCGGGGTGGAACTGAGAGTAATGAACATTGGCCACTCCCGAGAGCAGCTGTTGGATCTCTCGGGGGTACCCTGGCTGGTATCCGATATGGCATCGCTTATTTCCAAGAATGGGGGCTGGAAAAGGCATACAAGAGGCTGCTAGACCGAGTTCTGCAGCATGCCATGGAGCTGTGGTGCAGCACTCTGGGAATCATGGAGGTTGGCCTCAGATGAGTGGCAAAAGAGCATAAGCGACGACGAGCTGCTAGATACAGATCAGCAGCCTGGGCCCGAGCTTACAGACCTGGACAAAGGAGCAACCCCAGCAGAAGCGCTGGCAACAGGGCAGAGAGCCGCCGGCATCTTCCCAGCACCTGTAACAGCCCCAGGAAACCAGGGAGAGGAGGTAGGCGTCCTCCCTCCCCTTACAGAGAACCCCTTGCAGGGAGAGATGGATGTCGGTCTCTCTCCCCAGCGGCAGAGCCATCCCCTGGGAGCGGAGGTAGTCGTCCTCCCTCCTTGTAAACAGAACCCCTTCCTGGGGGAGGAGACAGTCGGTCTCTCTCCCCAGCGGCAGAGCCAGGAGCAGGGAGAGGAGACAGTCGGTCTCTCTCCCCAGCGGCAGAGACTTCCCCTGGGAGCGGAGGTAGTCGTCCTCCCTCCCCTTACACAGAACCCCTTCCTGGGAGAGGAGACAGTCGGTCTCTCTCCCCAGTGGCAGATCCATCCTTCGGGAGCGGAGGTAGTCGTCCTCCCTCCCCTTACAGAGAAGCCCTTGCAGGGAGAGACAGGTATCGATATCTCTCCCCAGTGGCCGAATCCCTTTCTGGTAGAGGAGACAGTTGGTCTCTCTCCCCAGTGGCAGAACCCCGTACAGGGAGCAGAGACAGCTGGTCTCCCTACCCAGTGGCAGCACAGTTTCCCATGGAGCGGAGGTAGCAGACCTCCTTCCCCAGAGGTAGATCTCCTTCTCGGGAGAAGAGACAGACGGACTCTCCCCTCAGTAGCTTGGCAGGGTCTCTACCCTTTTCTTGTCCCAGAGTATTTCTCACCAAGGGCAGGCGTAGCATTGGGCAAGGAGGATAAAAGCATATACAGTTGGTGCCACATGTTTGGGCACCCGAGCTTTACCTGCCCCACCAAGGAGCAACCTCTCCCTCCGGTCTGGGGTAGGAATAGAGCCGGGAAACCAGCACTGGCTTTGTTTGTGGGTGGGTCAGTCGGTACTCAACAGAGTATCACAGAGGGAGACAGTTTGGCCATGGAACTTAAGGACACTGGAACTTGTGGAACAGCCATTGTTTGGGAGCCGGCCTTAGCAAACTTGTTTGGGACTTTGCATTATGTGACTATCCCTGCGCCCAGGGTATAAATGCCAGCAGGAACCCCCCAGGATGCCCCAAGCTCAGGAGAGATGGGATAACCTCTCCCAGCAACCAAAAAGGGGAGGGCCACCGTCGGACAGCCCCAGGCCGACCCGTTAAGGGTCTAGCCGGGTCTGCCGAACTGGAGGGGGGGGAGATGTCATGGATACCAGACAGCTAAGGCTACCCCCAACACCCCCCCCCCCCACAACCTCACTCTTGTTGTTTCTCATTAGTTTTGGGCTCCTCAGAGCAACCACAATCTCTGGAAGGTTTTGTTTGCTTCTTTTGTGAAGAGCTGGTGTATGACCAGGAAAACCCTCCTAGGCTGGCCAGGCTCCTGGAACTCACGGTCGGCCGCCTCACAACGGACACCCGCCTAACTCCTCTCAGGCTAGCCGGGCTCCTGGAACTCCCGGTCAGCCACAGGACACCCGTTAACTTTACCCCTGGTCGCTCCAGCTGCCCTTTGCCCCAGAGCTCCGCTCTTTTGGGGATTGGTAGACCCTAGGGAGGACAAGAGCTGTGGCAATTATCAGAGGAGAGCTCCTTTGGGAACTGGGGGTTTTGGACACCCCTAACCCCATAACTTCAACGGACTGTAACTCTGGTCCCCAGTAATGAATCATGCTGATTTTTGGACTGTGGCATCTGGGGACCAAGAGCTTTAAAAGGACACCCTGGAAATGCGGCCGCTGACCCCGAAACCACCACCCCTAGGTATAGGGATTATGTGAGACTGTGGCTCCTATGGAGGTGCCAGGCTGTCTGGAGGGGCGGGAATGGCTGGAAAACTGTGGCATTGTCTTCTGTTCTTATCAAGATAAGTGTGTGTATAAAAGATGTGTGTTTTGCTCAATAAAATTAGTTCTTAATTCACCTGAATGCTAGTCTGTATAGTCATTTAGGTGGGCTCCTGCTAGAATCACTTTCCTGGGCTACATAGAAATCACTTTCCTGGGCTACATAGCAGCCTGTTCCAGGCAGAGGAAGGACACTCTGGCAGAGCTACCTAGTCTGTGTTGCTGGAGTCTGCCACAGGGTGGGACCCTGAGTACTGGTGCTGTCGGGCATCAGGGGTGGCTACAGGCTATGGTCACTTGCCAGCTACATAGCTGCAGTCGGCAGGGAGGAAGCAGGACCCGTTTGTCAGAGCTACCCAGTCGGGGTAGCCGGGGTATCCGTCACAACTTATAATAACAAATGTTTAATCATAAATCTGAATTAACAAAAGTTCAAATCTTTCACATAATAAACCTTTGCAATATTCAGTCATTATTTGTTTTGCAGTAAAATATCTTGCTTTTGTGTTACAATTGTACTTGACTCATGCTTCCTAGAGAGGCCAAAATGCAATTCTCTTCATAGGTTTCTTTCAAAATGCTACAAATGACCTAAACCATCTATATACTAGACATTGATTGCTTTGAGAGGTGGGCAAATTTATTTAAATTTAGTCCGTACTAGCTACTAGTTACAGTTAAAGGGACAGGAAACCCCCAACATTTTATTTTGTGATTCGGATAGAAAATACAATTATAATTCCAATTTACTTCTATTATCAAATTTGCTTCATTCTCTTGTTATCCTTTGCTAATCAAGTGACAGTTTAAAACATTTATTCTGTATTTTTTTTATTTAATTGCTGACATAAACTATGCATATATGAAAAGCTTAATTTTTTTTTTAAGAAAACCATTGTAGTGTAATTAAACCTTTCAATTTCTGCTGTAAAAAAAAACATGAAATGAAATGTGAAAAATAGTGAACGATACAAATTTGGATACATGAAGCTCATTTGCTACATGATGGTTATATAACGTATTCCAAATCACTACAAACCCAAGGAAATCTTTGTATTTTTCTAGTTCTTGCCAAGTGCAATATGTACATGATCTGTTTAGGAGAATTGTTACAGCACACTACAGCTACAACTACTGGCAGGGAGTAAGACTATATGATGTACAGTTTTCATGTGAGAAAATATATGTAACAGCAAATTACTTAAAAGGAAAGAAAGGTCAAAATTGAAATGTGCATGGGTGCATTTCAGTTGTAAATAGAAGCATTTTTGGAACTTATACTACCAAAAATATTTCTAGTAAAAGTTGCTGTTTTTCAGTGATATACGCACATATGCAGTGAGTGCCTGTGCAACGGTATTCAAACCCTGCCTGCACCTTCTCGGAGAGTCAACAATGGTTTTTATAAAGGGACAGTCTAGTCAAATAAAACTTTCATGATTCAGATAGGGCATGCAATTTTAAACAACTTTCCAATTTACTTTTATCAAATTTGCTTTGTTCGCTTAATATTATTTGTTTAAAGCTAAACCTAGATAGGCTCATATGCTAATTTCCAAGCCCTTGAAGGTCGCCTCTTATCTCAGTGCATTTGACAGTTTTATTACAGCTAGACAGCACTAGTTTGTGTGTGCCTTATACATAAAATTGTGCTCATTCCTGTGGAGTTAACTAGGAGTCAGCACTGATTGGCTAAAATGCATGTCTGTCAAAAGAACTTAGAAAGTAATCACAGCGGTAACAAGTGTATTAATCTAACAGTGTTGGTTATGCAAAACAGGGGAATAGTAATAAAGGGATTATCTATCTTTTTAAACAATAACAATCAGGAGTAGACTGTTGCTTTAAGTCTTCACAGGCAGAAAACACACCATTGCCAGCTCTCTGAGCATGAATACTGGTGCACAGGCACTTACAGCATATGTGCGTATGCCACAGAAAAACTGTAATAACCTTTACTAAAACAATTTTTGCTAATGGAAATATATGCAGATGAGCGATTTCAATACCAGAGCTAGATAACGTTCAAATCTATTTTTATGTGAGACCTGTTTAAACAGTTATTCTGAACTAGAATGTAGGAAAGTTAGAAGTTGAAGAACTGGATTCCTATAGCAAATGTGAAAAGGTTCAAATGCCAGTTGATAACGTTTCTTTTAGTCATGTAGCTATTTAGTGAAGTAGTAATACATCAATTTCAAACTCATTCGCACAGCTTATGTAGATACTGCTCTCGGTTAATTGCATTTAATAGCTAAAGGGGTTATTCGGGAGCAGGGAAATGTAAATAGCCAAAAACGTTTAAGCTTTCACTCAACAGCAAAATAAATAAATAATAATAATAAAAAAAAAATAACATAAAAAACAGGAAACAAAGTTTCTATAAAACTTCATGACACTTCGTATACGGAGTCCATAATATTATTTACAAATAAATAAAACATGGTTTAATATCTAGTCTCGCACTTATTTCAGATGAGTTCACACAAAGTTATATTCATGTACAGTACCCATCAACCACTAAAGTAGTCAAAAACGCTATGAACATTATTTTATGTGCACATATTAAAAATACAGATTTCTAATGAATGAACAGACTAAAATACATCAGATGGGCTGCGGTCTACATTTCTGGGTCCTAATAAGATACCGTAACCTACCTCTTGCCCAATGAGGGGAAACCACGGCTCGCGCTGAGACATCAGGGGTTAATAAAAATCCCACACCTTTTACCTAGCCTTGAAAAGATCACGTGACACACATTTTACCACAATGACAGTCCTCCGGAAACAGCGCGTAAAAATATTGGTTCCGCCCCTCCAATTCCCTGCCTTCTATTTGTTGAAATGGATCTCATTGCAGACGTAATATAAATATTTTATTATTTTTATGTCAGCAATCTTTAGTTATCCGTGTTTTTTCTATGTTTGCCCAATTCAAATCATAGTTGTAACTATCAACTTCACGTGTTCATTTTTGGTGTCATTTTGTTTTAGAGCGAGCGTATTTACAGAGCAGGTTTTGTCTCATCCATGTTTCCGGGTTTAATGGTTTCCCTGGTGATGAGTAACAAAATAACCAAAACCGCTGAGCCTGTGAGTCTAGAAGGGAGCGGAGGAACCCGAGGTTTGTTCGTTTGTAAAACAATATCCACATTCCACATAATTTTCGGATTATTATCACGTTAATAAAACTAACCACAAATACCTTACTATACCAATGCGTATTCATTTAAAAAAAAAAAAAACCTCCAAACAGTTGTGGTCTGCTTTTTTCTATTAGATATGGTGCCATATTATTTGAGGCAGGTTCTAGTCATTGTTTTGAGTATAAAGATCAGTCTTTATCAGTCATGTAACGAAATCTCGGTTGAAACATATTTTAATTTGACAATTAAAATTTGCAACTTTGTTATTTTTTGAGTATTAGAACTAAAAGTAAATACAAATTTAAAAGCAAAAATATTGTTGATGTAAAGGTATATTAAGTAATATAAATACTCATGCATTTAAGGATTATTTTATGCTCAAACATAGTGAGTGACAGATTCAAATAATATGTTATAAAAAATAATTTTCCCATAAAGGAACATTAAGCTCAAAAAGTTATTCCACCTACACCCCTTATGAATAAGAAATGCACTTTCATTATTTATTTTTTCATCTTTTCCTGTCATTTAAATTTTAACTTTAATGGTATTCCGAATCCTGACATTACTTTAGTGTTGGCATCAGTGATTGACAGTAACACTGAGAGCAGCAGAAGGCATTTTATGGGTAAACCACATCTGGCTCACCAGTAACTACATGTCAGGTGGTGGATTGTGACAGGACAATAACTGACATTTTAAAGCAATAAGGTTGACCTCCATAGCCATAGTTAAAGCCTTGCAAGTTTGCACCTCTATAGATGCTTGGTGTAAAAAAAATATATGTATATACATGTTCATAATGTGTGTGTATATATATATATATATATATATATATATATATATTTAAATTTAAATATTTAAACATCAATTTCATTATTTGAAATAACAGAAGGAAATTGAATGTTAACCTACGGCCATTTATTAAATAAGTATTAACAAATGTTATCATTCATTTATTAGGCAAATCTATATCAATTTCTATAAGGTCTCCTAGCTGGAAAGTCCCTTCACACAAAAGGGTGATCATCACCTAAATCTTCAGTAGTACTGGAGCTAACAAGATGCCGGTGTACATCAGGAAGGGTCCATTGGAAATACCTCCAGGATCTGAGAGAAATTGGGCTGCTGAAGATGAAGAGGATTACTTCCTCAGGGATCCAAACCAGACAGTAGACCAGTTGCCACAACCTTATCGTATTTTAACAAAAATTGTGGATTTCCTGATTGACCAGGCATGGGACATTATCACAATAAAAGAGCAGAACAAAGCGGAAGAAAAATGCAAGGCAAAGATCTCTATGTGTGAACCAACTGCTGAAATCCAGGTAAATGTTTCACCAACACCAAAGTATCAGAGCTTTTAGTGTCTTTAGAATAACCCCATATAACAGTGAAGTGAACACTAAATGACCAGGGCTTTATTTAGAATTAGTGGTTTATACATAATATGAGGTAGGTAGGTAAACCACCGTTTGTTTTAAGGTTGCCCTTTTTCCTATACACAACTCATGTCAGTTTTGAGCTTTAAAAATGTAGCAAGTTGAGGATATATGTAGACCTGTACTGTCCAGTGTTTATAATAAAAATGTTATCTTGACAACCAGCATAGCGAAAATAAATATTTATGTAAAATATAATCTCATAGCATTTCACTCTGATGGACATTTCATTTTGTTACAGGGACAGTCTGCTTGGTACTTAGTGTATTTTACCAGAATCCTGCAGTTAAATCATTTGATAAACTTTTCTACAGGAGTGTGGTCGACTCCATTATTTATTATACTGCAGGTGGTCAAGAGTATTGTATGTTTAAATGTGTGGAGATTATTTTGTAATGAAACTAACAGCCTGTCTGGTTTGTAATTAAACTGTATTAAAGGGATATGAAACCCAAACATTTTCTTTCATGATTCCGATAGAGAATACAATTTTAAACAACTTTCCAATTGATCTCTATTATTTCATTTGCTTCCTTCTCTTGTTACCCTTTGCTGAAAGGTTTATCTAGGTAAGTTCAGGCGCAGCAAAGAACCTAGGTTCTAGCTGCTGATTAGTGGCTGGATATATATACTGATTGTCATTGGCTCACCCATTTGTTCAGTCAGCAACCAGTAGTGCATCGCTGCTCATTCAACAAAGCATACCAAGAGAACAAAGAAAGATTGCTAATAGGAGTAAATTAGAAAGTTGCATAAAATTGCCCACCCTTTCTGTATCATGAAATAAAACATTTGAGTTTCGTATCTCTTTATTGGGTTTCAAAAGTCAACTTTAAATTTTCATGAATTAGATACCACATGCAGTTTTAAGAGACTTTACAATTTACTTCTAATATCAAATGTACATTTTTTGTTATTGTTTGTTGAAAAGCATACCTAGGTAGTCTCTTGAGCCTGAGCAATGCTCTATTTGGAGCTAGCTGGTGATTGGTGGCTACACACATATGATTTATAAATCACTCATTTTACATAGAACACATTTGGCTTTCCGTGAGTGCTCTTCTTTGACATACTTTTGTTTGCACATTTTCTCCCAATGCTTTCTTTCCAGAGTATTCCCTGAACTGCTTATCGTTGCCTTGTTCATTTTTTGTTTCTTTGTATCCCTTCTGCTCCCAATGGCGTTTATTATTTACTAGGCGATAAGCCTTCCCAGAAGGCAGTCTATGTTAAAAAAAAAATACAAACCCCCAAGCTAAAGTTACAAAAAATAAAAAAAGTAAAATTACAGAAAACAATAAACTAAGCTGTCCAAAATAAAAAAATTAAACCTAAACTAATACCCCTATAAAAATAAAAAAATCCCCCAAAATATAAACACCCCCTAATCTAATACTAAACTACCAATAGCCCTTAAAAGGGCATTTTGTAGGGCATTGCCCTAAGTTAAATAGCTCTTTTACCTCTAAAAAATATTATGTCCCCCCCTATCAGTATAAAACCCCCACCCACCAACCCCCCCAAAATAAAAAAAACTAACACTAAAAAAACCTAAACTACCCATTGCCCCTAAAAGGCCATTTGTATGGGCATTGCCCTTAAAATGGCATTCACCTCTTTTACTGCCCTTAAAGGGGCAATCAGCTCTTTTTCAAGCCCAAAACAACCCTAATCTAAAAAAAAACCACCCCAATAATTAAAATAAAAAAGCCTAAGCCCCAAATAGGTATTCACTGTTCCTGAAGTCCGGCGGAGAAGGTCTTCTTCCAGACGGATACATCATCTTCTTTCTTCATCCAGAGTGAAGGCGGTGCTGAGCGGATGTGCGGCGCTGTGTTCTTGATGCCTGGGTCCTCAACGGCGGCGTTCCTCAGCGATGGCGTTCCTCAGCGGCATGGAGGCTCCTCTTCATCCGATGTCTGTCGTAGACTGAAGATTGAATGCAAGGTATTGCAATCAATTTGGGGTACCTTGGATTCCTATTGACTGAAATTTTGAAATCAGCCAATAGGATTAGAGCTACTGAAATCCTATTGGCTGTTCAAATCAGTCAATAAGATTTCAGTAGCTCTGATCCTATTGGCTGATTTCAAAATTTCAGCCAATAGGAATGCAAGGAACCCCAATAAATATGGGGCACCTTGCATTCAATCTTCAGTGTGCCATGGACGATCGCATGAAAAGGAATGTCCACGCTGCCGAGGACCACCGCTGCTGAGGATCCAGGCATCGGGAACACAGCTACGTGCCGCCTTCACTACGGATGAAATAGAAGATAATGGATCCATCTGGAAGAAGACCTCTGCCGGACTTCCGGAACAGTTGGTACCTATTTGGGGCTTAGGTTTAGGATTTTTTATTTTAATTTTTGGGGTGTTTTGTTTTTAAGATTAGGGTTGGGCTTGAAAAGGAGCTGATTGCCCTTTTAAAGGCAGTAAAAGAGCTTAATGCCCTTTTAAGGGCAATGCCCATACAAATGCCCCTTTAGGGGCAATGGGTAGTTTAGTTTTTTTAGTGTTAGTTTTTTTTTATTTTGGGGGGTTAGGTGGGTGGGGGGTTTATACTGTTAGGGGGGACTTAGTATTTTTTAAAGGTAAAAGAGCTGTTTAACTTAGGGCAATGCCCTACAAAGGCCCTTTTAAGGGCTATTGGTAGTTTAGATTAGGGAGTGTTTATTTTGGGGGACTTTTTTATTTTCATAGGGATTAGGCATAATTTTTTTATTTTTTTTTGATAATTTTGTTTATTTTTTTCTGTAATGTTAGACTTTTTTTATTTTTTGTAATTTAATGGTAGTTTTTTATTTTAATTGTAATTTAGTTGTAATTGGGATAATTTAGGGGGTGTTAGGTTAGGGGGCTTAGTAATTAAATTAGTTATTTGCGTTGTGGGGGAGTTGGCGGTATAGGGGTTAATAGGTTAATTAGGGTTATTGTGATGTGGGGGTTTGGCGGTTTAAAGGGCCATTATACACTCATTTTTTCTTTGCATAAATGTTTTGTAGATGATCTATTTATAAAGCCCATAAAGTTTGTTTTTTAAAATAATGTATAATTTTGCTTATTTTTAAAAAACATTGCTCTGATTTTCAGACTCCTAACCAAGCCCCAAAGTTTTATTTGAATACCGTCAGCTACCTTCTCCAGCTTGCTCCTGTTTGTGTAAAGGGTCTCTTCATAAGCAAAAGAAGGGGGAGGGGGGAGTGTCTTATTTGCCACTTGCAGTGGGCTTTCCAACTGCCTTTTCAACAGAGCCAAACTGACAGCTTCTAAGTAAGTTTTTAAACCATTTTATACTGGATTTTTATATCAGTATCTGTGCATCTTATTCTTTATAGTAGTGACTGTCTATTACATGCAGTTATATGAAAATGAGTGTATACTGTCCCTTTAAGGGTTAATAGGTTAAATAGGTTTATTGCGATGTGGGGAGTTGACGGTTTAGGCATTAATATTTTAATTATGGTATTTGCGGTTTAGGGGTTAATAACTTTATTATTTTGCGATGTGGGGGTTAACGGCTTAGGTGTTTGTTAATACTTTGTGCGGGAGGTTAGGTTTTTTGTTATATTTCGAGCAGGCTCGTGTTTTTTTAGTTATTTCGTGCGGGCGGTTGCATGTTTTTTTGGGGTTTTTTTTAGGCTGACCTACGTTGCATCCAGGTGAATTCTGAAAATGGCAGGGTGGTGAAAGAATCCACCAAAGGTGGATTCTTTCACCACCCTGCCATTCTCGGAATTCACCTGGATGCAGCTTTGTTGCATCCAGGTGGATTCTTTTGACTTCATGCGCAGCCAACATTCCTTTGAGAATGCGTGCGCAACTGGCGACACCGACGGACGCGTTACACACGGGATTATAGTATAGATTTCACTAATAATTACTATTAGGCTTACATTTTAGAGAGTCAGTATAATATAAGATAAACAGTCAAAAAACTGACCGTCCACATTGGTTTTTATTTATGTTTGTTTTATTGCTCCTAAATAAAACAGCAGCATGGTCACTGCAGTGTATATTTTTCTTTGTTCTCTTGGTATCTTTTGTTGAAAAGCAGGGATGTATGCCAGACCGTTTATGGATCACAATATGGCAGTATTTTTGCAAGATTGTTAACCATATGCAAGAGCACTATTTACAAATAGATCCTTTACCTATATTTTGTCATTGGAAATTGCTTATGCCTTTTGTAATCGCCACCTATAATGAACAATTGAATACTGCAGTGATAGGTACAGACAAGCTATATAAACAAAAGTCAGCAAAGTAATGTACACTGCCACTGAGGGGGGGGGGGGGATAAGTTCAAACACGTTTATTTAAACTATTCTCTCTAATTACTGGGCTCTAAATATAGCTAAGATTTATCAGGTCACTGAGTGTATAGAGCAGGGGTGGGCAATTATAAGCCCTCCAGATGTTATTTACTACATCTCCCATAATGCTGGCAGAGCATCATGGGAGATGTAGTCCATAACATCTGGAGGGCCGATAATTTCCCAGCCCTGGTATAGAGAGTGGTAAGGAGGCATGCTTTCTCTGCAAACTCAGCCCATTTTAATGTGCTATATTAAAGAGCAAAAATAGCTTTTTCATGTACAAAAATAAGCCTAAGGGAGGCGGGTGGGCTGCCCAGCAGGGGAGGCGGGAGGGAGCGGGAAGAAGTGGGAGGGGCCCTATGCTACAGAAAAAATAAATAAATAAAGTGACAGGGTGAGATGGGGCAGCTACACTACAGAAAAGTCTATCTAAGGGGACCAGGGAGGGATGGAGGAGGCTAATCTCTACACTAAAGCTAACATTAACCTTTTAAGCTACCTAATTAACCCCTTTACTGCCGGGAATAATAGAAGTGTGGTGCGCAGCTGCAATTAGCGGCCTTCTAATTACTAAAAAGCAATGGCCAAGCCATTTTTGTCTATTTCTGAACAAAGGGGATCCCAGAGAAACTTTTACAAACATTTGTGCCATGATTGCACAAGCAGTATGTAAATAATTTCTGTGAGAAACCCAAAGTTTGTGAAAAAAGTATAATTTTTTATTTGATGGCATTTGGCGGTGAAATGGTGTCATTAAATATACCAAAATGGGCCTAGATCAATACTTTTGGTTGTCTACTTAAAAAAATATATATAGATTTGATAGGTAAAAAATGCTAAAAATGCTCTGGTATTTTGGGCAAGTTTTAGTCTGGAAGTCCCGGTAGTGAAAGGGTTAAAGGGAAATGACAACCACATTTTTTTCTCTTTCATTATTCAGGTAGAGCATACAATTTAAAAAAAGTTTCCAATTTACTTCTGTAATCTCTTGGTATCCTTTGCTAAAAAGAGCAGCAGTGCATTACTCAGAGCTAGCTGCTGATTGATGGCTGCATATACATGCCTCTTGTCTTTGGCTCACCCAATGTGCTCAACTTGCTCCCAGTAGTGCATTACTGCTCCTTCAACAAAGGATACTAAGAGTATGAAGCAAATTGGATGATAGAAGTAAAATGGAAAGTTGTTTAAAATGGTTCTATCTTAACCGTGAAAGAAAAAATTTAGGTTTTGTATCCCTTTAATAAGATACCAATTTTTTCAGTACACTGTCTATTTAATTGCTGAAATATGCTTTCATATCAAATTTTTTCTTTAATATTCTATACTGTCACATATACTTACCACATACCTAGAATATCAATGTTGGATATTTAGAATGTTAAATTGTTTTGTTTTTTCCCCTTTTTTAAAAAACTAGATCAAGAGAAGAGTGAATTGCTTGGCTGTTTCAGAAACCTTTTTATTTGCGGGACTTTCTGAAGGACTTGGTGTATATCGTTTGCCCGCTTGTACTTGGATTTGTGGATGGCAAGCTGCAGACATAGAAATTTATAGCCTCATTGTGTGCCAAATTAAAAGTCACATGTATCTCATTGGCACAGTGGATGACATGGGTACTGTTGTATAAAATCTAACAAAAATATTATTAAACGTGTTTAGTAATTAATAAAGCAATTTGAAAAGAAATGCTAATCACCTATGTTAAGGAGATTTTTGTTTTTAATATATTTGTTTAGGAATCGCACGCCTATTTTGCTTTGCTGAAGACAAATTCATCCTTTTGAAAGTGTTTAATGAGCCAGTAAGCAATTTCTTGTTTGTATTATTTGTTTTGTTTTACCATATAGTTTATTGCAAGAGCTGGTCAGTGTTTGTCTGTTTGGGAATATGAAGGGGAATACAAATAAAATACAATGGTTTGTTTATTTTAACTGTCATTAGTATATAAAGAAATTACACAGTTTGTAACCTTTGAGAAGCAATCATGAAGTGATTTATCTCTATTTTTAGAACTGCCACTTTATTGAGGCTATTACTTGTTCCCTCTCACCAATGTATTTCTTTTCTAGGTGGATATAAGTAAGCGGACTGTCATTGTTCACTTTAAGATCTCCTATGGGGGAGATTATGTTGGGGTTCTTCAGGAAGGCAAGTGCCAATTTAAAGTACTTCACAAAGCACTGTACACAATGTTAATGTCCATAGAGAAAATAACTATATCGGTAATGTTTGGTGCTTTAGTCAAAACATTTTTCAGGCTCTGCAAAATCAGGACAATTGTAAGTCTGAATTTTCCAACTGGCCCTCTACACTAGTCTGTGCGGCCCCCAGGAGAAAAAATGTTTGCCATAGTCTTTGTGGCCCAGGAAAAAGCACAGTTAAAATCTGTGTTTTGGCGACTCCTGGTAGGTGGGCAAATAAGGTGACCACTATTTAAAACAGCACTTTTGAGGGGAGAACAGGAGATAGAGCATACCCTGCAGCCTTATGCAGATCTAGCCCTGTGCCGTTAGACATTTTTTAGGAAATATATTCTTATTTGTGTATTGAATAACCATACATGTATATGTGGCCCCCATGTATTAGGAAGTTGGGAATTGCTAATCTAAAATGCCTCAGGAATAGCCAGATTGGGATTTATATTGCTTGCACCATAGGTATTGGTTAATTTGGTAATCCTTGGGATTTCCCATTTGTGCCCAGTGACATCACCACTAATATGTGCACACATTTTCTCAGCTACAAACCTGTCTCTATTTAAGAAGAAACTATATATCTCCTAACGGTCCAGTGGCAGTTTCAGAAACCTTATTATGGAGTAGGGCAAACAATCCTGCGTTTGATCACAGGTTTCCCACAGGTGGGGAAAGGGTGGGTGGAGATACAGTTTATAGTTGTTCCATAGGAAGGGTCAGGGCAGGGAGAGGTGTTCTGGGGGCGGAGCCAGATCGTCCGGGAATGTTGTAGGCAGTTGTGGGACTCGGCCTGTTTAAAAGGACAGGGGCATGGAGAAGCAATTTCACCTTTCTACCCTTCTCCTGAGCCCAATGGGGCTGCAAAATAGAAGATGGGAGGGTTGCACCCCTTGTTCCCTCCTAGAAGCGCCACAGCACCTCTTATTAGGCAGCCAGGTTTGTGGTACACAAAGTAAAGGACCATGTGTAGTGAGTGGCAATGTGTTAAGTAAGTCCTTATAGATAGGAAAAAATGTATTCCATATCAGAATAGCATACATAAATCTTATATTATATGATATGCATCTATGAAAACATGACTATATCAGCAATTAGGCACAAAAGATCTATATGAAAAGAAATGTTTTAAAATCATTTACAACTGTCATTTTGTTAGCACAATTTACAAGGTTTGAAAACCAATAGCAGTTCAGGAATACACCCATTTAAAAAAAAAAATTGCAGAATCCATGCCTCTGATCCTTTGATGTGTCCAATTAGGAACACTCAAGTTCTTAAAAGAAGGCACAAATGCAGGGTTGTTTTATTGTCATTAACGTTATAATATAACAATAGTGTGTAAATAACACTGCAGCTGTGTAAATTATGATTGATTTTGCTGCTATTTCAGTCATTACATATATTTTCTGATTAACTGATATGATTCCGGAAGATATTTTTGGTACAAGAAACTACCTTATTTTAATGTGTAAACTATTGACTAATTGTTTAAAAAATTTATTGTCAATATTCAGTGGCTCTACTTAATATTTAAAGGGAAATTAAACACTTAATAAATGAAAGTTAGAAATGTGTATTAAAATAGTCTTAGAATAATATGTAGATGTATTTTTAAAAATAATATTCGTATTTAAAAATTAAATACATAATTGCAAAGTTGTAGTTTCTATAAAGCAGTGGGCGCCAATACAATGTATCCTTGCTTTTCTTCTCTGCTGAGGCCAATAAGGGGCACTTTTAAATCGGTCACTAGAGTGTGCAACCAATGGCGCTGTGTAAAATAGTACTGTTAAGTCTGAAGTCTGCACTTCCACTTTTTAACAGGAATTGGAAAGACAACAATGGTCAGAATTAAATTACATGAAAAAGGGAGCAAGTCAAAAAACCTATATATATATATATATAAAATGTAGCAAAGAAGCACTCACTGAACGGTTCCAACTGTGACAAAAAGTTTTAATTCAAACTAGTGACGTTTCGGGACAGTAACAGTCCCTTCCTCTGACCATATATATATATAGTTGTTTATTACACAGAATTAAAGGGACAGGAAACCCCAACATTTTCATTCATGATTTGCATAGAACATACAATTTTAAACAACTCTCCAATTTACTTCTATTATCAAATTTGCTTCATTTTCTTGTTATCCTTTTCTGAAGGAACAGCATTGCACTACTAGCAGCTAGCTGAACACATTTAGTTAGCCAATCACAAGAGACAAATGTGTACAGGCACCAATCTGCAGCTAGCTCCCACTAGTGAGGATATGTGCATATTCTTTTTCAACAAAGGATGCCCAGAGAACAAAGCACACTTGAACTGCTCTATCTGAATCATCCAAGTTTAATTTTGACTTTTTCTATCCCTTCAAACATTTTATATTACAATCACAGAGTTTAATGTCCTTTTAAGGTTTTTATGCTTTAATTTTACACCATATCTCAAGTTCTAAATATATATATATTTTCCAATTCAGCCAGCGGAGAATGCTTTCTAGAAGTTTACAGGCTGCCCAAAGATGCCTGGTTGAAGGAGCTGGAACAATCACAAGTAGGCGCACAACAAACAAGCTCAGCAAACACACCTCTAGCTTTGCCAGCAAGACAAGCGACACCCAGTCAAGTGGCACAAGTATGTTTTTTATAACGATGATAATAACAAGTATAATATGTTTATATAGGACGTTGCCAGTATGCAAATCTATTGTTTGCAAAAGGACGAATCAAGCATGAGCACACTGTCCTGCAATATATAAAGCCATCCTTTCTGAATTTCTGTGATTAAGAATTTAGCTTGGATATCTTTATAAAGGACAGCAGTTGAGGCTAAATGAGACTTCCATTGTAGGAAAAATATTAACTTGGCTGTTTCTCCTGAGGGCAAGCTAAGTGTACATTATATCACACCATAGGATTCCTACACTGCAAACCACTTTGGTTTTAGCTCATCGGGAGATAGCTCTCTCCTATTTATTTTATGCTTCTACAAACATAGAAACATTGTCCTTATTCAATATATATATTTTTTATATGGTTACTGTTTTTTCCACTTTTTACAAGTAAGCAACAATGTGAGTTGTGTTTATAATGTTCTCGTTAGAGGCCTATATTCTTTTGCTGGTGTAAACTGCATGGTAGTAGCAGCAAATCTTTTCATTAACTTTTGTAAGCATGAGTCTTGCTACTAAATTGTAGTTAAATATACTTTCACTGGCACAGTGCCAGTGCGACTAGGCAAAGCCTAGATCTTGCTGTCTGACAATATGACACACAGATGCCCAGAGATTTTACCTTAAACTTTTCCACTCCAAAGGCAGTTCTACGGTGGTGCAAAAGCACCCCAATATTCTGCAACCCTGTTGGGTTGGTGGGGATGAGAAAGAGATTTAAAATGACTTCCCTTGCCACCATAACTTCATGCCAAACCGCGCTCCTACCTCCAAACCAGCCCCTGGACCACCTAGCTCAGCCCATGGCACACTTCTGACTCCAAATCTAACCACCTGCCCCTGTCCACAAAACACTTATCGAGGGCCTCCCTTACTTAGCCCAGCTTCTTGATCCCTGTGTAACATATAGGTAGTTTACAAATGGGATAATTTATGTGTAGTATTTATAGTAATACTAAAGTATGTAGTGTTTATAGTAATACTAAAGTATGTAGTGTTTATAGTAATACTAAAGTATGTAGTGTTTATAGTAATACTAAAGTATGTAGTGTTTATAGTAATACTAAAGTATGTAGTATTTATAGTAATACTATAGTATGTAGTGTTTATAGTAATACTAAAGCAAATAACATTTTCTTTTTAAACCATTAAGAACATTATGATTTCTTTTCCAGAGGCTTGCTGATGTGCACGCAACAGAGGTTTCAGAAATGGTAAGCAATTTGTCATATACGATCCAATAACATCAGTTTTGTAATATGTATGTATTTTTTACCTGTTGCAACATATTAATATATATTTAAATACATATTTTAAATTGTAGACAGGCTTGGTACCCCCTATGGTTGAATTAAAGTTCACCCCACCATTGCTGTTAATGAAGATTAAACCTCCCAGACCAATCACAGGTAAATAAACTGTTCAGTTTATGGCAATAGGTATTAAAGGCCATTTGATCACTATAAGTTTATAGTACAGAATGTAATATATCAGTAGCATACAAAGTGCCACCTGGGGATAAATAAATGCTCTAACCCCTTTTATATGTTCTCCACCAATTTTATGGTCATAGTCATTTACATGGATTTTCAGCTTCTTCTAGCAACAAATATGCACTTTTGTCATTCTCCTGGGATCACACTCAAGTAAAATTAAAAAAATTCTATAAATTTAAAAAACAAGTTCTAAAAGATCCATCGCTTGGCAGATTTTAACTAGTTACTTAGATAGAACCCTTATCTGCTTTAGTTATGGTATATTTGTAATATGACTGACTTTTGTACCTGTCATATAAGAGTTCTGTTTAACGTCCAAAGAAACCAAACAGTTCTTATAGAAAATTAGGTAAGTGGACTGGCTTCCAGAACTTTATTTAAATTGTATTGAGTTAGTAATTCATTTTTTATCCTTACTTTATAGATCATTATATATATATATAATTATTCTGTATTATATTTTGTTTGTTATTTATTTATCTAGGAAGCTTATTCAAAAGTCCAATGGAAGCAGTGCAGAAGAGTGAAGAAAGCAGTGTGTTTGGCACTGGACAGAATCATATAATCAGCTCTCATCAGTGGGAGCAGCAAGAAGAAATATTTTCTAGAATTTTTCAAAAGTACCTTCATTTAGAAACCTCTGACTCAGATGCAGGAGAAAGTTCAAGGTAGGGATTATTCATGACTGATTATTCATGATTAAGACATTTCTTCTTGACTGACAAAACTGGTGGGATGGCTTTGTCATTCTTACCAGATCTTGTAATTCAATGCAGCCTTTCATTAAAGCTCACTCCCTTCTCTATTTTATAGTAAACAGGCATGGTGGTTGAATGCAGGTGCATAGGGCATATGTAAATATGCTGCACACACAGTAAACCAAATCACAGGGAAAAGTCCTAACTTTTACAAGAAGCATTTCTGCTAATACATGTTTATTGCAAAAAGCTTCTCTTCAATACTGGAATACACTTGTGGGCATTTCCATTTTGAGTTAAAATAGAAACTGGCCTTATTTCTGTCATTTATTCTTACTATGAACTTGATTCTGAGGCAAAGTTTATAAAAAAAACCCTTTATTTAAATGTCTTATTTTTTTATTGTTTGATATCATTATACAAAACAGTATGCTTTGTATTGCTATATTGCTACTTTTTCTATATTTTAGGCACACAATGTTTCATTTTCTTCAGCTTGGCATTTTACAAGGTGATTCAGAAAGAAATCATACAGGTAAGAATAGATGTCTGCATGAACATTTTTATTTATATATATATATTTACTGTTTTAAAATTAATTTTCATTGTCCTTGCTGTTGCTTCTATTTTTAATACTGACCATATCTGCCTGATGATGTGATTGTTCATTTTCTATTTACTATATTCATTTCCCTCTAAATCCACAGGTCTGCTTGTTCATTATTTTATGACCATTTTTATTTTATTTTAATGAATACCCTAACAACCAAACAATTGTGTTAATGTTTTAGAATAAAATGTTAGTATACTGCCTTATACGTGTTATTAAAGGGATACTAAACCCAATTTTTTCTTTCATGATTCCGATAGAGCATGCAATTTTAAGCAACTTTCTAATTTACTGATTTAGCCATCAATCAGCAAGCGCAACCCATGTGCTGAGCCAAAAATGGGCCTGCTCCTAAGCTT
Organism: Bombina bombina; assembly: GCF_027579735.1. NCBI lineage: Eukaryota > Metazoa > Chordata > Amphibia > Anura > Bombinatoridae > Bombina > Bombina bombina. The sequence goes on from NC_069504.1 coordinate 644,988,314, forward strand.
ACATTTTTGTTTTTTCAAATAAAGATAGCAAGAGAACAACAAAAAATTGATAATAGGAGAAAATTAGAAAGTTGCTTAAAATTGCATGCTCTATCTGAATCATGAAAGAAAAAAATGGGGCTTTAGTATTAAATTAAATATTTATATATATATATATATATGATTTTTGACTTGCTCCCTTTTTCATGTAATTTCCAAAGTTCATCAGTGCCAGGGTGCCAGCAGGTAAGTACACAATGTGAAGGAAGGCACTCACTGGTCTTTTTAGTCAAAATTTATTAGATCAAGCGTGACGTTTCGGGGACACCGTCTGAGGAAGGGGAGTGTGTCCCCGAAACGTCACGCTTGATCTAATAAATTTTGACTAAAAAGACCAGTGAGTGCCTTCATTCACATTGTGTGTGTGTATATATATATATATATATATATATATATATACATATATATATATATATATATATATATATATATATATACATCCATGAAGGGTCAGCACACATTCACAAACTTCTCTGCTGTAGTCATTCCAAATATTTATAAGAATCATGAAGACACAGCTCCTTCTTTTGCAAACATTATGTGTTTATTCAAACATTCAAACGTTTTGGTCGAAACTTTGGAATAAACACATAATGTTTGCAAAAGAACGAGCTGTTTCTTCATGATTCTTATATATTTATACTGTATGTGTGTGTGTGTATGTATGTGTGTGCATATATATATATATATATATATATATATATATATATATATATATATATATATACACAGGTGGCCCTCGTTTTACAACGGTTCAAATTACACCGTTTCAGAATAACAACCTTTTTTTCCAGTCATGTGACTGCTTTTAAAAAGCATTGAGAAGCAGTGCATTTATTAAAATAGCCAGTAGGTGGAGCTGTCCGCTTGTGTTGCAGCAAAGCCAAGCAAGCTGAAATTAATCAGTTTAACCAGACCTGAGCTATCGAGCAGATTTCAAAGGAACAAGATCTTCCTGTCTATAAATCAGTCCAGATTGTAATGCATAGAAAAAACTGTTTGCAGAAAAATGCAAGTAAAGTCTGTGTTGTGTGATTATTTTATTAGGTTTATAATGCTGTTTAGCAAATGTTTTTGTTCATTTAACTTAGTTTATTTATATATTCTGTGTTGTGTGATTATTTTATTAGGTTTATAGTGCTATTTAGCATTTAAAGTCTTCATTTCAAAGCTTTAAAAATAATGTATTAGGTGTTACTTATGACAATTTTGAGAGGGGCCTGGAACCTAACTCCCTCACTTCCCATTGACTTACATTATAAACTGGGTTTCAATTTACAACGGTTTCGATTTACAACCATTCCTTCTGGAACCTAACCCCGGCGTAAACTGAGGGCTACCTGTATATATATATAATTTGTTTAAAAATAAAGGTAACAAAATTAAAAATGTTCCCCGCCTATACGTCACAATCTTCTCTGCCTGTGTTTTTGGGTTTTTTTTTTTGTGTAGAGCCGGTCTGAGCCGGTTCCTATACAATTATGTTGACATTTATTTCTGTTCAGCAACACTGTGACAGCCATCTTGGGAAGCCAGCCATTATATTATAAAGGCAAATAATTACATGTCTTAATCTGTAGGCCCTGTTTTGCAGGGGGTTACACACAGTGGCCAGACATAATGCAGGTTGGGCCCCAGCCTCACCGATGTGATATCTCTAGAGATTGCATGGCCAAATGAGCACCCTAGACGTATGAGCCCATTCTCATCTGAAACCCCTGAGACACCTATGGTTACACCACTGTTAGAAATAACAACCCTTGAATGAGAGATCATTTATACAGAGTTGTATATGATGGTGACTGTATTATAATTGTTGTCGTTACCTTTTATAAATTGTCCACTAGATGGTGCTATCACCTAAAACATTTACTAATAAAATGCATACAGTATAAAGACTACTGCTAAACGGTTTTGCTCATTACACTTTACAATCCTACATTTTTATTAGAAGTAAAAGAAATTTTTTTTCAATTACAGAAGAGATTATATTACTCATTAATTGTGACATGAGTGGAAAAATGTTTTGTTTTTAATTTCTGCAACATATTGTAAAAATATTGCACTTAAAGGACATAAAAGTCCTGTAATGTGTAGTGTGGACATTTTATTGTTGTAATGTTGCTTGTATATAATTATGTGCTTAACCCCTGCAAGGGTAAAGTCAGCTGCAGAGCAGCAGTGCACTACTGGGAGTTGCTAAACACATCTGCTGAGCCAATGACAAAAGGATTATGTGTGCAGCCACCCATGACCAACTAGCTCCCTGTAGTGCGTTGTGCTGCTGAGCCTACCTAGGTATGCTTTTAAACTAAGGATACAATGTGAAACAAAGTACTAGATACTAGAAATAAATTGAAAAGTCAAAATTAAACTTTTATGATTCAGAGAGAGTGCAGTTTTAATAGCCTTTGGAGTACTTCTAATATCATTATTATTTTGTTCACTTGGCATCCTTTGTTGAAAAGCATATCTAGGTAGGCTCAGGAGCAGTAATGCACTACTGGGCGCTAGCTGCTCATTGGTTGACATACACATTTCACTTTTGTTATTGGCTCACCAATTGTGTTCAGCTGGCTCACAGTAATGCACTGATTCTCTGGAGCTGACTTTAGCTATGTGTTTAACCCTTATATGGTGGTGGTTTTAATAAAAATGTTACATTTTTGTACCATTTACCATATAAATCTAATGGTAGGATTGTAATGGGAAACTTCTGTCATTTTTTTTTTTAATACCAAAATATACAAAAATTCAAAAAAATTATATAAAACTCCAAATTTCCACTTATATTATCCATAGTAAATTGTTATTTAAACTATTCTATAAACAATATGTGCTTTTCTTTTTTTTAAATTGAAACTGTTTATGGGCAACTGGCCACAGACTCTATGTACACTTAAAGGGATATGATACAGCATGATATTTTAAACAGCTTTCTAATTTTCTTCTGTAATCATTTATTCTTCGTTCTCTTGGTATCTTTTATTAAAAAGCAGGGACATAAGCTCAGGAGCCTGCCCATGTCTGGAGCACTATATGGCAGCAGTTTTGCAAGAATGTTATCCTTTTGCAAGAGCACTATATGGCAGCCTTATTTCCTGCCTAGGTATTTCTACAACACAGACTACCATGGCAACGAAGCAAATTTGATAATAGAAGTAAATTGGAAACATTTTAAAAATTGTATGCTCTGTCTGAATCACAAAAACATAATTTATGTAAGAACTTACCTGATAAATTCATTTCTTTCATATTAGCAAGAGTCCATGAGCTAGTGACGTATGGGATATACATTCCTACCAGGAGGGGCAAAGTTTCCCAAACCTTAAAATGCCTATAAATACACCCCTCACCACACCCACAATTCAGTTTAACGAATAGCCAAGAAGTGGGGTGATAAGAAAAAAGTGCGAAAGCATATAAAATAAGGAATTGGAATAATTGTGCTTTATACAAAAAAAATCAAAACCACCACAAAAAAGGGCGGGCCTCATGGACTCTTGCTAATATGAAAGAAATGAATTTATCAGGTAAGTTCTTACATAAATTATGTTTTCTTTCATGTAATTAGCAAGAGTCCATGAGCTAGTGACGTATGGGATAATGATTACCCAAGATGTGGATCTTTCCACACAAGAGTCACTAGAGAGGGAGGGATAAAATAAAGACAGCCAATTCCTGCTGAAAATAATCCACACCCAGAATAAAATTTTTAATGAAAAAACATAAGCAGAAGATTAAAACTGAAACCACTGCCTGAAGTATGTTTCTACCAAAAACTGCTTCAGAAGAAGAAAACACATAAAAATGGTAGAATTTAGTAAAAGTATGCAAAGAGAACCAAGTTGCTGTTTTGCAAATCTGATCAACCGAAGCTTCATTCTTAAACGCCCAGGAAGTAGAAACTAACCTAGTAGAATGAGCTGTAATCCTTTGAGGCGGAGTGTTACCCGACTCAACATAGGCATGATGAAATAAAGATTTCAACCAAGATGCCAAAGAAATGGCAGAAGCTTTCTGGTCTTTTCTAGAACCGGAAAAGATGACAAATAGACTAGAAGTCTTTCGGAAAGACTTAATAGCTTCAACATAATATTACAAAGCTCTAACAGCATCCAAAGAATGCAATGATTTCTCCTTAGAATTCATAGGATTAGGACATAATGAAGGAACCACAATTTCTCTACTAATGTTGTTAGAATTCACAACCTTAGGTAAAAAATTCAAAAGAAGTTCGCAGCACCGACTTATCCTGATGCAAAATCAGAAAAGGAGACTCACAAAAAAGAGTAGATAATTCAGAGACTCTTCTGGCAGAAGAGATGGCCAAAAGAAACAAAACTTTCCAAGAAAGTAATATAATGACCAAAGAATGCATGGGTTCAAAAGGAGGAGCTTGAAGAGCCCCCAGAACCAAATTCAAACTCCAAGGAGGAGAAATTGACTGAATGACAGGTTTTATACAAACCAAAGCTTGTACAAAACATTGAATATCAGGAAGATTAGCAATCCTTCTGTAAAAAAGAACAGAAAGAGCAGAGATTTGTCTTTCAAGAAACTTGCGGACAAACCTTTATCTAAACCATCCTGAAGAAATATAAGTCTTTCAGACTCTATAATATATCTCTCTAGATACAGATTTACGAGCCTGTCACATAGTATCAATCACAGAGTCAGAGAAACCTCTTTGACCAAGAATCAAGCGTTCAAACTCCACACCTTAAAATTAAGGTTTTGAGATCCTGATGGAAAAAAGAACCTTGAGACAGAAAGACTGGTCTTAACGGAAGAGTCCACAGCTGGCAAGAGGCCATCCGGACAAGATCCGCATACCAAAACCTGTGAGGCCATGCTGGAGCTACCAGCAGGACAAACGAGCATTCCTTAGAATATTGGAGAATACCCTTGGAAGAAGAACTAGAGGCGGAAAGATATAGGCAGGATGATACTTGTAAGGAAGAGATAATGCATCCACTGCCTCCGCCCGAGGATCCCTGGATCCGGACAGATACCAGGGAAGTTTCTTGTTTAGATGAGAAGCCATCAGATCTATTTCTGGGAGTTCCCACATTTGAACAATCTGAGGAAATACCTCTGGGTGAAGACCATTCGCCCAGGTGCAAAGTTTGGCGACTGAGATAATCCGCTTTCCAATTGTCCATACCTGGGATATGACCCGCAGAGATTAGACAGGAGCTGGATTCCGCCCAAACCAAAATTCGAGATACTTCTTTCATAGCCAGAGGACTGTGAGTCCCTCCTTGATGATTGATGTATGCCACAGTTGTGACATTGTCTATCTGAAAACAAATGAACAACTCTCTCTTCAGAAGAGGCCAAGACTGAAGAGCTCTGAAATTGCACGGAGTTCCAAAATATTGATCGGAAATCTCACCTCCTGAGATTCCCAAACCCCTTGTGCCGTCAGATACCCCCACACAGCTCCCCAACCTGTAAGACTTGCATCTGTTGAGATTATAGTGCAGGTCGGAGGAACAAAGAAGCCCCCTGAACTAAACGATGGTGATCTGTCCACCATGTCAGAGAGTGTCGTATAATCGGTTTAAAGATATTAAGTGAGATATCTTTGAGTAATCCCTGCACCATTGGTTCAGCATACAGAGCTGAAGAGGTCGCATGTGAAAACGAGCAAAGGAGATCGCATCTGATGCGGCAGTCCTAAGACCTAAAATTTCCATGCATAAGGCTACCAAAGGGAATGATTGTGACTGAAGGTTTTGACAAGCTGAAATCAATGTTAAACTTCTCTTGTCTGACAAGGACAGAGTCATAGACACTGAATCTATTCTAGAAACATAAAAAGGTTACCCTTGTCTGTGGAATCAATGAACTGATTAGTAAATTGATCCTCCAACCATGAACTTGAAGAAACAACACAAGTCGATTCGTATGAGATTCTTCGAAAATGAGAAGACTGAGCAAGTACCCAGATATCGTCCAATAAGGAAATACCAAAACCCTGTTCTCTGATTACAGAAAGAAGGGCACCGAGAACCTTTGAAAAAAATTCTTGGAACTGAGGCTAGAGCCACAAAACTGGTAATGCTTGTCTTAAAAAGAGAATCTCAGACACTAAAAGTGATCTGGATGAATCGGAATATGCAGATACACATCCTGTAAATCTATTGTAGACATATAATGCCCTTGCTAAACAAAAGGCAGGACAGTCCTACAGAAACTGAATGTTGGAATCCTTACATAACGATTCAATATTGATAGATCCGGAACTGGTCTGAAGGAATTGACCTTCTTTGGTACAATGAAGAGATAAAATAAAACCCCAGCCCCTGTTCCAGAACTGGAACTGGCATAATTACTCCAGCCAACTCTAGATCTGAAACACATTTCAGAAATGCTGAGCCTTTGCTGTGTTAACTGGGACACAGGAAAGAAAAAATCTCTTAGCAGGAGGCCTTAACTGAAGCCAATGCTGTACCTTTCTGAAACAATGTTCTAAAACCAGAAATTGAGAACGGAATTGATCAAAATTTCTTTGAAGAAAACGTAATCTGCCCCATACCAGCTGAGCTGGAATAAGGTCCGTACCTTCATGGGTACTTAGGAGCTGGCTATAGGTTTTCTATAAGGCTTGGATATATTCCAAACTGGAAATAGTTTCCAAACTGATACCGCTCCTGAGGATGAAGGATCAGGCTTTTGTTCCTTATTGTGAGGAAAGGAACGAAAAATGATTATTAGACCTAAATTTACCTTAGATTTTTTATCCTTTGGTAAAAAAGTTCCCTTCCTTCCAGAAACAGTTGAAATAATAATTTATTACCCTGGAAAGAAAAGGAAAGCAAAGTTGACTTAGAAGACATAACAGCATTCCAATTTTAATCCATAAAGCTTTTCTAGCTAAAATAGCTAGAGACATATACCTGACATCAACTCTAATGATATCAAAAGATGGTATCACCAATAAAATTATTAGCATGTTATAGAATAATAATAATGCTATAAAATTATGATCTGTTACTTGTTGCGCTAAAGCTTCTAACCGAAAAGTTGAAGCTGCAGCAACATCCGCTAAAAATATAGCAGGTCTAAGAAGATTACCTGAACATAAGTAAGCTTTTCTTAGAAAGGATTCAATTTTCCTATCTAAAGGATCCTTAAAATGAATTGCTATCTACCGTAGGAATAGTAGCACATTTAGCAGGAGTAGAGACAGCCCCATAACCTTAGGGATTTTGTCCCAAAAAAACTCTAATCTGTCAGATGGCACAGGATATAATTGCTTAAACGTTTAGAAGGAGTAAAAGAATTACCCAAATTATTCCATTCCCTGGAAATTACTTCAGAAATAGCATCAGGGAGATTAAACACTTCTGGAATAACTACAGGAGATTTAAAAACCTTATTTAAACGTTTAGATTTAGTATCAAGAGGACCAGAATCCTCTATTTCTAATGCAATTAATACTTCTTTAAATAAAGAACGAATAAATTCCATCTTGAACAAATACAAAGATTTATCAGCATCAACCTCTGAGACAGAAACCTCTGAACCAGAAGAACCATTATCAGTATCAGAATGATGATGTTCATTTAAAAATTCATCTGAAAAAAGAGAAGTTTTAAAAGACTTTTATGTAAACTAGAAGGAGAAATAACAGACATAGCCTTCTTAATGGATTTAAAAAATAAAATCTCTTATGTTTATCAGGAACACTCTGAAAATTAGATGTTGACGGAACAGCAACAGGTAATGTAACAGTACTAAAGGAAATTTTATCTGCATTAATAAGTTTGTCATGACATGCAATACAAACAACAGCTGGAGAAACAGATACCAAAAATTATAGCAGATACACTTAGCTTGGTAGCTCCAGCACTAGACAGCGATTTTCCTGTAGTATCTTCTGACTCAGATGCAACGTGAGACATCTTGCAATATGTAAGAGAAAAAACAACATATAAAGCAAAATTGATCAAATTCCTTAAATGACAGTTTCAGGAATGGGAAAAAATGCCAGTGAATAAGCTTCTAGCAACCAGAAGCAATGAAAAAATAAGACTTAAATAATGTGGAGACAAAAGCGACGCCCTTATTTTTTAGCGCCAAATAAGACGCCCACATTATTTGGCGCCTAAATGCTTTTGGCGCCAAAAATGACGCCACATCCGGAACGCCGACATTTTTGGCGCAAAATAACGTCAAAAAATGACGCAACTTCCGGCGACACGTATGACTCCGGAAACGGAAAAGAATTTTTGCGCCAAAAAAGTCAGCGCCAAGAATGACGCAATAAAATGAAGCATTTTCAGCCCCCGCGAGCCTAACAGCCCACAGGAAAAAAAGAGTCAAATTTTTGAAGGTAAGAAAAAATGATTAATTCAAATGCATTATCCCAAATATGAAACTGACTGTCTGAAAAATAAGGAAAGTTGAACATTCTGAGTCAAGGCAAATAAATGTTTGAATACATATATTTAGAACTTTATAAACAAAGTGCCCAACCATAGCTTAGAGTGTCACAGAAAATAAGATTTACTTACCCCAGGACACTCATCTACATGTTTGTAGAAAGCCAAACCAGTACTGAAACGAGAATCAGCAGAGGTAATGGTATATATATAAGAGTATATCGTCAATCTGAAAAGGGAGGTAAGAGATGAATCTCTACGACCGATAACAGAGAACCTATGAAATAGACCCCGTAGAAGGAGATCACTGCATTCAAATAGGCAATACTCTCCTCACATCCCTCTGACATTCACTGCACGCTGAGAGGAAAACCGGGCTCCAACTTGCTGCGGAGCGCATATCAACGTAGAATCTAGCACAAACTTACTTCACCACCTCCATCGGAGGCAAAGTTTGTAAAACTGAATTGTGGGTGTGGTGAGGGGTGTATTTATAGGCATTTTAAGGTTTGGGAAACTTTGCCCCTCCTGGTAGGAATGTATATCCCATACGTCACTAGCTCATGGACTCTTGCTAATTACATGAAAGAAAGGAATGTTTTGGGTTTTATCAGTATATCCCTTTAAACTGAGGAAAAGGTACGGTAAGTAACAGAGTTCTGATCCTGTGTTTTGATATTTCCTAGCTTTGCCTAATGCCATCTGTGTTCACTGGAGCGGAAGCCATAATCTCTTACTCTACCAGCTTATTAGACCTGCTAAGGATAAGGCAGGTAATGTATGCTAAATTAAAGTTTTGCTATCCTTTGTGCTCTTTTCAAAAGGTTTCTGTTTACTATGCAATATTACATACTATATGAACCTACTGTTTAGATTAAACAAAATACTTTATTAAATTACGTGACGTTATGTGAACATTTATCTAAAACATGCCATTGAAAGTACAGAAATATACACTCACCAGCTACTTTATTAGGTACACCTTGATAGTACCGGGTTGGACCCCCTTTTGCCTTCAAAACTGCCTTAAAGGGACAATATACACCCATTTTCATATAACTGCATGTAATAGACACTACTATAAAGAATAAGATGCACAGATACTGATATAAAAATCAAGTAAAAAAATGTTTAAAAACTTACTTAGAAGCTCTCAGTTTAGCTCTGTTGAAAAGGTAGCTAGAAAGCCCAATGCAAGTGGGAAATAAGACACTCCCCCCTCCCCCTTCTTTTGCTTATGAAGAGACCCTTTACACAAGCAGGAGCAAGCTGGAGTAGGTATCTGAGGGTATTCTCCTAAAACTTTGGGGCTTGGTTAGGAGTCTGAAAATCAGAGCAATGTTATTTAAAAATAAGCAAAACTATACTTTAAAAAAAAAACAAAAAAAAAACAAAACAACTTTATGGGCTATATAAATTGATCATCTACAAAACATTTATGCAAAGAAAAAATAAGTGTATAATGTCCCTTTAATTCTTAATGGCATAGATTCAACAAGGTGTTGGAAACATTCCTCAGACATTTTGGTCCATATTGACATGATAGCATCACACAGTTGCTGCAGATTTGTCGGCTGCACATCCATGATGCGAATCTCTCGTTCCACCACATTCCAAGGGTGCTCTATTGGATTGAGATCTGGTGACTGTGGAGGCCATTGGAGTACAGTGAACTCATTGTCATGTTCAAGAAACCAGTTTGAGATGATTTGAGCTTTGTGACATAGTGCATTTTCTTGCTGGAAGTAGCCATCAGAAGATGGGTACACTGTATTCATAAAGGGATGGACATGGTCAGCAACAATACTCAGGTAGGCCGTGGCGTTTAAACAATGCTCAATTGGTACTAAGGGGCCAAAAGTGTGCCAAGAAAATATCCCCCACACCATTATACCATCAGCCTGAAACGTTGATACATGGCAGGATGGATCCATCCTTTCATGTTGTTTACGCCAAATTCTGACCCTACCATCTGAATGTCACAGCTGAAATAGAGACTCATCATACCAGTCAACGTTTTTCCAATGTTCTATTGTCCAATTTTGGTGAGCCTGTGCGAATTGTAACCTCAGTTTCTTGTTCTTAGCTAACAGGAGTGGCACCCGGTGTGGTCTTCTGCTGCTGTAGCCCATCTGCTTCAATGTTCAACGTGTTGTGCGTTCAGAGATGGTATTCTGCATACCTTGGTTGTGACGAGTAGTTGAGTTTCTGTTGCCTTTCATCTCGAATCAGTCTGCCCAGTCTCCTCTAACATCAACAAGGCATTTTCGTCCACACAACTGTCGCTAACTGGATATTTTCAGACCATTCTCTGTAAACCCTAGAGATGGTTGTGTGTTAAAATCCCAGTAGATCAGCAGTTTTTTTAAAATACTCCAACAACCATGCCATGTTCAAAGTCACTTAAAGAGACAGTAAAGTCCAAGAAAAACTGATTCAAATTGGACAAGTCATTTTAAACAACTTTCCAATGACTTTTATCACCAATTTTGCTTTGTTCTCTTGGTATTCTTAGTTGAAAGCTAAACTTAGGAGGTTCATATGCTAATTTCCTAGAATTTGAAAGCCGCCTCTAATCTAAATGCATTTTGACAGTTTTTCGCCACTAGAGGGCGTTAGTTCATGTGTTTCATATAGATAACATTGAGCTCATGCACGTGAATTTACCGAGGAGTGAGCACTGATTGGCTAGAATGAAAGTCTGTCAAAAGAACTGAAATAAGGGGGCAGTCTGCAGAGTCTTAAATACAAGGTAATTACAGAGGTAAAACATGTATTATTATAACTGTGCTGTTTATGCAAAACTGGGGAATGGGTATTTTTAAGGATTATCTATCTTTTAAAACAACAAAAATTCTGGTGTTAGCTGTCCCTTTAAATCCCCTTTGTTCCCCATTCTGATGCTCGGTTTGAACTTCAAACCGTCGTCTTCACCACATTGAGATGCCTAAATGCATTAAGTTGCTTCCATGTGATTGGCTGATTAGCAATTTCTGTTACCAAGCAATTGAACAGGTGTCATAATAAAGGTGCCAGTGAGTGTATTTTTGCATGATAAAGAAAATCAAACTGATTTTAAAGGATAATAAGAAAAAAAATATCCCCTACACCATTACACCACCAGCCTGAACCGTTGATACAAGGCAGGATGGATCCATGATTTCATGTTGTTTATGCCAAATTCTGACCCTACCATCTGAATGTTGCAGCTGTAATTGAGACTCATCAGAGCAGGCAACGTTTTTCCAATCTTCTATTGTCCAATTTTGGTGAGCCTGTGCGGATTGTAGCCTCAGTTTCTTGTTCTTAGCTAACAGGAGTGGCACCCGGTGTCTTCTGCTGCTGTAGCCCATCTGCTTTAAGGTTCGACGTTTTGTGCATTCAGAGATGGTATTCTGCATACCTTGGTTGTAATGAGTGTTTAAATAATGTTTCTTTTACAAGATATACCGAGTCCACGGGTTTCATCCTTTACTTGTGGGATATAATCCTCCTGCTAACAGGAAGTGGCAAAGAGCACCACAGCAGAGCTGCTATATAGCTCCTCCCTTAACTCCTCCCCCAGTCATTCTCTTTGCCTATGCTAGTAATAGGAAGGGTAAAGTGATAGTGGTGATAAAATGATAGTTTTAATTTCTTCAATCAAGAGTTTGTTATTTTTAAATGGTACCGGTGAGTACTATTTCTCTCAGGCAGCATTGGAAGAAGATTGCTGCCTTGAGATTGATGATCTTAGCAGACGTAACTAAGATCCATGTTGGTTTCCACAGTGTGCTGAGGAATGCTAGAGAAATCTTCAGTGTGAGGAACAGTTTTCATGCTACAAGCAGCATTGAGGTATGTTCAGTCATTTATTTCTGAGGAGACTGTGATATATCAGAACTGGCTGACATAGTTCCCATAGAGGGAAGGGGTAAGCAGTAATTCTGTGGAAAAATAGAGTATTACTGTAATCCTGGGCATTATTTTGTTTTCAAGACTAATGCAACTTTATATGTTATGGTGAGACACTGGGGCAGCCTAACGATTTTATTATCAATCTAAAATGGGTGGCTGGTTGTTATACTTTTCCTCTAAAGAGGATCCACATGGCTAGTACTTTTTTTTTTATACCCACATGGCTTATGTTTGACCGCTTTACTGCGGTTGTTTAGGCTCAGCTTTTTCCGGAGAGGATGGGCGGGGCCTAATTTCGCACCTCAATGGCGCAGTTTCTTCACATACAAACTGTAATTTTCAGCTCCGGTTGGGCCCAAACTGACTCCTGGTGTTCCTGAGTGATTTTGAGTAGGAATGCACCGAAATTTCGGCTGCAGAAACTTTTCGGCCGAAAATGGCATTTTTGGTTATTTCGGTTTTCGGGTTTTTTACCTGTTATTTTCGGTAAAATTATTCTGTATCATATTTCAAATTTGATGCTAGCCTAGAGCTGCTGTTTGAGTTCATTACTTGACTTACTGTTTTGCATATAACAATAGTTTTCTAGGACTATATTTTAATTGGATAATTGTTAAAAAAAACTGTTAAATCTGATTCTGTTACACAGAACTAAATACAGAATAATACAGTATATTGATATTTAATATTGTTTCAAGTAGGGATGCAGAAACATTTTGCCCGAAAATTTTCTTGCTTAAATTATTGTGTAGCATATTATTGTTTTAAGATATTTTTTGTCTAATGTTAGTGTACTTTCAATAAAATGGTGGTTATTTTATTGGCTTGCAGTTTTTCAATTCAGATTCATTCATTAAATAGTCTAATTAAGGAAAAAAAAAATATTTAAAAATATATTTTAAAATAATTTGAAAAAAATACATTTTTGGTTTCGGTTTTCGGCCAAGTGCATCCTAGATTTTTGGGTTCGGTTTCGGTCTAGAATTTCCATTTCTTTCATGTAATTAGCAAGAGTCCATGAGCTAGTGACGTATGGGATATACATTCCTACCAGGAGGGGCAAAGTTTCCCAAACCTTAAAATGCCTATAAATACACCCCTCACCACACCCACAATTCAGTTTTACAAACTTTGCCTCCTATGGAGGTGGTGAAGTAAGTTTGTGCTAGATTCTACGTTGATATGCGCTCTGCAGCAGGTTGGAGCCCGGTTTTCCTCTCAGCGTGCAGTGAATGTCAGAGGGATGTGAGGAGAGTATTGCCTGTTTGAATTCAATGATCTCCTTCTACGGGGTCTATTTCATAGGTTTTCTGTTATCGGTCGTAGAGATTCATCTCTTACCTCCCTTTTCAGATCGACGATATACTCTTATATATATACCATTACCTCTGCTGATTTTCGTTTCAGTACTGGTTTGGCTTTCTACAAACATGTAGATGAGTGTCCTGGGGTAAGTAAGTCTTATTTTCTGTGACACTCTAAGCTATGGTTGGGCACTTTTTTAATAAAGTTCTAAATATATGTATTCAAACATTTATTTGCCTTGACTCATACCTTAAAAATTTGACTTTTTTCCCTGTGGGCTGTTAGGCTCGCGGGGGCTGAAAATGCTTAATTTTATTGCGTCATTCTTGGCGCGGACTTTTTTGGCGCAAAAAAAAAAAAAATCTTTTCTGTTTCCAGCGTCATACGTGTCGCCGGAAGTTGCGTCATTTTTTGACGTTCTTTTGCGCCAAAAATGTTGGCGTTCCGGACGTGGCGTCATTTTTGGCGCCAAAAGCATTTAGGCGCCAAATAATGTGGGCGTCTTATTTGGCGCTAAAAAAATATGGGCGTCGCTTTTGTCTCCACATTATTTAAGTCTCATTTTTTCTTTGCTTCTGGTTGCTAGAAGCTTGTTCCTTGGCATTTTTTCCCATTCCTGAAACTGTCATTTAAGGAATTTGATCAATTTTGCTTTATATGTTGTTTTTTCTCTTACATATTGCAAGATGTCTCACGTTGCATCTGAGTCAGAAGATACTTCAGGAAAATCGCTGTCTGGTGCTGGAACTACCAAAGCTAAGTGTATCTGCTGTAAACTTTTGGTAGCTGTTCCTCCAGCTGTTGTTTGTATTAATTGTCATGACAAACTTGTTAATGCAGATAATATTTTCTTTAGTAATGTACCATTACCTGTTGCAGTTCCATCAACATCTAATGTTCAGAATGTTCCTGATAACATAAGAGATTTTGTTTCTGAATCCATCAAGAAGGCTATGTCTGTTATTCCTCCTTCTAGTAAACATAAAAAATCTTTTAAAACTTCTCTTTATACAGATGAATTTTTAAATGAACATCATCATTCTGATTCTAATGACTCTTCTGGTTCAGAGGATTCTGTCTCAGAGGTTGATGCTGATAAATCTTCATATTTATTTAAAATGGAATTTATTTGTTCTTTACTTAAAGAAGTACTAATTGCTTTAGAAATTGAGGATTCTGGTCCTCTTGATACTAAATCTAAACGTTTAGATAAGGTCTTTAAATCTCCTGTGGTTATTCCAGAAGTTTTTCTTGTTCCTGGTGCTATTTCTGAAGTAATTTCCAGAGAATGGAATAATTTGGGTAATTCATTTACTCCTTCTAAACGTTTTAAGCAATTATATCCTGTGCCGTCTGACAGATTAGAATTTTGGGACAAAATCCCTAAAGTTGATGGGGCTATTTCTACCCTTGCTAAACGTACTACTATTCCTACGTCAGATGGTACTTCGTTTAAGGATCCTTTAGATAGGAAAATTGAATCCTTTCTAAGAAAAGCTTATCTGTGTTCAGGTAATCTTCTTCTTAGACCTGCTATATCATTGGCTGATGTTGCTGCAGCTTCAACTTTTTGGTTGGAAACTTTAGCGCAACAAGTAACAGATCATGATTCTCATAATATTATTATTCTTCTTCAACATGCTAATAACTTTATCTGTGATGCCATTTTTGATATTATCAGAGTTGATGTCAGGTTTATGTCTCTAGCTATTTTAGCTAGAAGAGCTTTATGGCTTAAAACTTGGAATGCTGATATGTCTTCTAAATCGACTCTACTTTCCATTTCTTTCCAGGGTAACAAATTATTTGGTTCTCAGTTGGATTCTATTATCTCAACTGTTACTGGTGGGAAAGGAACTTTTTTACCACAGGATAAAAAATCTAAGGGTAAAAACAGGGCTAATAATCGTTTTCGTTCCTTTCGTTTCAACAAAGAACAAAAACCTGATCCTTCATCCTCAGGAGCAGTTTCAGTTTGGAAACCATCTCCAGTCTGGAATAAATCCAAGCCTTCTAGAAAAGCAAAGCCAGCTTCTAAGTCCACATGAAGGTGCGGCCCTCATTCCAGCTCAGCTGGTAGGGGGCAGGTTACGTTTTTTTCAAAGAAATTTGGATCAATTCTGTTCACAATCTTTGGATTCAGAACATTGTTTCAGAAGGGTACAGAATTGGTTTCAAGATAAGACCTCCTGCAAAGAGATTTTTTCTTTCCCGTGTCCTAGTAAATCCAGTGAAAGCTCAAGCATTTCTGAAATGTGTTTCAGATCTAGAGTTGGCTGGAGTAATTATGCCAGTTCCATTTCTGGAACAGGGGCTGGGGTTTTATTCGAATCTCTTCATTGTACCAAAGAAGGAGAAATCCTTCAGACCAGTTCTGGATCTAAAAATATTGAATCGTTATGTAAGGATACCAACGTTCAAAATGGTAACTGTAAGGACTATCTTGCCTTTTGTTCAGCAAGGGCATTATATGTCCACAATAGATTTACAGGATGCATATCTGCATATTCCGATTCATCCAGATCATTATCAGTTCCTGAGATTCTCTTTTCTGGACAAGCATTACCAGTTTGTGGCTCTGCCGTTTGGCCTAGCTACAGCTCCAAGAATTTTTACAAAGGTTCTCGGTGCCCTTCTGTCTGTAATCAGAGAACAGGGTATTGTGGTATTTCCTTATTTGGACGATATCTTGGTACTTGCTCAGTCTTTACATTTAGCAGAATCTCATACGAATCGACTTGTGTTGTTTCTTCAAGATCATGGTTGGAGGATCAATTCACTAAAAAGTTCATTGATTCCTCAGACAAGGGTAACCTTTCTGGGTTTCCAGATAGATTCAGTGTCCATGACTCTGTCTTTGACAGACAAGAGACGTCTAAAATTGATTTCAGCTTGTCGAAACCTTCAGTCACAATCATTCCCTTCGGTAGCCTTATGCATGGAAATTCTAGGTCTTATGACTGCTGCATCGGACGCGATCCCCTTTGCTCGTTTTCACATGCGACCTCTTCAGCTCTGTATGTTGAACCAATGGTGCAGGGATTACACAAAGATATCTCAATTAATATCTTTAAAACCGATTGTACGACACTCTCTAACGTGGTGGACAGATCACCATCGTTTAATTCAGGGGGCTTCTTTTGTTCTTCCGACCTGGACTGTAATTTCAACAGATGCAAGTCTTACAGGTTGGGGAGCTGTGTGGGCACAAGGAGTTTGGGAATCTCAGGAGGTGAGATTACCGATCAATATTTTGGAACTCCGTGCAATTTTCAGAGCTCTTCAGTCTTGGCCTCTTCTGAAGAGAGAATCGTTCATTTGTTTTCAGACAGACAATGTCACAACTGTGGCATACATCAATCATCAAGGAGGGACTCACAGTCCTCTGGCTATGAAAGAAGTATCTCGAATTCTGGTTTGGGCGGAATCCAGCTCCTGTCTAATCTCTGCGGTTCATATCCCAGGTATAGACAATTGGGAAGCAGATTATATCAGTCGCCAAACGTTGCATCCGGGCGAATGGTCTCTTCACCCAGAGGTATTTCTTCAGATTGTTTAAATGTGGTAGCTTCCAGAAATAGATCTGATGGCGTCTCATCTAAACAAGAAACTTCCCAGGTATCTGTCCAGATCCCGGGATCCTCAGGCGGAAGCAGTGGATGCATTATCACTTCCTTGGAAGTATCATCCTGCCTATATCTTTCCGCCTCTAGTTCTTCTTCCAAGAGTAATCTCCAAGATTCTGAAGGAATGCTCGTTTGTTCTGCTGGTAGCTCCGGCATGGCCTCACAGGTTTTGGTATGCGGATCTTGTCCGGATGGCCTCTTGCCATCCGTGGACTCTTCCGCTAAGACCAGACCTTCTGTCGCAAGGTCCTTTTTTCCATCAGGATCTCAAATCCTTAAATTTAAAGGTATGGAGATTGAACGCTTGATTCTTGGTCAAAGAGGTTTCTCTGACTCTGTGATTAATACTATGTTACAGGCTCGTAAATCTGTATTTAGAGAGATATATTATAGAGTCTGGAAGACTTATATTTCTTGGTGTCTTTCTCATCATTTTTCTTGGCATTCTTTTAGAATTCCGAGAATTTTACAGTTTCTTCAGGATGGTTTAGATAAAGGTTTATCCGCAAGTTCTTTGAAAGGACAAATCTCTGCTCTTTCTGTTCTTTTTCACAGAAAGATTGCTAATCTTCCTGATATTCATTGTTTTGTACAAGCTTTGGTTCGTATAAAACCTGTCATTAAGTCAATTTCTCCTCCTTGGAGTTTGAATTTGGTTCTGGGGGCTCTTCAAGCTCTTCCTTTTGAACCCATGCATTCATTGGACATTAAATTACTTTCTTGGAAAGTTTTGTTCCTTTTGGCGATCTCTTCTGCCAGAAGAGTCTCTGAATTATCCGCTCTTTCTTGTGAGTCTCCTTTTCTGATTTTTCATCAGGATAAGGCGGTGTTGCGAACTTCTTTTGAATTTTTACCTAAGGTTGTGAATTCCAACAACATTAGTAGAGAAATTGTGGTTCCCTCATTATGTCCTAATCCTAAGAATTCTAAGGAGAAATCGTTGCATTCTTTGGATGTTGTTAGAGCTTTGAAATATTATGTTGAAGCTACTAAGTCTTTCCGAAAGACTTCTAGTCTATTTGTTATCTTTTCCGGTTCTAGAAAAGGCCAGAAAGCTTCTGCCATTTCTTTGGCATCTTGGTTGAAATCTTTAATTCATCATGCCTATGTCGAGTCGGGTAAAACTCTGCCTCAAAGGATTACAGCTCATTCTACTAGGTCAGTTTCTACTTCCTGGGCGTTTAGGAATGAAGCTTCGGTTGACCAGATTTGCAAAGCAGCAACTTGGTCCTCTTTGCATACTTTTACTAAATTCTACCATTTTGATGTATTTTCTTCTTCTGAAGCAGTTTTTGGTAGAACAGTACTTCAGGCAGCGGTTTCAGTTTGAATCTTCTGTTTATGTTTTTCATTAAACTTTATTTTGGGTGTGGATTATTTTCAGCAGGAATTGGCTGTCTTTATTTTATCCCTCCCTCTCTAGTGACTCTTGCGTGGAAAGATCCACATCTTGGGTAGTGATTATCCCATACGTCACTAGCTCATGGACTCTTGCTAATTACATGAAAGAAAACATAATTTATGTAAGAACTTACCTGATAAATTCATTTCTTTCATATTAGCAAGAGTCCATGAGGCCCGCCCTTTTTTGTGGTGGTTATGATTTTTTTGTATAAAGCACAATTATTCCAATTCCTTATTTTATATGCTTTCGCACTTTTTTCTTATCACCCCACTTCTTGGCTATTCGTTAAACTGAATTGTGGGTGTGGTGAGGGGTGTATTTATAGGCATTTTAAGGTTTGGGAAACTTTGCCCCTCCTGGTAGGAATGTATATCCCATACGTCACTAGCTCATGGACTGTTGCTAATATGAAAGAAATGAATTTATCAGGTAAGTTCTTACATAAATTATGTTTTCGGTGCATCACTAATTTTGAGGCTTGATTAAGATCCCTGGGGGCAAGTAGGCACCACAGCAGAGCTGTGGCGTGGTGCAGGGGATTATAAAGTTTTTCTAATAAACATTGTTTTTATTGATAACTCAGAGGGTTAATTGCTCTTAACTGTGGGTTGCAACATCTGACTGCATTATAGGGCAGGTTTATCTTAAAATTGGACATATGTGAACACTTTTAAGCTGTTTTGCAAAATTGTGCGCTTTTTATTTTCTTAAAGGCGCAGTACTGTTTTTTTAAAAAAAATTGTGTTATCTCACTAAATATAGTGTTTAACGACTTTGTGGTCTTTACATAGCATGTTCAACACTGACACTGAGGAAGTTCAATGTTCTATGTGTTTAGAAGCTATTGTGGAACCCCCTCTTACATTGTGCCCGCCTTACACTGTAAAGAACATATTTTATGTAATGAAAGTGTGTCTAAGGATGATTCTCAGTCTGAAGAGAATCAGGATACGCCATCTAATTCTCCCCAAGTGTCTCAACCTTTAACGCCCACTCAAGCGACGCCAAGTACTTCAGAGTCAGGAAATTTATCACCACAGATTCAGATGTCACGTCCTTTAAATTTAAACTGGAACACCTCCGCCTGTTACACAGGGAGGTTTTTAGCGACTCTCGATAATTGTGACCCTATCACAATTTCCCCCAGAAAAATTGTGTAAAATGGACAAATATTTAGAAGTACCTATTTACACGGATGTTTTTCCAGTTCCTAAGAGAATTTCGGAAATTGTTAAGAGGGAATGGGATAGACCAGGTCAGATGTCACGTCCTTTAAATTTAAACTGGAACACCTCCGCCTGTTGCTCAGGGAGGTTTTAGCGACTCTGGATAATTGTGACCCTATCACAATTCCCCCATAAAAATTGTGTAAAATGGACAAATATTTAGAAGTACCTATTTACACAGATGTTTTTCCAGTTCCTAAGAGAATTTCGGAAATTGTTAAGAGGGAATGGGATAGACCAGGTATACCGTTTTCTCCCCCTCCTAACTTTAAGAAAATGTTTCCTATATCTGACACCATACGGGACTCCTGGTAATTGGTCCCTAAGGTGGAGGGAGCTATATCTACTCTAGCTAAGCGAACAACTATACCCATTGAAGACAGTTGTGCGTTTACAGAGCCTATGGATAAAAAATTAGAGGGTTTTCTAAAGAAACTATTTGTTCACCAGGGTTTTCTCTTACAGCCTACAGCCTGCATTGTTCCAGTAACTACTGCAGCTGTCTTTTGGTTTGACGCCCTGGAAGAGTCTCTGAAGGTAGAGACACCTTTAGAGGACATTTTAGACAGAATATAGGCTCTTAAATTAGCCAATTAATTTATTACTGATGCTGCTTTTCAAATTGCAAAATTAGCAGTGAAAAACGCATGCCATTCTGGCGCGCAGAGCGTCATGGCTAAAGTCGTGGTCTGCTGACGTATCGTCTAAATCTAAGTTTTTAACTATTCCCTTCAAAGGTAAGACCCTATTCGGGCCTGAGCTGAAGGAAATAATCTCTGACATTACTGGAGGTAAGGGGCACGCCCTACCTCAGGACAAGTCCCTCAAGTTGAGGGGTAAACAAAATGATTTTCATTCCTTTCGAAATTTTAAAGGAGTATCCTCTGCATTTTAAAGGAGTATCCTCTGCTTCCTCTTCCTCCACTAAGCATGAAGGGAACTTTGCTCAATCCAAGTCGGTCTGGAGACCTAACCCGGCCTGGAATAAAGGTAAACAAGCCAAGAAGCCCACTGCTGCTACCAAGACAGCATGAAGGGGCAGCCCCCGATACGGGACTGGGTCTGGTAGGGGGCAGACTCTCGTTCTTTGCTCAGGCTTGGGCAAGGGATGTACAGGATCCCTGGGCATTGGAAATTGTGACCCAGGGGTACAAGCTAGAATTCAATGATTTCCTCCCAAGGGGGAGATTTCATCTTTCACGTCTGTCTGTAGACCAGACAAAAAGAGAGGCATTTCTTACGCTGTGCAAAAGACCTTTACACAATGGGTGTAATTTGCCCAGTTCCAGAACTGGAACAGGGGCAGGGGTTCTACTCAAATCTATTCGTGCTTCCCAAAAAAAGAGGGAACCTTCAGACCAATTTTAGACTCAAATGTCTAAACAAATTTCTCAGAGTCCCATCGTTCAAGATGGAGACCATTCGTACAATTTTTGCCAATGATCCAGGAGGGTCAATATATGACCACTGTGGACCTGAAAGATGCGTACCTTCACATTCCTATCCACAAGGATCATCATCAATTCCTAAGATTTGCCTTTCAGGACAAACATCAGTTTGTGGCCCTTCCCTTTGGGTTGGCCACGGCTCCCAGGATCTTCACAAAGGTTCTAGGGTCCCTTCTAGCGGTTCTCAGGCCGCGAGGTATAGCGGTGGCGCCCTATCTGGATGATATCTTGATCCAGGTGTCAACCTATCATCTGTCCAAATCTCACACGGACATCGTGTTGTCATTTCTAAGAACTCACGGTTGGAAAGTGAATGTAGAATAAAGTTCACTGGTTCCACAGACAAGTGTTCCATTCCTGGGAACTCTGATAGACTCGGTAAACATGAAAATATTTCTGAAATAAGTCAGAAAAATCAAAGATTCTAAATACTTGCCGAGCTCTGCAGTCCATTCATCGGCCATCAGTGGCTCAATGTATGGAAGTCATTGGACTAATGGTAGCAGCAATGGATATCATCCCGTTTGCTCGCTTTCATCTCAGACCACTACAACTGTGCATGCTCAGTCAGTGGAATGGGGATTATGCGAATTTATCTCCTCAGATAAATCTGGACCAAGAGACCAGAGACTCTCTTCGGTGGTGGTTGTCACAGGACAATCTGTCCCAAGGGATGTGCTTCCGCAGGCCATCTTGGGTAATAGTTACGACGGACGCCAGTCTCCTGGGCTGGGGTGCAGTCTGGAATTCCCTGAAGGCTCAGGGTGTGTGGACTCTCAATTGCCAATCACTATTCTGGAACTGAGAGCGATATTCAACGCGCTGCTGGCATGGTCTCAGTTGGCTTCGGCCAAATTAATAAGATTCCAGTCGGACAATATCACGACTGTGGCATATATCAATCATCAGGGGGAACAAGGAGTTCTCTAGCGATGATAGAAGTATCAAAGATAATTCGATGGGCGGAGGTTCACTCTTGCCATCTGTCTGCGATCTCTATCCCAGGAGTAGAAAACTGGGAAGCGGATTTTCTAAGTCGTTAGACTTTTCATCCGGGGGAGTGGGAACTCCATCCGGAGGTGTTTGCAACCTTGATTAATCAATGGGGCACACCGGAATTGGATCTGATGGCATCTCGACAGAATGCCAAACTTCCACGTTACGGGTCCAGGTCAAGGGATCCCCAGGCTGTACTGATAGATGCTCTAGCAGTACCTTGGTTGTTCAACCTGGCTTATGTGTTTCCACCTTTTTCCTCTCCTTCCTCGTGTGATTGCCAGAATCAAACAGGAGAGGGCTTCAGTAGTTTTAATAGCGCCTGCATGGCCATGCAGGACCTGGTATGCAGATCTAGTGGACATGTTGTCTCTGCCACCGTGGAGACTGCCATTGAGAAAGGACCTTCGCATTCAAGGTCCTTTCCAACATCCAAATCTAACTTCTCTGCAGCTGACTACTTGGAGATTGAACGCTTGATTTTATCTAAGCAGGGTTTCTCTGAGCCGGTCATTGATACTCTGATTCAGGCTCGCAAGCCGGTTACTAGAAAAATTTACCATAAGATATGGCATAAATATCTTTAGTGGTGTGAATCCAAGGGTTACTCATGGAGTAAGATTAGGATTCCTAGGATTTTGTCTTTTCTCCAAGAAGGATTGGAGAAGGGATTATCAGCTAGTTCCTTGAAGGGACAATTTTCTGCTTTGTCAATTTTGCTTCACAAGCGTCTGGCAGATGTCCCAGATGTTCAGGCATTTTGTCAGACTTTAATCAGAATCAAGCCTGTGTTTAAAATAATTGCTCCGCCATGGAGCTTGAATTTAGTTCTCAAGGTTCTTCAAGGAGTTCCGTTTGAACCCATGCATTCCATAGATATTAAAATCTTGGAAAGTTTTGTTTTTAGTAGCTATTTCTTGGGCTCGAAGAGTTTCTGAGCTGTCTGCATTGCAATGTGATTCCCCTTATCTTATATTCCATTCTGATAAGGTGTTTTTGTGTACTAAACCTGGATTTCTTCCTAAGGTTGTTTCAAATAAGAATATTAATCAGGAAATTGTGGTTCCTTCCTTGTGTCCTAATCCTTCCTCTAAGAAGGAACGTTTGTTACATAATTTGGATGTGGTTCGCTCTTTAAATTTTGATTTACAAGCGACCAAGGATTTCTGTCAAACATCTTCCCTGTTTGTTGTTTATTCTGGGAAGCGTAGGGGTCAAAAAGCTATGGCTACCTCTCTCTCTTTTTGGCTGAGAAGCATCATTCGCCTGGCATATGAGACTGCTGGACAGCAGCCCCCTGAAAAGCTTACGGCTCATTCCACTAGAGCTGTGGCTTCCACTTGCTTCTGTTGAACAGATTTGTAAGGCTGCGACTTGGTCCTCCCTTCATACTTCATATTTTTGGGAGAAAGGTGCTTCAAGCAGTGGTGCCTTCCATTTAGGTTCCTGTCTTGTCCCTCCCTTTCATCCGTGTCCTAAAGCTTTGGTATTGGTATCCCACAAGTAAAGGATGAAACCCGTGGACTCAGTATATCTTGTAAAAGAAAAGGAAATTTATGCTTACCTGATAAATTAATTTATTTTACAATATGCCGAATCCATGGCCCACCCTGTCATTTTGAGACAGGATTTATTTTTTATAAACTATAGTCACCTCTGCACCTTGTTAGTTCTTTCCCTTTCTCTTCCTATACCTTCGGTCGAATGACTGGGGGGAGGAGTTAAGGGAGGAGCTATATAGAAGCTCTGCTGTGGTGCTCTTTGCCACTTCCTGTTAACAGGAGGATTATATCCCACAAGTAAAGGATGAAACCCGTGGACTCGGTATATCGTAAAAGAAATTAATTTATCAGGTAAGCATAAATTTCCTTTTTAAAATCTCTGCTGTCTTTTTGTCTTTTCTTTGCATTTCTTCTTTTGTTTTTGTTACATGATTTTATGTCTCGTTTTATGGACCAAGCTGCAAGTTTTGTAGCTCCAGAGCAAGAAATCATCCCGATTACCCACACAAATCATACTTTTTTTTTCAGCAAAACATTTTTAAGGAATAGAAACAGACCTCCCGACTATCCCTAACTATGTCCCGATTTGCAGAATTTCTCTTATTTCGCCCAGAGACCAGCCAGACACACCCATGATCCCGCCTTCTATCCATCATGATTACCCTGACTCCCAACGTGGCCTGCCCATTAAACATAGATGGACCCCCTCAACCTCCCTAATACCTATCCATACATTTTGGGAGGTCTGTAAAAAAGACTAGAGAAATGTGACAGTATTGGGCAAGGTTGGGAGTAATTATTTCCCAAATATTTCAATCTTGTATTTTATGGTCCCATTTTTAGCTTCAATTCACCTTCACAAAACACCAACATATTGAATTTTGTTTTTACCTTTTATAGTTCAATAGAGAAAAATTATTATTTTTGTAATTTTGCACCAATTTATTCAGAAAAGAAGTAGTTATTAAATGTCTTAACATAAAATATTAGACACATTTTAAAATGATACAAAATTCTGATTATCATTTATATTTATCTAATAAGAGAGCGCCATCTAGTTTTTTTAAATTCAGTTTAAACACTGTAATTAAATTATACCAAACAATATGAGAAAACTAGAAGTTGCTGCTTATTTCAACAGTTTAAGAAAATTGTAAAGCACAAAAATGACAGCACTACTTCTAGGTGCTAAAAAAACCAGCTACACTCTAAATAGTTTAAAGATTGTTGATTACATAAAATTACTTATACAGTAAAAATAGGATCCATGTCCAATGGATATATATTCAGAGGATCAACAATTTATATTCAGGTGGTGAAGGGGCAGACCCTGAAATACGTAGTGTTTGCGACCTCAGTCTGGCCAGGCAAGTGTTTGCTGTGTCTCTTTTCAGAGTATGATTTTACAGTTTAATTTTATTTATTCACATCTTAAAGTTTTGTAAGTTTGCTTTTATTTTTTAATGTATAAGCAATTTTATATAATAAATAATCTTGGCACTATTTGGATTGTAGCTGTTTTTATAGCACCTAGAGGAAGCACTGTCATTTTCATGCTTTACAATTTATATTATTTAGTTTAAAATTTAGTTTGATTAGT
Source organism: Bombina bombina (assembly GCF_027579735.1). Classification (NCBI taxonomy): domain Eukaryota; kingdom Metazoa; phylum Chordata; class Amphibia; order Anura; family Bombinatoridae; genus Bombina; species Bombina bombina. Next base: position 645,013,751 of record NC_069504.1, read on the forward strand.
TTGTTTAGAGAAATATGGATCTAATGAGGATCATTAATTTAAATTCTGTAGGGAGGGCAATGTAGGGGATACTCCCTAATGTTGTTCCATATAGTGAAATCTCTGTCACTATCCCCATGGTTTTCAGCTGATCATCTGATACTCCTGGGCATGTGACCCCCTGATTTAAAAAAATAGGCTTATACTCCTTTAAAAGAGGAGCTTCTTAAACCATTGTAGTGCTTATTTTGGGATGCTGGGGGCCCTTTTAAAAGCCCAGAGCACTATATATGTATTTTCCTGTTGTATATGCTTTTAGACAAGTACTCCTCCCTTCATCAAACACAGCACAGGTGAGTAATTGGAACAGGTGATTTCCATTACCACGTGATCACCTAAAATTTAGATGTAGGTGTGATCTATCATTTAAAAGAGGCAATCTTATACCCCTTTCATCAAACAGAGGGGAAAGTAGAGCCTCTCTAACAGTGGCCAGCTGCATTCTTGTGAGACAAGGGTCTTTCTCTGCTTTGAATATATATTTATATTTTGTAGCATAAACAGGAAGGCTCGGGATTTCGTAGAGCCCCCCTTGTGGATAACAGCATAGAGCATTATCATTTTACGGTGAACACCTGCATCCTACAGGGGCATGAGCCAGATCCCTGCTTTCAAATGAGGGGTCTCATGTCACTGTTGGTGGTCTAGAGTTGATATTTGGTCTTCCTCACCTACACCCTCAGAAGTCCTCTTCAGTCTCCCAGTGCAGGGAGTTCTCAGTATCCAACTTGGATGGGGGAACTACCCCAGGAAGACAACACGTGGTCAACAGCCACACTAGCATGGATGACAACTATGTGGGGTTAAATAGTTCCATTTTTAAACACATATTTTGTGTAACTATGCATGCAGCCATATTATTCAAAGATATAAATCTCTATCCTGTTTGTTTAAAAAAAACCAGAGTATGCTTGCCCACTATGGGACGATTTAACATTACTGAGTTAAGGAACCTGTCTGACTGTCTTTGTGGTGAATCGGCAGTCCTCACAGTTTTCATTGCACAAGAAAATGTATGTGTAGCACCACCGTCAACTCTTGTGAGACCTGTTGATCACTATGAATGAACGAGTTTGACAGCTACTTGTGAACTTGTGGTAAGATTGCTTGTCTGAGCGAGCCTACCATGCAACGACTCCAGAGCACGTTCCCCTGCTTAATAAATTAGTAACCTATATCAAAATAAAGGGTTTGATAGTCATGCCTTGAGTTACCATGCAGAATATACAGCATATTTATAAAAGGCTTACAACTAGACAGGCAACTATATTGTACAGACTAAGCTGTGGATGTGTGATGATAATGTAGGCTTCATTTATTTAGAATTACCAGTGAAAAAATGTGAATTCTCTCCCCCACAGATAAAAGCCCCAGACATAATTATTATGTTAAAGTTAAATTTAAAATATACTAGCTGAATAGAAAAAAATACATTTAAAATGATCTAATCTTATTGTATACCTATTCATGTCTCTTGCAAATTCATTTACTGCTTTTGAATTACTAATTGCATGGTATTATAGCAATTACAGAATTAATGGTTTAAATGGGTTATTCTTTGATAGCAGAGCCCTAATATAAGAACTTCATCAGACAATGCAAGATCTCTCAAAGAAATATGTACTTAAATATATTCATGTTAAGTTTGCAGTGTAAAACTCAGTGGGTCTGTTGGGACTTCTACTCAACCTCAAATAATCATAAATGCATAGAAAATTACACAATGCACATAGTGTAATTAAAAAAACAACAAAAAAACAATGTGTGCTCTCAAAATCTATAATATAATTTAGTGGAATTAAAATGTTATTACATGTTAGATATTACATAGTTGTATTTAATTTGAAATATGTGAGGTCTAAAAAGAACGCCCAATCTCCTTCATTGCACCAAATATTTTTGGATAGTTTTATTGGGTCATTTTAAATAGATTGATGTGAACAGTTTTTCTCTGGGGTTTCCTATTTTACTTGTTGCTTAGTAGAGCGCAAAAAGGGTATCTGTTTTTTAGGTTCTAACTGTAAAGAATCTGCACCAGCATAGCCTGTTGGTTTAGTGATTCCACTGATCTGTGAACAAAGTAGATAACCCTGAAATATATTGGGGTCTCTTGTGAGGAGGACTTTCTTCTTGGATTGTTTGGTTCTGCCTAGCTCTATACACAGTAAGCAGACTATACTACTGTAGGACCCTGTCTAAAAGTGCCACATTCTGTTGGAGGGATAATTTTCACACTTTTGTGTCTTCACCTAAAATGGTGCTAAATGTATCTGATGCCATTACAGTAAAGTAATAAAAATTAGCCAGATTTGCTTTATATAGCTCAAGCTGCCCAACTTTACTGTTAAAATAACATTTTCTCTGTTCTTGTGAATCATGTGTAGGGCACTTTCTTATATCACTGGGTTAAAAGACTTGCTTAATTTCAATATTTTAGTCAATCATGCCTACCAACTAATCACTGGTTTTCACAATCATGGCCGGGGGGGGGGGGGAACTACGGGGGGTGCAGAGGTCACAGGAGAGACCCAGCTTCAGCAAAAAAAATAAATGTTTTTTTCAATAAAAACGTTGACCTGTAGCTGCCTGCACTGATATCATGTGAGTGTGACATGATGCTTTACTAGTGTCTCTGTCTCTGACTACAGGTGTTAGTGTTTCTGTTTTACCCATTGGCCGCGCCACGCCCGGAACTTGGTTAACTTCCATCATGATCCCTGACTCTGAGCCTGACTGACAGTGATTGGTTTTGATGGTTGGCATGCCGCACGCACATTGGCTCCGCTCCTGACTGCACGGGTAGTCTGCTCAAACGGCTCGTGACTGCACGTGTAGTCAGTCAGTGTGAGAGACTGAGTGAGAGACGAGTTGACGAGCAGAGGCAGTTGAGCGAAGAGGGCGGCTAGAGAAGGCTACTCGGCTAGTGGTGGTGAGTCAGTGTGAGGCTGAGTGGCATTGTGGCAGGCTGTCAGGCTGATTAAATTGAACCAGTAGCTGGAGTAGTGGACTGGACAGGTGTCAGGTGGTCAGTAGCGCAATGCCTGCAACTGGTGAGGCTGAGCATTTTAGGGGAGTATCAGGGCCGAACCTTCTCACAGACTTTATCACTTCACAGTCATACACTACATATAGTACGGGCTGGGGGGTAGTAGGGACCTGGGGTCACCATAATATCACCATAAAAAGCATTGCCCAGTGCAAATGGGCATCCAAGGAGCCAAATCACTGCTGCATAGGTTTAAAGGACAATTAATAACTGCATAACAACTCAATATACTACAAGATGCTTTTTCCCCCTGCTAACATTACATTTTCATATTTAGTAGCATAACACTATAATGGTTTAAATTATATTTGAATGGTCCAACTCCATACTACATTTGTGACATTGCCTGTGAGTATCAGTACTGTAAGTTTTAACTGCAAGAAAATAAAAGCAGACTTTCATTCTAGTATCTCTCCATTACAGATGTTTTGTATTTATTTATGCATTTATTTTGATAGAAATTATGTTGAATGTATAAAATGTTATTTTGCCCAGAAAACAGACTGCTATAAATTGGGTTGACAACTGTGCATCATGCATGGGAATTGTGGCCAATCAAGTGGTTAAATCATTTTCAATAAAAGGGTTAAATATTGCTGTCTCTGTGATACTATTAATACTGTAAAATGCTGACTTGGTAACATAGAACAACCCACGGGGTCAGGAAGTCATGGCTCATAGAATTACAATTCTTGTTCCTCTCTCCATGAACCATTTGATATTTGATTTATATTTAATATAATAATAATAAAGATTTGTTATTCCATGACCGCACAGGGTGATGACTGAAATGTACAATTAAACCGAAGCTTAAACCTATAGGCGTGTTTATGTCTGTATGTATGTATATGTGTGTGTATATTTATGCATGTATGTTTGTGTTTATGTGTGTTTATGTGTGTGTGTATGCATGTATGTTTGTGTTTATGTGTGTGAGTATGTGTGTATGTGACTGTGTGTGTATATTTGTGGAACCGGCAGATTACAGACCTTGTTACTACAGCATTGGTGGTGGTGGGGGGGATAAACAGTGTCACTATACAGTACCACTATATACAGTATGGGGGGCTGGACTATGTCACATACTACTGTGGTCACTTTATAAAGTACTGGGGCGGGTAGGGTCAGGCCAGCCATCTCACCGGCAGATTACAGACTGTGTCACTAACTCACTATATACACTACTGGTGGGTCAAACAGTGTCACTATATACGGTAATAGTGGAACAGACCATATCACACACTGTGGGCACAGGTTACCCCCTTTTGCAGACATGTAATCTGGTTCACATTTTTTTGTGTGTGTTAAATGTAAAAAAAAAAGTATCATATTCACATTTTTTTTTTTTGGGGGGGGGGGCTTTTTAGATTCTTGCACCTGGGCCCTGTGGCTTCTAGTAACGCCTCTGGCTATTTTTTCTTTATTTTGTATCAGGAAAATAATTACTTTAGTGTCCCTTAATTTGTTTATTTGCTACAGGCATTAGACATTGAAGTCTTTAAGATATGCAAAAAATATAAGCATTGTAGCATATAGTTATTTGTTACATTTGTTTACATGATTTGTCTTGTATAGTTAATAATTGCTTCCTACTCAAATTTTTAGATGCTGAACCAAAGCCTGATACAGTTTGGCCATGTGCATCCAATATAACATGTTCAGCAGTGAGTAGTTGTGCTTCGTTCTTGGCCCTTGGATTGGAAGATGGGACGCTTACAGTATGGGACATTAAATATTCTGGTGAGTTTTATGTAGCTAATTACAGATCTGTATATACATGAATTTACCTTTAATACATCATTGAACCCTATGCTTTCTTTACCAGGATTCCCATTAACTGTAGTTGGCCTTCCAGAGGGGAAGTCCATCAAAAGTCTCTATTTTCTAAAGTGCTCCACTTACCAAGATCCTTTGTCAAATAGAATTCCAGTATCATCCAAAGCCCAGATCTTGGTGTGGTTCACAGATACATCCCTCTACCTAGTTACTGCAGTAGGAGGCAAGGAAACTAATTTTGTTATTTTACAGGAAGGGTGAGTATTATAATATAGCTAGTCTATTAATAGTTTATAGAACAACTCATCAACTTACCACTATAGTCACATGTTGACTGATTTTAAAACGTTAAGACATACCTTGTTAGTTCTTTTGGATTTTTAATCAGCTTATTTTATTTATTCATTTTTGTTCCATTTTAATTTTAGTCATTTTTCTCTTGTTAAGTGTATCCAGTCCACGGATCATCCATTACTTGTGGGATATTCTCCTTCCCAACAGGAAGTTGCAAGAGGATCACCCACAGCAGAGCTGCTATATAGCTCCTCCCCTCACTGCCATATCCAGTCATTCTCTTGCAACTCTCAACTAAGATGGAGGTCGTAAGAGGACTGTGGTGTTTTATACTTAGTTTATTTCTTCAATCCAAAGTTTGTTATTTTTAAATGGTACCGGAGTGTACTGTTTATCTCAGGCAGTATTTGGAAGAAGAATCTGCCTGCGTTTTCTATGATCTTAGCAGAAGTAACTAAGATCCTTTGCTGTTCTCACATATTCTGAGGAGTGAGGTAACTTCAGAGGGGGAATAGCGTGCAGGTTTTCCTGTAATAAGGTATGTGCAGTTAAAATATTTTTCTAGGGATGGAATTTGCTAGAAAATGCTGCTGATATCGAAGTAATGTAAGTAAAGCCTTAAATGCAGTGATAGCGACTGGTATCAGGCTTATTAATAGAGATACATACTCTTATAAAAGTGTATTTTAAAACGTTTGCTGGCATGTTTAATCGTTTTTTACATATGTTTGGTGATAAAACTTATTGGGGCCTAGTTTTTTCCACATGGCTGGCTTGAATTTTGCCTAGAAACAGTTCCCTGTGGCTTCCCGCTGTTGTAATATGAGTGGGAGGGGCCTATTTTGGCGTTTTTTTGCACAGCAAAAATCACAGACACAGACATCCAGCTTCTTCCTGCATGATCCAGGACTTCTCTGAAGGGCTCAAAAGGCTTCAAAAGTCGTATTGAGGGAAGTAAAAAGCCACAGTAGAGCTGTGGCAGTTGTTGTGACTGTTTAAAAAACGTTTTTGTCATTTGTAATTCCGTTTTTGGTATTAAGGGGTTAATCATCCATTTGCAAGTGGGTGCAATGCTCTGCTAACTTATTACATACACTGTAAAAATTTCGTTAGTGTAACTGCATTTTTTCACTGTTATTTCAAAATTTGGGAAAATTTGTGTTTCTTAAAGGCGCAGTAACATTTTTTATATTGCTTGTAAACTTGTTTTAAAGTGTTTTCCAAGCTTGCTAGTCTCATTGCTAGTCTGTTTAAACATGTCTGACACAGAGGAACCTACTTGTTCATTATGTTTGAAAGCCATGGTGGAGCCCCATAGGAGAATGTGTACTAAATGTATTGATGTCACCTTAAACAGTAAAGATCAGTCTTTATCTATAAAAGAATTATCACCAGAGGGTTCTGTCGAGGGGGAAGTTATGCCGACTAACTCTCCCCACGTGTCAGACCCTTCGCCTCCCGCTCAGGGGATGCACGCTAATATGGCGCCAATTACATCAGGGACGCCCATAGCGATTACCTTGCAGGACATGGCTGCAATCATGAATAATACCCTGTCAGAGGTATTATCTAGATTGCCTGAATTAAGAGGCAAGCGCGATAGCTCTGGGGTTAGGAGAGATACAGAGCGCGCAAATGCTGTTAGAGCCATGTCTGATACTGCGTCACAGTATGCAGAACATGAGGACGAAGAGCTTCAGTCTGTGGGTGACATCTCTGACTCGGGGAAACCTGATTCAGAGATTTCTAATTTTAAATTTAAGCTTGAGAACCTCCGTGTATTGCTTGGGGAGGTATTAGCTGCTCTGAATGACTGTAACACAGTTGCAATTCCAGAGAAATTGTGTAGACTGGATAGATACTATGCGGTGCCGGTGTGTACTGACGTTTTTCCTATGCCTAAAAGGCTTACAGAAATTATTAGCAAGGAGTGGGATAGACCCGGTGTGCCCTTTTCCCCACCTCCTATATTTAGAAAAATGTTTCCAATAGACGCCACTACACGGGACTTATGGCAGACGGTCCCTAAGGTGGAGGGAGCAGTTTCTACTTTAGCAAAGCGTACCACTATCCCGGTTGAGGACAGTTGTGATTTTTCAGATCCAATGGATAACAAATTGGAGGGTTACCTTAAGAAAATGTTTATTCAACAAGGTTTTATTTTACAGCCCCTTGCATGCATTGCGCCTGTCACTGCTGCGGCGGCATTCTGGTTTGAGGCCCAGACAGCTCCATTGAATGAAATTATTGACAAGCTTAGAACGCTTAAGCTAGCTAACTCATTTGTTTCTGATGCCATTGTTCATTTGACTAAACTAACGGCTAAGAATTCCGGATTCGCCATCCAGGCGCGTAGGGCGCTATGGCTTAAATCCTGGTCAGCTGACGTGACTTCAAAGTCTAAATTACTCAACATTCCTTTCAAGGGGCAGACCTTATTCGGGCCTGGCTTGAAGGAAATTATTGCTGACATTACTGGAGGCAAGGGTCATAAAACAAGAGGGAACTGTTGCTCATTCCAGACAGGCCTGGAAACCTAACCAGTCCTGGAACAAGGGCAAGCAGGCCAGAAAGCCTGCTGCTGCCCCCAAGACAGCATGAAGGAATGGCCCCCTATCCGGAAACGGATCTAGTGGGGGGCAGACTTTCTCTCTTCGCCCAGGCGTGGGCAAGAGATGTTCAGAATCCCTGGGCGTTGGAGATCATATCTTAGGGATATCTTCTGGACTTCAAAGCTTCTCCTCCACAAGGGAGATTTCATCTTTCAAGGTTATCAGCAAACCAGATAAAGAAAGAGGCATTCCTAAGCTGTGTGCAAGACCTAGTAATGGGAGTGATCCATCCAGTTCCGCGGATGGAACAAGGACAGGGATTTTATTCAAATCTGTTTGTGGTTCCCAAGAAAGAGGGAACCTTCAGACCAATCTTGGATCTAAAGATCTTAAACAAATTCCTCAGAGTTCCATCATTCAAAATGGAAACTATTCGGACCATCCTACCCATGATCCAAGAGGGTCAGTACATGACCACAGTGGACTTAAAGGATGCCTACCTTCACATACCGATTCACAAAGATCATCATCGGTTCCTAAGGTTTGCTTTTCTAGACAGGCATTACCAATTTGTAGCTCTTCCCTTCGGGTTGGCCACTGCCCCGAGAATTTTTTCAAAGGTTCTGGGCTCACTTCTGGCGGTTCTAAGACCGCGAGGCATAGCGGTGGCTCCGTATCTAGACGACATCCTGATACAGGCGTCAAGCTTTCAAATTGCCAAGTCTCATACAGAGATAGTTCTGGCATTTCTGAGGTCGCATGGGTGGAAAGTGAACGTGGAAAAGAGTTCTCTATCACCACTCACAAGAGTCTCCTTCCTAGGGACTCTTCTAGATTCTGTAGAGATGAAAATTTACCTGACGGAGTCCAGGTTATCAAAACTTCTAAATGCTTGCCGTGTCCTTCATTCCATTCCACGCTCGTCAGTTGCTCAGTGCATGGAAGTAATCGGCTTAATGGTAGCGGCAATGTACATAGTGCCATTTGCGCGCCTTCATCTCAGACCGCTGCAATTATGCATGCTAAGTCAGTGGAATGGGGATTACTCAGCTTTGTCCCCTCTACTAAATCTGGATCAAGAGACCAGAGATTCTCTTCTCTGGTGGCTTTCTCGGGTCCATCTGTCCAAGGGTATGACCTTTCGCAGGCCAGATTGGACGATTGTAACAACAGATGCCAGCCTTCTAGGTTGGGGCACAGTCTGGAACTCCCTGAAGGCTCAGGGATCGTGGACTCAGGAGGAGAAACTCCTCCCAATAAATATTCTGGAGTTAAGAGCAATATTCAATGCTCTTCTAGCTTGGCCTCAGTTAGCAACACTGAGGTTCATCAGATTTCAGTCGGACAACATCACGACTGTGGCTTACATCAACCATCAAGGGGGAACCAGGAGTTCCCTAGCGATGTTAGAAGTCTCAAAGATAATTCGCTGGGCAGAGTCTCACTCTTGCCACCTGTCAGCGATCCACATCCCAGGCGTAGAGAACTGGGAGGCGGATTTTCTAAGTCGTCAGACTTTTCATCTGGGGGAGTGGGAACTCCATCCGGAGGTGTTTGCTCAACTGGTCCATCGTTGGGGCAAACCAGAACTGGATCTCATGGCGTCTCGCCAGAACGCCAAGCTTCCTTGTTACGGATCCAGGTCCAGGGACCCGGGAGCAACGCTGATAGATGCTCTAGCAGCTCCTTGGTTCTTCAACCTGGCCTATGTGTTTCCACCGTTTCCTCTGCTCCCTCGACTGATTGCCAAAATCAAACAGGAGAGAGCATCTGTGATTCTGATAGCGCCTGCGTGGCCACGCAGGACATGGTATGCAGACCTAGTGGACATGTCATCTCTTCCACCATGGACTCTGCCTCTGAGGCAGGACCTTCTAATACAAGGTCCTTTCAATCATCCAAATCTAATTTCTCTGAGACTGACTGCTTGGAGATTGAACGCTTGATTCTATCAAGGCGTGGCTTCTCCGAGTCAGTCATTGATACCTTAATACAGGCTCGGAAGCCTGTCGCCAGGAAACTCTACCATAAGATATGGCGTAAATATCTTTATTGGTGTGAATCCAAGAGTTACTCATGGAGTAAGGTTAGGATTCCTAGGATATTGTCCTTTCTCCAAGAGGGTTTGGACAAAGGCTTATCAGCTAGTTCTTTAAAAGGACAGATCTCTGCTCTGTCTATTCTTTTGCACAAGCGTCTGGCAGAAGTTCCAGACGTCCAGGCATTTTGTCAGGCTTTGGTTAGGATTAAGCCTGTGTTTAAAACTGTTGCTCCCCCGTGGAGCTTAAACTTGGTTCTTAAAGTTCTTCAGGGAGTTCCGTTTGAACCCCTTCATTCCATTGATATTAAACTTTTATCTTGGAAAGTTCTGTTTTTGATGGCTATTTCCTCGGCTCGAAGAGTCTCTGAGTTATCTGCCTTACATTGTGATTCTCCTTATCTGATTTTTCATTCAGACAAGGTAGTTCTGCGTACCAAACCTGGGTTTTTACCTAAGGTGGTTTCTAACAGGAATAACAATCAAGAGATTGTTGTTCCCTCATTGTGTCCTAATCCTTCTTCAAAGAAGGAACGTCTTTTGCATAATCTGGACGTAGTCCATGCCTTGAAGTTTTACTTACAGGCTACTAAAGATTTTCGTCAAACATCTGCCCTGTTTGTCGTTTACTCTGGACAGAGGAGAGGTCAAAAAGCTTCGACAACCTCTCTCTCCTTTTGGCTTCGGAGCATAATACGCTTAGCCTATGAGACTGCTGGACAGCAGCCCCCTGAAAGGATTACAGCTCATTCTACTAGAGCTGTGGCTTCCACCTGGGCCTTTAAAAATGAGGCCTCTGTTGAACAGATTTGCAAGGCTGCGACTTGGTCTTCGCTTCACACCTTTTCAAAATTTTACAAATTTGACACTTTTGCTTCTTCGGAGGCTGTTTTTGGGAGAAAGGTTCTACAGGCAGTGGTTCCTTCCGTTTAAGTTCCTGCCTTGTCCCTCCCATCATCCGTGTACTTTAGCTTTGGTATTGGTATCCCACAAGTAATGGATGATCCGTGGACTGGATACACTTAACAAGAGAAAACATAATTTATGCTTACCTGATAAATTTATTTCTCTTGTAGTGTATTCAGTCCACGGCCCGCCCTGTCCTTTTAAGGCAGGTCTAAATTTTAATTAAACTACAGTCACCACTGCACCCTATGGTTTCTCCTTTCTCGTCTTGTTTTGGTCGAATGACTGGATATGGCAGTGAGGGGAGGAGCTATATAGCAGCTCTGCTGTGGGTGATCCTCTTGCAACTTCCTGTTGGGAAGGAGAATATCCCACAAGTAATGGATGATCCGTGGACTGGATACACTACAAGAGAAATAAATTTATCAGGTAAGCATAAATTATGTTTTTTTAAAAACACGTGTGACATGTAGGTGAATAAGAATTTGGGTACTGACATTACCAGACTAGATCAGACCAGTGAGAGAGATGAAACTGACTTACATTATTATGTACCAAGAGTTTAAGCTTACACTAGAGCAAAAAAATAAATAAAAATCTTTATGTAGAACAATACATTTTAAATGTAAACTACACAAGCTGCATGTCTCTCTTTTTAGGTTTTGGTAATTTCTGTTTGACCACTAATATATGACTATTAAAAAAAGCAAAAAAAAAAACAAATTCAGGGGATACTGAGCACTAAATACATGCTGAATACGCTGATGTTTTCAAAGCAAATCTTAGCCTGAGAATAATATGCAGATGCATTTTTTAGGTTATATTAGTTTAAATACTGAAGAATTTAAGTTTTTAGTGTCAATAAAGCAAGCCGCGATGCCATGTTGTAACCTAATTTTCCTTCTCTGCTGAGGCCAATCAGGGACAGCTATCATTGTGTCTCTACATTGGGAAACCAATGACTGTGTGGAATAGTTGTTTTACTACATCTAATTAAACATTTTATAGTCTTTATTTAACCACAGTTTGAAGTTTTCCATTTATTAAAACCTAAAGGGGTAAACTAATCTTGACCCATCAGGTGTGAATTCTGACTCTTATGTGTGGACCTTGAATATATATGACTTTAAGTTCAGCAGCAAAGTTCTCTGTTCCCTGCACTATTTAGCGCTTTGTGTCAATACCTTGAGTAGCAGCCACTTTGAGTCACTTGGTTGCTATGATGTTGCTTGTATCATTGCATTTAAAAATGCTATGTCTCGTATCTATTCATTAGTCATTTGCGTAATTTTTTGATGCCAATTACATTTCAAGTGCTTATTGGTGCATGTTCCATGTGATCATTTTTATTTAAGGCGACATTGATGAACCTTGCGGTGCCCATAAATTGGTCTTATCTTGGATATCCAGGATATATGTAGTGATATCTTGTTGCTGGACATGTTTACCAAATAAGCCTTTGTCTTTTCATTCTGCTTTAGTCTGCATGATCATTACTCAAATTTTGCTTGTCTGAGCTGTCATTGTCTGCTGCGTAGGACTGATTTGCGGTTGCCAGACATTTTAAAGTACAGCGGTTCCACCCCTTGCTTGCTTTCTCTCTCTCTACCCCCCTCTCTTTTGCTCTCTATGCCCCCTCTCTCTCCCCCCTCTCTTCGGCTCTCTCTTCCCCCTCTCTCTCTTTTGCTCTCTCTCCCTCTCTATCCCTCTCTATTTTGCTCTCTCTCCCCCTCTTTTCCTCCCTCCCTTTTGCACTCTCCTTCCTCTCTTTTGCTCTCTCTCTCCCCCTCTCTTTTGCTGTCTCTCTCTCTCCCTCCCCTTCTCTTTTGCTCTCTCTCCCCCTCTCTTTTGCTGTCTCCCCCTCTCTTTTGCTGTCTCTCTCTCTTTTTTGCTCTCTTTATCCCCCCTCTTTTGCTCCCCCCATCCCTTTCTTTTGCTCTCTCCACCCTCTCTTTTGATGCTTTCTCTCTATCCCCTTTCTTTTGCTCTCTCCCCACCTCTTTTTTGCTGTCTCTCTCCCTCTCTTTTGTTGTCTCTCTATCCCCCCTCTTTTGCTTTCTTTCTCACCCCTCTCTTTTGCTCTCTCTCTCCCCCTCTCTTTTGCTCTCTCTCTCTCCCCCCTCTCTTTTGCTCTCTCTCTCTCCCCCCTCTCTTTTGCTCTCTCTCTCCCCCCTCTCTTTTGCTCTCTCTATCCCCCTCTCTTTTGCGCTTTCTATCCCCCCTTTTGCTCTCTCTAGCTACCCTCTTTTGCTCTCTCTCCCTCCCCTTTCTTTTGCTCTCTTTTTTCCCTCTCTTTTGCTGTCTCTCTCCCCCTCTCTTTTGCTCTTTCTCTCTCCCTCTCTTTTTTGCTTTCTCTCTTTCCCCCCTCTTTTGCTCTCTCTCTCCCCTCTCTTTTGCTCTCTCTCTCTCCCCTCTCTTTTGCTCTCTCTCTCCCCTCTCTTTTGCGCGCTCTCTCCCCCTCTCTTTTGCGCTCTCTCTCCCCCTCTCTTTTGCTCTCTCTCTCTCTCCCCTCTCTTTTGCTCTCTCTCTCCCCTCTCTTTTGCGCGCTCTCTCTCCCCCTCTCTTTTGCTCTCTCCTCCCCTCTCTTTTACTCTCTCTCTCCCCTCCTCTCTTCCCCCTCTCTTTCCCCCCTCTCTTTCCCCCTGTCTTTTGCGCTCTCTCTCTCGCCCCTCTCTTTTGCTCTCTCTCTCCTCCCTCTCTTATGCTCTCTCCCCCTCTCTTTTGCTCTCTCTCTACCCCTCTCTTTTGCTCTCTCTCCCCCTCTTTTTTGCTCTCTCCCCTCTCTTTTGCTCTCTCTCTCCCCCTCTCTTTTGCTCTTTCTCCCCTCTCTTTTGCTCTCTCTCTCCCCCTCTCTTTTGCTCTCTCTCTCTCCCCTCCTCTCTTTCTCCCCCTCTCTTTTCCCCCCTCTCTTCTCCCTCTCTCTTTTGCGCTCTCTCTCACTCCTCTCTTTTGCTCTCTCTCTCCCCCTCTCTTATGCTGTCTCTCTCCCCCTCTCTTTTGTGCGCTCTCTCTCCCCCTCTCTTTTGCGCTCTCTCTCCCCCTCTCTTTTGCTCTCTCTCTCCCCCTCTCTTTTGCTCTCTCCTCCCCTCTCTTTTGCTCTCTCTCTCCCCTCCTCTCTTCCCCCTCTCTTTCCCCCCCTCTCTTCTCCCTCTCTCTTTTGCGCTCTCTCTCGCTCCTCTCTTTTGCTCTCTCTCTCCCCCTCTCTTTTGCTATCTCTCTACTCCCTCTCTTTTGCTCTCTCTCTACTCCCTCTTTTGCGCTCTCTCTCTCGCCCCTCTCTTTTGCTCTCTCTCTCCTCCCTCTCTTATGCTCTCTCCCCCTCTCTTTTGCTCTCTCTCTACCCCTCTCTTTTGCTCTCTCTCCCCCTCTTTTTTGCTCTCTCCCCTCTCTTTTGCTCTCTCTCTACCCCTCTCTTTTGCTCTCTCTCCCCTCTCTTTTGCTCTCTCTCTCCCCCTCTCTTTTGCTCTCTCTCTCTCCCCTCCTCTCTTTCTCCCCCTCTCTTTTCCCCCCTCTCTTCTCCCTCTCTCTTTTGCGCTCTCTCTCGCTCCTCTCTTTTGCTCTCTCTCTCCCCCTCTCTTTTGCTATCTCTCTACTCCCTCTCTTTTGCTCTCTCTCTACTCCCTCTTTCTTCTGTTAAGTGTGATCAGTCCACGGGTCATCATTACTTGTGGGATATTATCTGCTCCCCTACAGGAAGTGCAAGAGGATTCACCCAGCAGAGTTGCTATATAGCTCCTCCCCTCTACGTCACCTCCAGTCATTCTCTTGCACCCAGCAACTAGATAGGTCGTGTGAGAGGACTATGGTGATTATACTTAGTTTTATATCTTCAATCAAAAGTTTGTTATTTTAAAATAACACCGGAGTGTGTTATTACCTCTCTGGCAGAGTTTGAGGAAGAATCTACCAGAGTTTTGCTATGATTTTAGCCGGAGTAGTTAAGATCATATTGCTGTTCTCGGCCATCTGAGGAGTGAGGTAAACTTCAGATCAGGGGACAGCGGGCAGATGAATCTGCATAGAGGTATGTAGCAGTTTTTATTTTCTGACAATGGAATTGATGAGAAAATCCTGCCATACCGATATAATGTCATGTATGTATACTTTACACTTCAGTATTCTGGGGAATGGTACTTCACTAGAATTACACTGTAAGAAGGACATAAAGCTGTTTAATAACTAGAGATTATGTTTAATGTTTTTGCTGGAATGTAAAATCGTTTTCATTTACTGAGGTACTGAGTGAATAAATGTTTGGGCACTATTTTTCCACTTGGCAGTTGCTTAAATCTGTTTTTTCTGTCAGTTTCTGTTCTCCCTCACTGCTGTGTGTGTGGGGGAGGGGCGCTTTTACTATGCATCAAATATTTCAGTCAGCATAATTTCTCTCAGCAGAGCTGTGAGAATTATAGTTTGACTGAGATAAAAACGTTTATTCTGTAATTTGTTTCCTGCTTTCAGAAATTGTTATCTTTGCTAATGGGATTAAACCTTTGCTAAAGTTGTGTTGTTTAATTGCTGAGGGGAACAATCCTTTGCTAAAACTGTATATTCTGACAAAGATTGATGCTATAACTTAATTATTTTAACTGTTATAATTTTTTTCTGTGCTTCTTAAAGGCACAGTTCGTTTTCATATTATTTGTAAATTACTTTGAAAAGTATTTTCAAGTTGCTGTTTATTTGCTAGTGTGTTAAACATGTCTGATTCAGAGGAATATCTCTGTGCTATATGTGTTAATGCCAAAGTGGAGCCCAATAGAAATTTATGTACTAAATGTATTGATGCTACTTTAAAAAACAGTCAATCTGTACAAATTGAACATATTTCACCAAACAACGAGGGGAGAGTTATGCCGACTAACTCGCCTCACGTGTCAGTACCTGCATCTCCCGCTCAGGAGGTGCGTGATATTGTAGCGCCGAGTACATCTGGGCGGCCATTACAAATCACATTACAAGATATGGCTACTGTTATGACTGAAGTTTTGGCTAAACTAACAGAACTAAGAGGTAAACGTGATCACTCTGGGGTGAGAACAGAGTGCGCTGATAATGCAAGGGCCATGTCTGATACTGCGTCACAGTTTGCAGAACGTGAAGACGGAGAGCTTCATTCTGTGGGTGACGGTTCTGATCCAAATAAACTGGACTCAGACATTTCAAATTTTAAATTTAAGCTTGAGAACCTCCGTGTGTTACTAGGGGAGGTATTAGCGGCTCTGAATGATTGTAACACAGTTGCAATCCCAGAGAAAATGTGTAGGTTGGATAAATATTTTGCGGTACCGACGAGTACTGACGTTTTTCCTATACCTAAGAGACTTACTGACATTGTTACTAAGGAGTGGGATAGACCCGGTGTGCCTTTCTCACCCCCTCCTATATTCAGAAAGATGTTTCCAATAGACGCCGCCACACGGGACTTATGGCAAATGGTCCCTAAGGTGGAGGGAGCAGTTTCTACTTTAGCTAAGCGTACCACTATCCCAGTGGAGGATAGCTGTGCTTTTTCAGATCCAATGGATAAAAAATTAGAGGGTTACCTTAAGAAAATGTTTGTTCAACAAGGGTTTATATTGCAACCTCTTGCATGTATTGCGCCTGTCACGGCTGCAGCAGCATTTTGGTTTGAGTCTCTGGAAGAGACACTTCTATCATCCACACTAGATGACATCACACACAAACTTAAATTCCTTAAGTTAGCTAATTCATTTATTTCAGATGCCGTAGTACATTTAACTAAACTTGCGGCTAAAAATTCAGGATTCGCCATTCAGGCACGCAGAGCTCTGTGGCTGAAATCCTGGTCAGCTGATGTTACGTCTAAATCTAAATTGCTTAATATTCCTTTCAAAGGGCAGACCTTATTCGGGCCCGGCTTGAAAGAGATTATTGCTGACATTACAGGAGGTAAAGGTCATGCCCTGCCTCAGGACAAGGCCAAAGCCAAGGCTAGACAGTCCAATTTTCGTTCCTTTCGTAATTTCAAAGCAGGAGCAGCATCAACTTCCTCTGCACCAAAACAGGAAGGAGCTGTTGCTCGCTACAGACAAGGCTGGAAACCTAACCAGTCCTGGAACAGGGGCAAACAGGCCAGAAAACCTGCTGCTGCCCCTAAGACAGCATGAATTGAGGGCCCCCGATCCGGGACCGGATCTAGTGGGGGGCAGACTTTCCCTCTTCGCCCAGGCTTGGGCAAGAGATGTTCAGGATCCCTGGGCGTTAGAGATCATATCTCAGGGATACCTTCTGGACTTCAAATCCTCTCCCCCAAGAGGGAGAGTTCATCTGTCAAGGTTGTCAACAAACCTAACAAAGAAGGAAGCGTTTCTACGCTGCGTACAAGATCTTTTATTAATGGGAGTGATCCATCCAGTTCCGCGGTTGGAACAAGGACAAGGGTTTTACTCAAATCTGTTTGTAGTTCCCAAAAAAGAGGGAACCTTCAGGCCAATCTTGGATTTAAAGATCCTAAACAAATTCCTAAGAGTTCCATCGTTCAAGATGGAAACTATTCGAACATTTTTGCCCATGATCCAAGAGGGTCAGTACATGACCACAGTGGATTTAAAGGATGCTTACCTTCACATACCGATTCACAAAAGCCATTACCGGTATCTAAGGTTTGCCTTTTTAGACAGGCATTACCAGTTTGTAGCTCTTCCATTCGGACTGGCTACGGCTCCAAGAATCTTCACAAAGGTTCTGGGCACTCTTCTGGCGGTACTAAGACCGCGAGGAATTTCAGTAGCTCCGTACTTAGACGACATACTGATACAAGCTTCAAGCCTTCAAACTGCCAAATCTCATACAGAGATAGTACTGGCATTTCTAAGGTTGCATGGATGGAAAGTGAACGAAAAGAAAAGTTCTCTCTTTCCACTCACAAGAGTTCCCTTCCTGGGGACTCTGATAGATTCTGTAGAAATGAAGATTTACCTGACAGAGGACAGGTTAACAAAACTTCAAAGTGCATGCCGTGTCCTTCATTCTATTCAACACCCGTCAGTAGCTCAATGCATGGAGGTAATCGGACTAATGGTAGCAGCAATGGACATAGTTCCTTTTGCACGCCTACATCTCAGACCACTGCAACTGTGCATGCTAAGTCAGTGGAATGGGGATTACTCAGATTTGTCCCCCACTCTAAATCTGAATCAAGAGACCAGAAATTCTCTTCTATGGTGGCTTTATCGGCCACATCTGGCCAGGGGAATGCCATTCAGCAGGCCAGACTGGTCAATTGTAACAACAGACGCCAGCCTACTAGGTTGGGGCGCTGTCTGGAATTCTCTGAAGGCTCAGGGACTATGGAATCAGTAGGAGAGTCTTCTTCCAATAAACATTCTGGAATTGAGAGCAGTCCTCAATGCTCTTCTGGCTTGACCCCAGTTAACAACTCGGGGGTTCATCAGGTTCCAGTCGGACAACATCACGACTGTAGCTTATATCAACCATCAGGGAGGGACAAGAAGCTCCCTAGCAATGATGGAAGTATCGAAGATAATTCGCTGGGCAGAGTCTCACTCTTGCCACCTGTCTGCAATCCACATCCCGGGAGTGGAGAACTGGGAGGCGGATTTCTTAAGTCGTCAGACTTTTCATCCGGGGGAGTGGGAACTTCATCCAGAGGTCTTTGCCCAAATACTTCGACGTTGGGGCAAACCAGAGATAGATCTCATGGCGTCTCGACAGAACGCCAAGCTTCCGCGCTACGGGTCCAGATCCAGGGATCCGGGAGCGGTCCTGATAGATGCCTTGACAGCACCATGGACCTTCAGGATGGCTTATGTGTTTCCACCTTTCCCGATGCTTCCTCGATTGATTGCCAGAATCAAACAGGAGAAAGCATCAGTGATTCTAATAGCGCCTGCATGGCCACGCAGGACTTGGTATGCAGATCTGGTGGACATGTCATTCTGTCCACCTTGGTCGTTACCTCTGAAACAGGACCTTCTGATTCAGGGTCCTTTCAAACATCAAAATCTAACTTCTCTGAAGCTGACTGCTTGGAAATTGAACGCTTGATCTTATCAAAGCGTGGTTTTTCTGAGTCAGTTATTGATACCTTAATACAGGCTAGGAAGCCTGTTACCAGAAAGATTTACCATAAAATATGGCGTAAATACCTATATTGGTGCGAATCCAAAGGTTACTCTTGGAGTAAGGTTAGGATTCCTAGGATATTGTCTTTTCTACAAGAAGGTTTAGAAAAGGGGTTATCCGCTAGTTCCTTAAAGGGACAGATCTCAGCTCTGTCCATTCTGTTACACAAGCGTCTGTCAAGAAGTTCCAGACGTTCAGGCTTTTTGTCAGGCTTTGGCCAGGATTAAACCTGTGTTTAAAGCTGTGGCTCCACCATGGAGTTTAAACCTTGTTCTTAACGTTTTACAGGGTGTTCCGTTTGAACCCCTTCGTTCCATTGTTATAAAGTTGTTATCTTGGAAAGTTCTATTTTTAATGGCTATTTCCTCGGCTCGAAGAGTCTCTGAGTTATCAGCCTTACATTGTGATTCTCCTTATTTGATTTTTCACTCGGATAAGGTAGTTCTGCGTACTAAACCTGGGTTCTTACCTAAGGTAGTCACTAACAGGAATATCAATCAGGAGATTGTTGTTCCATCCTTGTGCCCAAATCCTTCTTCGAGGAAGGAACGTCTTTTGCACAATCTGGATGTAGTTCGTGCCCTTAAATTTTATTTACAGGCAACTAAAGATTTTCGACAAACGTCTTCCCTGTTTGTCGTTTACTCTGGTCAGAGGAGAGGTCAAAAAGCTTCTGCTACCTCTCTCTCTTTTTGGCTTCGTAGCATAATTCGTTTAGCTTATGAGACTGCTGGACAGCAGCCTCCTGAAAGAATTACAGCTCATTCCACTAGAGCTGTGGCTTCCACTTGGGCCTTTAAGAATGAGGCCTCTGTTGAACAGATTTGCAAGGCTGCAACTTGGTCTTCGCTTCATACTTTTTCCAAATTTTACAAATTTGACACTTTTGCTTCCTCGGAGGCTATTTTTGGGAGAAAGGTTCTTCAGGCAGTGGTTCCTTCTGTATAAAGAGCCTGCCTATCCCTCCCGTCATCCGTGTACTTTTGCTTTGGTATTGGTATCCCACAAGTAATGATGACCCGTGGACTGATCACACTTAACAGAAGAAAACATAATTTATGCTTACCTGATAAATTCCTTTCTTCTGTAGTGTGATCAGTCCACGGCCCGCCCTGTTTTTTAAGGCAGGTAAATATTTTTTAAATTATACTCCAGTCACCACTACACCCTTGGCTTCTCCTTTCTCGTTGGTCCTTGGTCGAATGACTGGAGGTGACGTAGAGGGGAGGAGCTATATAGCAACTCTGCTGGGTGAATCCTCTTGCACTTCCTGTAGGGGAGCAGATAATATCCCACAAGTAATGATGACCCGTGGACTGATCACACTACAGAAGAAAGGAATTTATCAGGTAAGCATAAATTATGTTTTTTTGCTCTCTCTCTACTCCCTCTCTTTTGCTCTCTCTATCCCCCCTCTTTTTCTCCCTCTATCTCCCCTATTTTGCTTTCTCTCTCCCCTTTCTTTTGCTCTCTCTCTCCCCTTTCTTTTGCTCTTTCTCCCCTCTCTTTTGCTGTCTCTCTTCCCCTCTCTTTTGCTCTTTCTCTCCCCCTCTCTTTTGCGCTCTCTCTCCCCCCTCTCTTTTGCTCTCTCTCTCCCCCTCTCTTTTGCGCTCTCCCCTTCTCTTTTGCTCTCTCTCTCCCCTCTCTTTTGCACTCTCTCTCTCCCCTCTCTTTTGCACTCTCTCCCCCTCTCTTTTGCTCTCTCTCCCCCCTCTCTTTTGCGCTCTCCCACTCTCTATTGCTCTCTCTCTCCCCCTCTCTTTTGCACTCTCTCTCTCCCCCTCTCTTTTGCTCTCTCTCCCCCTCTCTTTTGCGCTCTCCCCCTCTCTATTGCTCTCTCTCCCCCTCTCTTTTGCTCTCTCTCTCCCCTCCTCACTTTCCCCCTCCTCTCTTTTCCCTCTCTCTCTTTTGCGCTCTCTCTCGCCCCTCTTTTGCGCTCCCCCCTCTCTTTTGCTCTCTCCCCTCTCTTTTGCTCTCTCCCCTTTCTCCCCCCTCTCCTTTGCTGTCTCTCTCCCTCTTTTGCTCTCTCTCTATCCCCCTCTCTCTACCCTCTTTTGCGCTCTCCCCCTCTCTTTTGCTATCTTTCCCCTCTCTTTTGCTCTCTCTTTCCCCTTTCTCCCCCTCTCTTTTGCTCTCTCTATCGCCCCTATTTTGCTCTCTCCCCTTTTTTTTGCTCTCCCTCTCCTTCTCTTTTGCTGTCTTTTGCTCTCTCTCTCTATCCCCCCTCTTTTGAGCTTTCTCTCTCCCGTCCGCACGGCCCTGCCCCCGTCACGCACGGTCGACCCAGGCCCAGATGCCAGGTCAGTGTCGATGAAGGCCAGGTGTGTTTGTCCTTGCGCTGTCTCTACTGCATATGACAGCTTCGGACAAACACAATTGGCCTTTTATATTCTAGAATATATATATGATAGCACTTGAGAATATGCATTCAGGTTATTGCGAGAGTGGGTGTTCCACTTTTTCCCCACACTTTGTTTCCTCCATTGACTTCTATGGGGGAATAGCTTATACCGCTTGCAATATTCTAAGTTTGGCTTTTGCACGCGTCAGGTTAGGGCAAAACCAATAGCGTTTTATTTTCAACTCGTAATACAAGCGCAAAGCCAACGCTTCCTAAATTAAATCATAAAAATATAAAATAAAATCAGATATATTAAACTGTAAGTCATCTATTGAGAATTGGTACGTATAAATACATATAAACACTAGTGTTTGCACAAGGATATATAATACAAAATAAAATGCATTAAACCCTTGGTATTTAAAAATACTGTAAGAACACTAAAATAATCTCAAGATATACATGATACATATCTATGCTATAATCGCGTTTGTAATGCGTCCATCACGTCGCCAGTTGCGCACACATCCTCAAAGGAATGTTGGCTGCGCCACCGAAAGTTGATTCTTTCACCACCCTGCCATTTTCGAAATCCACCTGGATGCTGTGTAGGCAAACCTGAAGCCTTAAAAAAAAAAAAAAAAAAAAAAAAACCCCACTCAACCGCCCGCACAAAATAGCTAAAAAAACACGTAACCACCCACAAGAAAAAAAAAACAACACATTGCAATAAACCTATTTAATCTATTAATTCTTAAACCGCCAACTCTCCACATTGCAAGAAACCTTAATTAACCTATTAACCCCTAAACCGCCAAACCACCACATCGCAATAAACCTAATTAATATATTAACCCCTATACTGCCAAACCCCCCACAGCGCAAATAACTAATTTAATTACTAAGCCCCCTAACCTAACACCCCCTAAATTAACCCCAATTACTACTAAATTACAATTAAAATAAAAAAATACTAACATTAAATTACAAAAAATAAAAAAAGTCTAACATTACAGAATAAAATAAACAAAATTATTAAAAAAAATAAAATTATACCTAAGTTAAACAGCTTTTTTACGTTTAAAAAAGACAAAATCCCCCCTGTATGAATGTAGCTCGCTCCCGCTCTGGTCTAGTAGCAGGAGCGGGCTACATTCATTTTAATTGGGCGACCAGGCACACTGTGACTAGACTAGGGCTTCAACTAACGATTATTTTCATAATCGATTAATCGGCCGATTATTTTTTCAATTAATCGACTAATCGTATAAAAAGAGAATCAATAATAGTTTTCTATGTTTTAAATAAAATCCACATAATGAGTGTTACAAATATAAACTTCAGACTAAAACTTTACATTAACACAACTGTTTCTTCAATTTTTAAGCAGCAGAGCACAGTTTTATAATTAAACAAAACAAAACCACAAACTGTTTGAAAAGAGGTAGAACTAAAAAGAGCTAGGCTATCACTGTTAATAACATTCTGTTATTCACTCTTTCAGAAACTTTGCATTGAAATGCAAAAATCTCAACATTTGCAGCTATATTTCCTGCAGCAGAGTAAAGGCTGTTGAGGTGTATAAGTAGGGTTTTGCCAATTTCACCAAAGTGGGATATTTATCTTTGTTAGCTCTTCACCAATGCTAAGTGTTTTCCACCTTGGCAAGGGGCCTCTCAATAAAGTAACCCTTGACTTCATTCTAACATAAAAATATCTTGAATATCTATATGCAATGGTAAATAACCAGCTATAAGGTTAGGGGAAATATCTAGTCCGCTCTAACAATAAAGAATATATACTTCTAAAGGTTGAATCTGGTACATGTTATCACAATTTATTAAAAATATAAAAAAAAGCTATAAAAAACAAAATCAAAAGCGCTAAGGACTGTATATCAATCACAGGACAAAGCCTTACACATATATTTATACAGTACATATAATCAGCAATAGCAAGCAATACGCTAATAATTGTGCAAACAGATAATAGTGCACATCAATTTAAATAACTCCCATCAATCTAGGGGCAAGGTGTAAACAACAAGCTTGGCACTATATCATGAAAAGCATAGTTCCAAATCACCAGATTTAATATAATCAATCCAAATGATGACTATTATATCTGGGTTGCACATAAGCCAGGGGTAGTTGAAAACGTATACTGTGAAAAGTAGACGTCTGTAGACGTCCTTTAGGCTAAGGACATAACAATAAAACACAATACCATATGCAGGAGTTCATTGGAGTGAAGCAGCTGGTGTTGTACACAGACCAACTAATTGCAAACAAACTAATCGATTATGAGATTCGTTGACAACTATTTTCATAATCGATTATTATCGATTATGACCGATTAGTTGTTGCAGCTCTAGACTAGACAGTGTTGCCGGATGCGCAACACTGACCAGACTCGTTCAGTAGAACAAAGAGCGGCGTTCTGGTAAAATGAGCTTTTACCTATACTTTCTCTGCAATAATTTAATGTATAAAGCTGCCGGTAAGCTAGTCCTATATCATAAAAGGCCAAGTGTGTTTGTTCGAAGCTGTCATGCGCAGTAGAAACAGCAAGAGTACAAACACACCTGGCCTTTGAGTCCCTAGCTGATCTGCGGCAGAAGTGGGCAGGAGCCGGGGGGCATGGCCGGTGTGAAGTGCTGCGAAGGGGGCGTGGCCGCACGATAGAGGGGAGAGAGATAGAGAGGGTAGATATAGAGGGGAGAGAGAGGGAGAGAGAGGGAGAGCAAAAGAGAGGGGGGGAGAGCGCAAAAGAGAGGGGGGAAAAATGGCCCAAAAGAGAGGGAGGAGAGAGCGCAAAAGAGAGGGGGGGGAGAGTGAGCGCAAAAGAGAGGGGGGAGAGAGTGCAAAAGAGAGGGGTGGAGAGAGTGCTCAAAAGAGAGGGGTGGAGAGAGAGCTCAAAAGAGAGGGGTGGAGAGAGAGCACAAAAGAGGGGGAGAGAGAGTGCAAAAGAGAGGGGGGGGAGAGAGAGCGCAAAAGAGAGGGGGGGAGAGAGAGCGCAAAAGAGGGGGGAGAGAGAGCGCAAAAGAGAGGGGAGAGATGGGGGAGAGAGAGAGCGCAAAAGAGATGGGGGAGAGAGAGAGCGCAAAAGAGATGGGGGAGAGAGAGAGCGCAAAAGAGAGGGGGAGAGAGAGAGCAAATGAGAGGGGGGAGAGAGAGCGCAAAAGAGAGGGGGGAGAGAGAGAGCGCAAAAGAGAGGGGGAGAGAGAGAGCGCAAAAGAGAGGGGGGTAGAGAGAGAGCGCAAAAGAGAGGGGGGGAGAGAAAAGCTCAAAAGAGAGGGGGAGAGAGAGCAAGAGAGAGGGGGGAGAGAGAGCGAGCAAAAGAGAGGGAGAGAGCACAAGGGGTGGTACCGCTAAACTGCAAAAAATGGCCCGTGTGGGGGCGGAGCTAGCGCCACTACCATACATAGTTGGAGGGCAAGTATGACCCGGGACAGATCTCTCACGACAGAGGCTTATGTCGATAAGTGGAACATATCGGGCATGTTATTCAGATACTATTTGCAGTTGGAGCGTTTTGCCCAGCACTGGTCGTCTGATGAATCGATATTCCACCAAAGAGCTGGAATTGGATAAAGCTCGGACATGTAAAATGACAACAGTAGACTGAGCATGTCGTATTTGCCCTGACTTTTGCTGCTCAGTGATGTCTACATATTTATATGGACAATGTGTTATGTTTGCTGTTTCCTGGTAATATTAAAATATAAGTTTTTAGTTTAATAAACAAATGGTTTACTGTTGGGCATTGCTGTTCCTGCTTAGATATTTCCTTGGGCTTTAGGGATTCCCCTTTACTTAAAATTTGAATCCACGTTAGAATTGGTTTATACTTTGAGCCATACCTACCTTTTCATTATGTTGGTCTGTGAAAGAACCTAAGCTTATGTGAACCTTGCTTTTTTTTAAAAAAAATGTTTATTTACTTATATATATATATCCTCTATTACATCCTTATGCTGGGCCATCATACTGACAGGGAAAATATGTCAGATATAATTTAGCTATCCATTAGTATAGCGCTTAGCTTCCTATCTAGTTTAATATATATTTGTGTAGCAGCTTCCTTATGATTCTCTAATATATCCTATTTTTTATGAACCTTTAGACCCTATTCCTCACGTACTTGCCATATTTTTATATTAATGGTTGTATATAGTCCTTGTTAAGCCAGTAAGGTGAACTTTCTGTCCTCTGTCTTGGGGTATAGGGCCCGTGCCTCTAAGACAGAGCTTTATTTCACAAGGTGGCTTTCTGCTCCATAGCTGGACAACTACCGGCACTATGAGGATAAAGAGCTTAGCTTCAAATCATGTCTAGCATTCTATATATACCTTCTGTTGTTTTAGGTATTGATTATGGATAGTTGGTCACCTAGTCATAAAATATGTCTTGAATATCTTAATAGTCCTGCTATTATGCACAGATCAAATCTAGTCCTTTGTGAAAGATTCATAGGGTAAATTATAACACAATAATAGTGTATATTTACTTCTAGATGCTGTAGTCTAATGCTATATGCTACTGTCACTTGTTATAGGTTGAGACTTTAGTAGCATGCCTATCATTATCAATGTTATATATGTTATTGAAATACCACTCATCTCACTTTTTTTTTGTTTTTGTTTATCCATATATTATAAACCTGGACTAAATTGTGCTTTTTTAGCCACAGTAATGTTTATATCATTTCTTATGTGCCTAAGTTGTTCTATAATCAATGTGACTCTATTTAGCCACAGTAATTTTCAACAATAGTGTATATGTTTTTCTCTGCTATTTTTTGCTTACTATATGCCCTATCGCTGCTGATGCAATAGATTGCCTCTTGTTTAGTATCTTTGGTTCATTTTATAGTTATAGCAGGGTTAGGAGACTAAATGTCAATTCTCTTTGTTCCATAAACTTAATGTTTAGTGTTGAGCATTAGATAATAATTTCTCCAAACTTAACGAGTGACATTTTTACATATCCAGTAGCCCAGTATGTTAACCTGACCACAGATAGTATAATTTTCATATATAGGTTAGACACAAATAGCTATAACTCCTGATTAATATTTAATTTGCGGTACCTGTCTTACTTTACAAGAGGCATAGATTTTAGTCATAGTAAGTGGATTACAGTCTCATATTTCATTTAGTGAGTACCCACACGTACATGTATAGAGGGAAAATTAACGCTGTAAACCCCACATTTTACTTCTAGGAGTTTAGAGAAAAGTCTAGATCGTTATTTAGAATAAACCCTTCCTTCACAGTCCCATTATATGGGCATCGTTTTATAAGTTGGCTAGCTCCGTCCCCCCCACATAGGGGTCTTATTATAGACCCTGTTTACTAAGTAAACTAAGGAACACAGTTTCCAAAACTTTTCCTCCTATTTATAATTTGTCTGTTACAATACAGCAGCATGTAATATTCCCACCCTTTTACTACATAAAGATAGTTTCGATCTCCTTCGTTTTTTGTAATTGAATATATATTCTAGTGGTTGGAGGCCCGAGGACGGCCTATCTAGTCTAAGGAGATTGCTATTTACATGGGCTTAAATATGGCCCTATAGGCTATATATTTGAATTCCTTTCACTACTATGGGCAATTATAGGTGTAAGGGCTCCAGCGTGGCCCCATATATTTATCTGAAAATCTGAGGTTAGTCCATTTTGCTTTTATCAACCACATAGGCAGAACTTCTTTATTAATATTTGGTATAGCTTCTAGTTTTCGTTCTCTTTACATGTAGAAGTGTAAGACTACATTTATGTCTATAGATTTGTGGTGATGTATGTTATGCGTACAGTACTGTATACCTTTAGTATATACCCTCACGGGTTGAGGGTTTATCTAAGTCATTGTTTTGTACCGTTATATTCTTTACCTCAATAAAAAAAAACATTTTAAAAAAATAAAAAATGGCCCGTGTGAACGGGCTTTAGGACTAGTGTTATATAATTCTGCACTATTAGCAGAATTATATAACATTAGTTTGTAAGTTTACTGCCCCTTTAAGGTTTGGTAAGTCTTCTGATTATCTTTCACATTACAATTTTTAACAGAGTTTTAGGTGTGTAAAGATATGATTTGTGAAGTCTCTAGGGTAATTAAACCCACATTAATGGGCAATATAAATCAAGTAGACTGATTTTTTTTTCTCATCTGTGGACAGTTAGTCATGTCTTTTCTGTTCCTGTCTGGTCTTGTCCTGGGGCCTGGCTTGGACAGTGGCAGAAACTATGCATCATTTATATCTAAAAGAAAATCAATAAAATAAAAATTAACAATAAAAGGGGATATAAAAATGTTCAACCAAAAAGTAAATAGATCATGAAACAAATCTAAAATTCAAAATAACTGAAAAGGTGTGTCATGATTGTCCTAACCTTTTAAAATTAATCTAATCTAAATCTGTGGTTATGGCAGCCTGGATTGTTTATAATGATGTTATTGATTATAATTATAAGAATTTGACAATCCAGTAATAAAAAACCTAAAAATAATGTTGTCGTGACTTTTTATCTTAAAAAAAGTTATGCTATAATATTATTAGACTTTTGTTAGAAAGAGGGCAAAGAGCGCTCGAGGAGAGTGCTGAATGGGACTTTGAGAAGGGCATAAACTGGTTGGATGGGGAAAACGGAGAACACATGGGGCCAAATTAATCAAAAGGTTGTCCGGCTGCAGGCTCACACTACTGCTTCTTAACCCACCTGTTCTGTGGCGTATCTCAATCCCCCCAGACTTTTTTGACCACAGAGATTGACAGCCCACACTCGCGTGCGAGCAGGGGGTGGCATTGCACACCATAAAGTGCAATGTTAAATCAAGGAAGCGATGGTGGCTGGACAGGGGCATAGATGTTTGTCCTTGTCCTCTGGACTTTGATAAATCTAGCCCTAGAAAACATTTTAACATTTTATTGAAACAGTAGGAAGACTGAGAAGGCATAAAAAGTAGCAAATGACTGAGTTTAGGCAGAGCAGAGAAAGAGCCTGATGATAAAGTTCAAGCAGCTATGAGTTAATGGTTGTGAAGAATGAACAGCAAAAGAAAATGCAGTGCAGTTGTGTTGAGTGAGAGTTGACGTTATAGCTTTTAAAAGAACATTAAAACCCAAACAAATTCTTCCATGATTCAGATAGACCATACAATTTTAAACAACTTACCAATTTACTTCTATTATCAAATTTACTTTATCTTGTTATACTATATTGATGGATCAGCAATGCACTACTGGGAGCTAGCTGAACGCGTTAGGTGAGTCAGTGACAAGAAGAATATATGTGCAGCTACCTATCAGCAGCTAGCTCCCAGAAGTGGTTTGCTGCTCCTGAGCCTACTTAGCTATGCTTTTTAACAAAGGATAGCAACAGCACAAAGCTTATTAGATAACAGAAGTAAATTGGAAAGTTGTTTAAAATTGTTTGTGCTATCTGAATCATGATACATTTTTTGGGTTTTCATGTCCCTTTAAAGGGATTAGTGAGAAATAAGTTAAAATAGGTTGATTCAGGAATGGGAGTTAGTGTCCAAATTAGATAACATAATTAAATTGGAAAGCTGTTTAAAATTGCATGTTCTATCTAAATCATAAAAGTAAAAAATTGGGTTTAATATCCCTTTAAGTAAACTTTTTTTTTTTTAAAAAGTTATTTGCAAAATGTTCAGTGAAATGTTTTTAAATGATGTTGTGAAGAAGGTTAAGCTTTCCATAGCGTTTTGATATTTGTCTTTGCAATTTTCTTGCCAAGCTTTGAACATTCAGATGACCAAATAAGTGCGGTTGTGCCGATAAGTTCACTTCCAAATTTGGTGAGTAGAATAGATTTTTTTATTTTTTTTATCTATCAGCTTTACATTTTGTGCTTAACAAAACAACAAAAGACTTTGCTAGGTGCATGCTCATATAGATGTAAAGGGAAAGCCTAGGGTGCGCTAATATCTGGACATTGGATAGTACAGGTGCGGTAAATCCTTTACTTAATACACTAGAGAGAGTTTTAACAGTGTTTTAAAGAGATATGGTATATGACAAGATGTTGGGCTAGTAAGGGTTTAAAGGTTTGTATGTATGTGAGTGTGTGTATATATATATATATATATATATGTATATATATATATATATATATATATATATATATATATATATATATACAGGTATATATGTGTGTGTATGTATATGAATGTGAATGTGTACACATATAAATAAACACAAATCTATACAAATACACATGCATACATATACACCTTTTGAGTCCTTCCCAGTCCAACATTTTATCATATACCATATCCATTTAAATTACTTCTAAAACATTTATTTCAATAGTAAACCTATATATTACATATAATAATAATAATAATACAATAAATATATATATATGTGTGTGTGTTACGTGTAAAGTAAGAAATCTGGGTAATCCTAGGATTACCCGTGTAAAACAGACATTACCCAAGTGGCTGTGGGTAAAGCCTAATGTCCTGTAATTACCCCATCTACACTATTTATTTAACCTCCGTCTGGGGGGTTTAAGGAAGGTGCCCCGCGGATCCCCTGGCATCCACCCCAAGTGAACCTTGGGGACTGAAGTTTACAAGGGGGGAAAATTCCCCCCTTGAACTACCCAGGCAGAGTAAAAAAAGATAGTGAAGATGGGGGAATTGCATACTATATATGTCTGATGGAGTGCCTTAATACTTTACTTTAGATCTCCAAGAGTGCTACATTTTCCAGCGCTATTATGTGGTTTCCTTGAGCGTAACACAACTCACCATTTGTATTATGAGCAAGAATAGTGCACCTTACGCTATCTATTGAATGTATAAGGAGCACTAACAAATGTTGTCAGTGTTAAGATTCTCTGGTAAATCTTTTTTTACCATTCACTTGTAATACCAGATTGTGTGCTTGTTAGCTTAGGGTCATGATATTGATAGAGCGCACCCTATGCTATGGATTGTGCTCTACTTGTAATCTAGGCCAATATATTCCATTATTATAGTTTTAAATGCATTTATTTTGTATGCAGATCTTTTACAATGTGCATAATAATTTCTGGTGCATAACTAAAAAATGACTTTATTATTTGCGGGACCTTACAGTATTGACAAGACTGCTTAGATAATCTCGCCAGAGCAGAGAGCTTTAGATCACTAGGCCCTATGAGTTAGGTCTGGCTAGAGCAGGATGCAAAATAGCATATTCAGCACCATGAAGAGCGCACACAGGGCTGGTTTACTTTCTTCAGACAGTTTATTGTTTAATCTGATGCAGGTAATTCCATTAATTTTGTTTACTCTATGCCTTTTTTATTATTGCAATTCCAGTGTCTTATAATCTTTACTTACTAATAATGTTGTCTCTGTTTGCCATGGTATTATTTATATTTTTTTCTGCAGTATCTTTTGTTTTCCTGTAATGGCAAAGTGGAGCTCATGGATGTTACATTAAAAACAACAGTTTGCCAGTTTTGTTTACCATTCCCATATTTACTAGCATCTCCTTGGCAACCAGTGTTTGCTCTTGATTCAGAAAATGCAACACTTTATATTAAAGGTACGTAAAAGATTGTAAACCTATTAAAGAAACAAACACATTAGACACATTATATACTGGTTAGTCCTAAAGCACTTGCTATAAGCCTTGGTTTTAGAAAACTAAACAATTTTAAACTAATATATAAAGTTTTTTATATTTTTATGAGACTACTTGTGCTTAAAGTAACATTCTAGCCAAAATTGGAATCCACATGGATGCATTTCAATTTTGAATAGAAACATTTTAGTAAAATACAGTACATGTTTTAGCTAAAATGCTTCTAATAGAAGCTATAGCTGTTTCAAAAATGTATTTAAAGGGACTGGAAACCCAATGTCTCCAACATTGGTGTGTCCGGTCCACGGCGTCATCCTTACTTGTGGGAATATCTCTTCCCCAACAGGAAATGGCAAAGAGTGCCAGCAAAGCTGGCCATATAGTCCCTCCTAGGCTCCGCCCACCCCAGTCATTCTCTTTGCCGTTGCACAGGCAACATCTCCACGGAGATGGTTAAGAGTTTTTTGGTGTTTAAATGTAGTTTTTTATTCTTCTATCAAGTGTTTGTTATTTTAAAATAGTGCTGGTATGTACTATTTACTCTGAAACAGAAAAGGATGAAGATTTCTGTTTGTGAGAGGAAGATTATTTTAGCAGACAGTAACTAAAATCGATTGCTGTTTCCACATAGGACTGTTGAGATGAAGTAACTTCAGTTGGGGGAAACAGTTAGCAGACTTTTCTGCTTAAGGTATGACTAGCCATATTTCTAACAAGACCATGTAATGCTGGAAGGCTGTCATTTCCCCTCATGGGGACCGGTAAGCCATTTTCTTAGTCAAGCAAACAGAATAAAGGGCTTAATATGGGCTATAAAACTGGTAGACACTTTTATGGGCTAAATCGATTGCTTTATTTGGGCATTTTATACATGTTTATGCTGATAATTCTCATTTATAAACTTGGGGAACGTTTTTTAACGGCAGGCACTATTTTAGACACCTTTTCCAGTCAGGGGGCCTTCCCAGTTGTAGGCTGAGCCTCATTTTCGCGCCATTACTGCGCAGTTGTTTTTTGAGAACAAGACATGCAGATGCATGTGTGAGGATCTGAAAGTAGCTGGAAAAGTTTCTAGAAGGCGTCACTTGGTATCGTATTCCCCTCTGGGCTTGGTTAGGTCACATCAAAGGCTATAGCTGGGACTGTATAGGGGTTAAATTTGTAAACGGCTCTGAAAATTGGTGTGCAATACTCTTAATGCTTTAAGACACTGTGGTGAAATTTTGGTAATTTTTGAACAATTCCTTCATACTTTTTCACATATTCAGTAATAAAGTGTTTTCTGTTTAAAATTTAAAGAGACAGTAACGGTTTTGTTTTAAAACTTTTTTTGTGCCTTATTGACAAGTTTAAAGGGACACTGTACCCAAAAATTTTCTTTCATGATTAAGATTGAGCATGAAATTTTAAGCAACTTTCTAATTTACTCCTATTATCAAATTTTCTTCATTCTCTTGGTATCTTTATTTGAAATGCAAGAATCTAAGTTTAGATGCCGGCCCATTTTTGGTGAACAACCTGGGTTGTCCTTGCTGATTGGTGGATAAATACATCCACCAACAAAAAAGTGCTGTCCAGAGTACTGAAACCAAAAAAAAGCTTAGATGTCTTCTTTTTCAAATATTGATAGCAAGAGAACGAAGAAAAATTGATATTAGGAGTAAATTAGAAAGTTGCTTAAAATTGCATGCTCTTTCTGAATTACAAAAGAAAAAATTTGGGTACAGTGTCCCTTTAAGCCTGTTTAACATGTCTGTGCCTTCGGATAAGCTATGTTCTATATGTATGAAAGCCAATGTGTCTCCCCATTTAAATTTGTGTGATAATTGTGCCATAGCGTCCAAACAAAGTAAGGACAGTACTGCCACAGATAATGAAATTGCCCAAGATGATTCCTCAGATGAGGGGAGTAAACATGATACTACATCATCTCCTACTGTGTCTACACCAGTTTTGCCCACGCAGGAGGCCCCTA
Source organism: Bombina bombina (assembly GCF_027579735.1). Lineage (NCBI taxonomy): Eukaryota > Metazoa > Chordata > Amphibia > Anura > Bombinatoridae > Bombina > Bombina bombina. The sequence continues at coordinate 645,046,435 of NC_069504.1, forward strand.
GTACATCTAGCGCGCCAATGCTTATTACCATGCAACAATTGACGGCTGTAATGGATAACTCCATAGCAAATATTTTATCCAAAATGCCTACATATCAGAGAAAGCGCGATTGCTCTGTTTTAAACACTGAAGAGCAGGAGGGCGCTGATGATAATTGTTCTGTCATACCCTCACACCAATCTGAAGTGGCCATGAGGGAGGTTTTGTCAGATGGGGAAATGTCAGATTCAGGAAAAATTTCTCAACAAGCTGAACCTGATGTTGTGACATTTTAAATTTAAATTAGAACATCTCCGCACACTGCTTAAGGAGGTGTTATCTACTCTGGATGATTGTGACAACTTGGTCATTCCAGAGAAATTATGCAAGATGGACAAGTTCCTAGAGGTTCCGGTGCACCCCGACGCTTTTCCTATACCCAAGCGGGTGGCGGACATAGTGAATAAGGAGTGGGAGAAGCCCGGCATACCTTTTGTTCCCCCTCCTATATTTAAGAAATTATTTCCTATGGTCGACCCCAGAAAGGACTTATGGCAGACAGTCCCTAAGGTCGAGGGGGCAGTTTCTACTCTAAACAAGCGCACTACTATTCCTATCGAGGATAGTTGTGCTTTCAAAGATCCTATGGATAAAAAATTGGAGGGTTTGCTTAAAAAGATTTTTGTACAGCAAGGTTACCTTCTACAACCCATTTCGTGCATTGTTCCTGTCACTACAGCAGCGTGGTTCTGGTTCGAGGAACTAGAAAAGTCGCTCAGTAGAGAGACTCCATATGAGGAGGTTATGGACAGAGTTCACGCACTTAAGTTGGCTAACTCTTTTATTTTAGATGCCGCTTTGCAATTAGCTAGATTAGTCGCGAAAAATTCAGGGTTTGCAATCGTGGTGCGCAGAGCGCTTTGGCTAAAGTCTTGGTCAGCGGATGTGTCATCCAAGACAAAATTGCTTAACATCCCTTTCAAAGGTAAAACTCTATTTGGACCAGAATTGAAAGAGATTATCTCAGACATCACTGGGGGAAAGGGCCACGCCCTTCCACAAGATAGGCCTTTCAAGGCCAAGAATAAGTCTAATTTTCGTTCCTTTCCCAATTTCAGGAACGGACCGGCCTCTAATTCTGCATCCTCTAAGCAAGAGGGTAATGTCTCACAACCCAAACCAGCCTGGAAACCGATGCAAGGCTGGAACAAGGGTAAGCAGGCCAAGAAGCCTGCTGCTGCTAACAAAACAGCATGAAGGAGTAGCCCCCGATCCGGTCTCTCTCTTTGCTCAGGCTTGGGCAAGAGATGTTCAGGATCCCTGGGCACTAGAAATAGTTTCTCAGGGTTATCTTCTGGAATTCAGGGAACTACCCCCAAGGGGAAGGTTCCACATGTCTCACTTATCCTTAAACCAAATAAAGAGACAGGCGTTCTTACATTGTGTAGAAGACCTGTTAAAGACGGGAGTGATACACCCAGTTCCACTAAAGGAACAAGGAATGGGATTTTATTCAAATCTGTTCGTAGTTCCCAAAAAAGAGGGAACTTTCAGACCAATTTTGGACTTGAAGATCCTAAACAAATTTCTCAGGGTACCATCGTTCAAGATGGAAACCATTCGAACGATTCTACCCACTATCCAGGAAGGTCAATTTATGACTACCGTGGATCTAAAGGATGCGTACCTACATATTCCTATCCACAAAGAACATCATCAGTTCCTAAGGTTCACCTTTCTGGACAAACATTACCAGTTTGTGGCCCTCCCATTCGGGTTAGCCACTGCTCCAAGGATTTTCACAAAGGTACTAGGGTCCCTTCTAGCGGTTCTAAGACCGAGGGGCATTGCAGTAGTACCTTACTTGGACGACATTCTAATACAAGCGTCGTCCCTGTCAAAAGCAAAGGCTCATACAGACATCGTTCTGGCCTTTCTCAGATCACACGGATGGAAGGTGAACATAGAAAAAAGTTCTCTGTCTCCGTCAACAAGAGTTCCCTTCTTGGGAACAATAATAGATTCCTTAGAAATGAGGATTTTTTCTGACAGAGGTCAGAAAGTCAAAACTTCTAAGCGCTTGTCAAGTTCTTCATTCTGTTCCATGTCCTTCCATAGCTCAGTGCATGGAAGTAGTAGGGTTTATGGTTGCAGCAATGGACATAGTTCCTTTTGCACTAATTCATCTAAGACCATTACAACTGTGCATGCTCAAACAGTGGAATGGGGACTATACAGACTTGTCTCCAATTATTCAAGTAGATCAGAAGACCAGAGATTCACTCCGTTGGTGGCTGACCCTGGACCATCTATCCCAGGGAATGAGCTTCCGCAGACCAGAGTGGGTCATTGTCACGACCGACGCCAGTCTAGTGGGCTGGGGTGCGGTCTGGGAATCCCTGAAAGCTCAGGGACTATGGTCTCGGGAAGAGTCTCTTCTCCCGATAAACATTCTGGAACTAAGAGCGATCTTCAATGCTCTCAGGGCTTGGCCTCAGCTAGCAAAGGCCAGATTCATAAGATTCCAATCAGACAACATGACGACTGTTGCGTATATCAATCATCAGGGGGGAACAAGGAGTTCCCTGGCGATGAAAGAAGTGACCAAAATAATTCAATGGGCGGAGGATCACTCCTGCCACCTATCTGCGATCCACATCCCAGGTGTGGAAAACTGGGAAGCGGATTATCTGAGTCGTCAGACATTCCATCCGGGGGAGTGGGAACTCCACCCGGAGATCTTTGCCCAACTAACTCAATTATGGGGCATTCCAGACATGGATCTGATGGCGTCTCATCAGAACTTCAAGGTTCCTTGCTACGGGTCCAGATCCAGGGATCCCAAGGCGACTCTAGTAGATGCACTAGTAGCACCTTGGACCTTCAACCTAGCTTATGTATTTCCACCGTTTCCTCTCATTCCCAGGCTGGTAGCCAGGATCAAACAGGAGAGGGCCTCGGTGATCTTGATAGCTCCTGCGTGGCCACGCAGGACTTGGTATGCAGACCTGGTGAATATGTAATCGGTTCCACCATGGAAGCTACCTTTGAGACAGGACCTTCTTGTTAAGGGTCCATTCGAACATCCAAATCTGGTCTCCCTCCAGCTGACGGCTTGGAGATTGAACACTTGATTCTATCAAAGCGTGGGTTTTCAGATTCTGTGATAGATACTCTGGTTCAGGCCAGAAAACCGGTTACTAGAAAGATTTACCATAAAATATGGAAAAGATATATCTGTTGGTGTGAATCCAAAGGATTCCCATGGAATAAGATAAAAATTCCTAAAATTCTCTCCTTTCTACAAGAAGGTTTGGAGAAAGGATTAACTGCAAGTTCTCTAAAGGGACAGATCTCTGCTTTATCTGTCTTACTACACAAAAGACTGGCAGCTGTGCCAGATGTTCAAGCATTTGTTCAGGCTCTGGTTAGGATCAAGCCTGTTTACAGACCTTTGACTCCTCCCTGGAGTCTAAATCTAGTTCTTTCAGTTCTTCAAGGGGTTCCGTTTGAACCTTTACATTCCATAGATATTAAGTTACTATCTTGGAAAGTTTTGTTTTTGGTTGCTATTTCTTCTGCTAGAAGAGTTTCAGAGTTATCTGCTCTGCAGTGTTCTCCGCCCTATCTGGTGTTCCATGCAGATAAGGTGGTTTTGCGTACTAAGCCTGGTTTTCTTCCAAAGGTTGTTTATAACAAGAATATTAACCAGGAGATAGTTGTACCTTCTTTATGTCCGAATCCAGTTTCAAAGAAGGAACGTTTGTTACACAATTTGGACTTAGTCCATGCTCTAAAATTCTATTTAGAGGCTACAAAAGATTTCAGACAAACATCTTCTTTGTTTGTTGTCTATTCTGGTAAAAGGAGAGGTCAAAAAGCGACTTCTACCTCTCTTTCCTTTTGGCTTAAAAGCATCATCCGATTGGCTTATGAGACTGCCGGACGGCAGCCTCCTGAAAGAATCACAGCTCACTCCACTAGGGCTGTGGCTTCCACATGGGCCTTCAAGAACGAGGCTTCTGTTGACCAGATATGTAAGGCAGCGACTTGGTCTTCACTGCACACTTTTGCCAAATTTTACAAATTTGATACTTTTGCTTCTTCGGAGGCTATTTTTGGGAGAAAGGTTTTGCAAGCCGTGGTGCCTTCCGTTTAGGTAACCTGATTTGCTCCCTCCCTTCTTCCGTGTCCTAAAGCTTTGGTATTGGTTCCCACAAGTAAGGATGACGCCGTGGACCGGACACACCAATGTTGGAGAAAACAGAATTTATGCTTACCTGATAAATTACTTTCTCCAACGGTGTGTCCGGTCCACGGCCCGCCCTGGTTTTTTAATCAGGTCTAATGAATTATTTTCTCTAACTACAGTCACCACGGTACCATATGGTTTCTCCTATATTTTTCCTCCTGTCCGTCGGTCGAATGACTGGGGTGGGCGGAGCCTAGGAGGGACTATATGGCCAGCTTTGCTGGGACTCTTTGCCATTTCCTGTTGGGGAAGAGATATTCCCACAAGTAAGGATGACGCCGTGGACCGGACACACCGTTGGAGAAAGTAATTTATCAGGTAAGCATAAATTCTGTTTTTCTCTCTCACATGATTCAGATAGAACATTCAATTTTAAGCAACTGTCCAATTTATTTAAATTATGTGATTTGCTTCATTCTCTTTATATCCTTTGTTAAAAAGCATATCTAAATAGGCTCAGTAGCGGCTAATTGGTTGCTGCACATAGATGCTTCGTGGGATTGGCTATTTCTATTTCTTCAACAAAGGATATCTAAAGAATGAAGAATTAGATAATAGAAGTAAATTGGAATGTTGCTTAAAATTGTATTCTCTATCTGAATCATGAAAGAAACATTTTGGGTTTCATGTCCCTTTAAGTATGCATTATACACCAGCATTTTAAACAATCACTTGCCTAAAATGCTGGTGCACTGAGAATATCTAGCTATGCTTCACATGCACATACAGAAAAAAACATTAACACTAAAACAGTGATAACTTTTACTAGAAGAATTATTGCCAATACATGTATATTGCAAATATGTTTCTATTCAAAGATTACATCTACATGCATTTACATTTTGACCTGAATGCCCCTTTAACCCCTTAAGGACCAGCCATTTTGGACTAAAACTTGCCCAAAAGACCAGATAATCTTTAGCATTTTTTCCATAACTCAATTTAAACAGAAATAGAGATTTGTTTTTTTTTTGTTACCTATCAAAACAATATATATTTACCCAAGGTATTGATCTAGGCCACTGGTTTTCAAACCTGTCCTCAGGCCTCCCCAAAGGTCCAGGTTTTCCAGATTACCTTGGATGAGAGCAGGTAAAATAACTATGGTTACTAATCATCTGATTGTTTTACCTGTGCTCTAGTTGAGATATCCACAAAATGTGGCCTGTTAGGGAGGCCTGAGGACAGGTTTGAAAACCAGTGATCAAGGCTAATGATGGTATATTTCATGCCACTGTTTCGCTGCAAAATGCGATTGTATTAAAACAATTGTTAACTTTTTTACAAAGTTTGGGTTTCTCACTGAAATTATTTACATACCGCTTGTGCAGTCATAACACAAATGGATGTAAAAGCTTCTCTGGGATCCCCTTTGTTCAGAAATAGCAGGCATATATGGCTTTGCCATTGCTTTTTGGTAATTAGAAGGCTGCTAATTGTAGCTGTGCACCACACTTCTGAAATTCCTTGCAGTTAAGGGGTTAATCAGGTAGCTTGTAAGGTTAGGTTTAGCTGTAGTGTAGAGATTACCCTCCCACCCTATGATTCCTACCTGATCTTTCCTTAACAGCTTTTTTCCTCCCTCACCCCACTGGTCACCACCAGGTTCTGGCAGACAGTTTGCCTATATTAAGTTTTAGTTTAGTCCTATTTTTTTATTTTAATTATTATTTAATTCAGTGTAGGATTCCCCCCCCCCCTTACCTTCCAACCTCCCTGATCCCTCCCAAACAGCTCTCTAACTTCCCCCCCTCTAACTAATGTCTGCTATCTTAGGTACTGGCAACTGTCTGCCAGTACCCAGTTTTCTATACTTTTATCATTTTATTTTTTCTGTAGTGTAGCTGCCCTCCCCTCATTCACCCCACCTCTCCCCTCCAAGTGATCTTTTTGTCTCCCCTCTAATTCTACCTCTCTATTCTAGGGCCCTTTCTCTCCATCCCTCCCTCCCGCTCTCACTATGGAAATTTTTTCTGCAATGCAGCGGACCCTCCCGTTCTCACCCCTCCCTCCCCCTTCTAGCGATGGGCCCCGTCCCCATCCTGACCCTCCCACACCACCAATGATCGAAACCAGTGCTACCTGATGCAGTGTGTCTCTCTCTGCATTGGTCTCTCTGCACTTCTATTTCTGCCCTGCCCCACTTATGGGGCATGCATAAATAGAGTGGTCTCACCACTGTTAGAGAGATCGCGGCAGAAACAGGTCCAGGACAGGAGCACAGTACAGAGTACAGCACTGGTTGTTAAGGGCTTTTTATATGTATATATTTTATATGTATAGATAACTATATATATATATATATATATATATATATATATATATTTTTATATAAATATATATATATACACATAAAACAGTATGCAGCCTGCAATGCATGCATATCTGCTCTTGTTGTATTGAAACACCTAATAAATTTGAGATCTACGAATCACAACACTAAAAGTTAATGCATTGTTGGGAAATCATACTCATCCAACTTTTTGCACATACCATATGTTTCATTAGAATATGCAGTAATGCCAGCTTTCTAGTTTTGGATATTCATAATATAGACTGGCCCGCAAAATCATGTAATTAAGGGCTTACTACATGCAGCATCATAATTCAAATACTTAACAAGATGTACAAAGCATATTGCTTGAAACTCTTTGTTATGTTGTGTAGACTGCTATTATGGGAGTTACAAAGGTTTTGACAATTTAGCTCCATTTGAAAACATAGGAATTAGAGACTATTCTCTCTTAAGAGTTCTTTGAATTTCTAATGTATCAAGACTCTAATTTCACAAAATGTCTCTTTTGCAAAGAATTGTTTCTAATTCTGCTACATTCAGTTATCATTTTTAAAATATGTAATATTCACACAAAGTATATCACAAAGTATATCACTTGTGTTAATAATAAAATAATATATAAAACTGCTTATCTATGCTTAGAATTATTTATTTTCTGCAGGGCTTAAAGGCAAAAATGTTCTGTAATCGAACTGCTGTTGTTTTATTATTATTACTAGTACTAAAGCAGTACAGGGGTCCCACCCCTTGCTCTCTCCCCCCTCTCTTTTGCTTTCTCTCCCTCCTCTCTTTTGCGCTCTCTCCCCCTCTCCTTTGCGCTCTCTCGCCCCTCTTTTGCTCTCTCTCTCCCCTTTTTGGCTCTCTCTGCCCCCTCTTTTGTTCTCTCCCCCCCCCTCTTTGGCTCTCTCTCCCCCCTCTTTGGCTCTCTCCCCTCTTTTGCTTTCTTTCCTCTTTTGCTCTCTCTCTTCCCCCTTTTTGGCTCCCCCCCCCCTCTATTTGACTCTCTCCCCCCCTCTATTTTGCTCTCTCCACCCCTCTTTTTTGCCCTTCTCCCCCCCCCCTCTTTTTTGCCCTTCTCCCCCCTCTCTTGCTCCCTCTCTGGCCACGCCCCCATCACGGCGCTCCCGTCGGCCACGCCCCCTGACACTCCTCTTCAGCCTTGCTCTGTGCTGAGTGTCAGGATCGAAACGACCAGGTATGTTTGTCACATGCAGTCTCTACTGCGTATGACTGCATCTGACAAACATACTTGGCCATTTATTATATAGGATTATTATTATTATTATTATCTTGCACTTTCAGTCCTGAGAATTCCTTAAAAAGATTACATTTGTCATTTAGGCATGTTCTGCTTCTATAATAAGGAATATTCAGACTTCTCTTTTGCCCTTGAAGTGTATGTGCGTGTGTGTGTATGTATGTGTGTGTATGTATGTGTATATATATATATATATATATATATATATATATATATATATTGGTGAAAAGAGTGGTATTAGGGCGCACTGTTCGAAGGTTAATGACCAATAATGTGTTAATATTAATATTGGTACCAGAGGTTATATACTGAAAATACACAGATATCCAATATAGTATATACTATATAATCAACCACCATACATAAAATGAAAATTATAGTATAGTGTAAAATTGGTATTGATGTAATATTACTTTGTAATTACATGGAAAAGATAGAAATTAGTGATTACTAGTTTCAGAAATTAATACACCTTATGTAATATACACAGATGAGTGTTCTCACAATATGTGCATCTCATGTAATATATAAAGATCCCAATAAATCAAATACAAGATCCTAAGTAGTGACTTTAGAAAGAAGTGCACAAATTATTTTAAAACAAAGTGCACAAAGTACACAAGTGATTTTAGTCCCAAATTTGTATAGGATTATGCAGAACCAATTCTAGTTCTTTATCTTGTCATCTCAATATGTTAGAAGTAAGTGCCCACTTACTAGATTTAACCTCAATCCTATGAGGTAAGTAAAAAGCGTCCTTATAGGTTTAAGTTGTCCCTCAGCAACCTAGAAACAAAATGAGGAAGAAGGGAAGCTGAGTCCTGGAGTCAATGAACAAGTTTATTGAGGAGCAGGCTTCAGGATACAAGGTAAGCTCCTATCTTACGCGTTTCGCGCATGGGCACATGCGCTTCATCAGAGATGGATGAAACAATGCTTCTTTGCCTCCTCAGTGTGGTTAGAAACACTGCTTCCCTGCCTCTTTAGTGTGGTAGAAGATTTTCTCCCTTCACAGCTTGCCTTTGTTCACCTCCTACATAGGAGCATCTATTTTAGCTTGTCAGAAATACTTCAGAAAAGCACATTGAAAATGTATTGTATGCTCCTTTGGTAGCGCCAAGGTCACTTTTCTTTAATTCTCACACCAGCCTTACGGTCCAGAACTGAAGAGGACTCAGATCATCCAATCAAACGGCCAATGTTAGAAGCAATGCTACAGCCTGGATCCACTGCAGATCCCCCTCTGCAGTGGATCCAGGCTGCAGCAATGTTGCTTTAGTCCCTTACACACACTGTAAAAATTTCAAAGACTTCACTATATTTTTACACTGTTTTGCAGTTTAAGTGCTAGTTTTTTCTCTTAAAGGCACAGTAACGTTTTTGATTAATTGCTGTTTCACCTTTATTAAAGTGTTTTCCAAGCTTGCTTGTCTCATTACTAGTCTGTTAAACATGTTTGACATAGAGGAAACTCCTTGTTCAATATGTTTGGAAGCCATGGTGGAACCCCCTCTTAGAATGTGTACCAAATGTACTGAAATTTCTATAAACTATAAAGACCATATTATGGAGCTTAAAGATTTATCTCCAGGGGATTCTCTGACTGAAAAGAGGGAGATTATGCCATCTAACTCTCCCCATGTGTCAGAACCTATAACTCCCGCTCAAGTGACGCCAAGTACATCTAGTGCGTCTAATTCTTTTACCTTACAGGACATGGCGGCAGTTATGAATGCTACCCTCTCAGAGGTATTTTCCAAACTGCCAGGTCTACAAGGAAAGTGAGACAGCTCTGGGGCTAGAACTAATACAGAGCTTTCTGACGCTTTAATGCCTGTGTCCGATATACCCTCACAATGCTCAGAAGCCGAGGCAGGTGAGCTTCTATCTGTGGGTGACTTTTCAGACTCAGGGAAGGCGTTACTTCAGTCTGATTCTGAAATGACAGCACTTACATTTAAGCTTGAACACCTCCGCTTATTGCTTAGGGAGGTTTTAGCGACTCTGGATGACTGTGACCCCAATGTGGTTCCAGAGAAATTGTGTAAAATAGACAAATACTTTGCAGTGCCTGTTTACACTGATGTTTTTCCAGTCCCTAAGAGGTTTTCGGAAATTATTACTAAGGAATGGGATAGACCAGGTGTGCCGTTCTCTCCCCCTCCTGCTTTCAAAAAGATGTTTCCCATAGATGCCGCCATACGGGACTCGTGGCAGACGGTCCCTAAGGTGGAGGGAGCAGTCTCTACCCTAGCTAAGCGTACAACTATCCCCGTCGAGGACAGTTGTGCTTTCCTAGATCTTATGGATAAAAAATTGGAGGGTCTCCTTAAGAAAATTTTTATACATCAAGGTTTTATTCTCCAGCCTCTTGCATGCATTGCCCCAGTTACTGCTGCAGCGGCTTTTTGGTTTGAGTCTCTTGAGGAGGCTCTACAGGTGGAGACCCCGTTAGACGATATTCTAGACAGGATTAAAGCTCTTATGGCTAAGAATTCAGGTTTTGCCATTATGGCGCATAGGGCGCTATGGCCTAAGTCCTGGTCAGCAGACGTTACTTCAAAGTCTAAGCTTCTTAACATCCCCTTCAAGGGACAGACCCTATTCAGGCCTGGTCTGAAGTAGATCATTTCTGATATTACTGGAGGAAAAGGTCACGCCCTTCCTCAGGATAGGTCCAATAAGTTAAGGACCAAACAGAATAATTTTCGTTCCTTTCGAAACTTCAAGAGTGGCGGAGCTTCAGTTTCCTCTAATGCAAAAGAAGAGGAATTTCGCCCAGTCCAAACCAGTCTGGAGACCTAACCAGGCTTGGAACAAGGGGAAGCAGGCCAAGAAACCTGCGGCTGCCTCTAAGACAGCATGAAGGAGTAGCCCCCGATCCGGGACCGGATCTAGTAGGGGGCAGACTTTCTCTCTTCGCCCAGGCTTGGGCAAGAGACGTCCAGGATCCCTGGGCATTAGAGATTGTTTCCCAGGGATATCTTCTGGACTTCAAAGCTTCATCTCCAAAGGGGAGATTTCATCTCTCACAATTATCTGTAAACCAGATAAAGAGAGAGGCATTCTTACGTTGTGTTCAAGACCTACTGGTTATGGGAGTGATCCACCCAGTTCCAAGGGAGGAACAGGGGCAGGGCTTCTATTCAAATCTGTTTATAGTTCCCAAAAAAGAGGGAACTTTCAGACCAATCTTGGATCTCAAGATCCTAAACAAATTTCTCAGGGTCCCACCTTCAAGATGGAGACTATCCGAACCATCCTCCCTATGATCCAGGAGGGTCAATATATGACTACCGTGGACTTAAAGGATGTTTATCTCCACATTCCGATTCACAAAGATCATCATCAGTTCCTCAGGTTCGCCTTCTTAGACAGGCATTACCAGTTTATGGCTCTTACCTTCGGGTTAGCCACGGCACCAAGAATCTTTACGAAGGTTCTAGGGTCCCTACTGGCGGTTCTAAGGCCACGGGGCATAGCGGTGGCTCCTTAACTAGACGACATTCTGATACAGGCGTCGACTTTTCAAATCGCCAAGTCCCATACGGACATTGTTCTGGTGGAAGGTGAACGAAGAAATGAGTTCTCTCTCCCCTCTCATAAGAGTTTCCTTCCTAGGAACACTGATAGATTCAGTAGAAATGCAAATTTTTCTGACAGAGATCAGGTTATCAAAGCTTCTAACTTCCTGCCGTGCTCTTCATTCCACTTCTCGGCCGTCAGTGGCTCAGTGTATGGAAGTAATCGGCCTAATGGTAGCGGCAATGGACATAGTTCCGTTTGCCCGCTTACATCTCAGACCACTGCAACTTTGCATGCTCAATCAGTGGAATGGGGACTACACAGATTTGTCCCCTCTGCTAAATCTGGATCAAGAGACCAGGGATTCTCTTCTCTGGTGGTTATCTCGGGTCCATCTGTCCAGGGGAATGTGTTTCCGCAGGCCAGAGTGAACTATAGTGACGACAGATGCCAGCCTTCTGGGCTGGGGCGCAGTCTGGAACTCCCTGAAGGCTCAGGGTTCGTGGACTCAGGAGGAAGCCCTCCTTCCGATAAACATTCTGGAACTGAGAGCGATATTCAATGCTCTTCAGGCTTGGCCTCAACTAGCTGCGGTCAGGTTCATCAGATTTCAGTCGGACAATATCACAACTGTAGCCTATATCAACCATCAGGGGGAACAAGAAGCCCCTGGCAATGTTGGAGGTTTCAAAGATAATTCTATGGGCAGAGGTTCACTCTTGCCATCTCTCAGCTATCCATATCCCAGGAGTAGAGAACTGGGAAGCGGATTTTCTAAGTCTGCAGACTTTTCATCCAGGGGAGTGGGAGCTCCATCCGGAGGTATTTGCCCAGCTGATTAAACTATGGGGCAAACCAGAACTGGATCTGATGGCGTCTCGTCAGAACGCCAAGCTTCCTTGTTACGGGTCCAGGTCAAGGGATCCCCAGGCAGCGCTGATAGATGCTCTAGCAGTGCCCTGGTCCTTCAGCCTGGCTTATGTATTCCCACCATTTCCTCTCCTCCCTCGTCTGATTGCCAAGATCAAGCAGGAGAGAGCTTCGGTGATTTTGATAGCACCTGCGTGGCCATGCAGGACTTGGTATGCAGATCTGGTGGACATGTCATCCTTTCCACCATGGACTCTGCCACTGAGGCAGGACCTTCTACTCCAAGGTCCATTCAAACATCCAAATCTAATTTCTCTGCGGCTGACTGCTTGGAGTTCAAACGATTGATTTTGTCAAAACGTGGTTTCTATGAGTCTGTCATTGATACCTTAATTCAGGCTCGAAAGCCTGTCACCAGGAAAATCTATCATAAGATATGGTGTAAATATCTTCATTGGTGTGAATCCAAGGGTTACTCATGGAGTAAAGTCAGGATTCCTAGGATATTATCCTTTCTCCAAGAAGGATTGGAGAAGGGATTGTCAGCTAGTTCCTTAAAGGGACCGATTTCTGCTCTGTCTATTCTTCTGCGCAAGCGTCTGGCAGATGTTCCAGACGTTCAGGCGTTTGGTCAGGCTTTAGTTAGAATCAAGCCTGTGTTTAAACCTGTTACTCCGCCATGGAGTTTTAATTTAGTTCTTAAAGTTCTTCAAGGGGTTCCGTTTGAACCTCTGCATTCCATAGATATCAAGCTTTTATCTTGGAAAGTTCTGTTTTTGGTAGCTATCTCTTCGGCTCGAAGAGTTTCAGAGTTATCTGCCTTACAGTGTGATTCCCCTTATCTGATCTTCCATGCAGATAAGGTAGTTTTGCGTACCAAACCTGGGTTTCTTCCTAAGGTGGTATCTAATAAGAATATCAATCAGGAGATTGTTGTTCCGTCACTGTGTCCTAATCCTTCTTCAAAGAAGGAACGTCTATTACACAATCTTGACGTGGTTCGTGCTTTAAAGTTTTATTTACAAGCTACTAAGGATTTTCGTCAAACATCTGCATTGATTGTTGTCTACTCTGGAAAGAGGAGAGGCCAAAAGGCTTCGGCATCTTCTCTTTCTTTTTGGCTGAGAAGCATAATCCGTTTAGCTTATGAGACTGCTGGCCAGCAGCCTCCTGAAAGAATTGCAGCTCATTCCACTAGAGCGGTAGCTTCCACATGGGCTTTTAAAAATGAGGCCTCTGTTGAACAGATTTGTAAGGCGGCGACTTGGTCTTCGCTTCATACTTTTTCTAAATTCTACAAATGTTATACTTTTGCTTCCTCTGAGGCTATTTTTGGGAGAAAGGTCTTGCAGGCAGTGGTGCCTTCCGTTTAAGTTCCTGCCTTGTCCCTCCCTTTATCCGTGTCCTAAAGCTTTGGTATTGGTATCCCACAAGTAATGGATGAACCCATGGACTGGATACACCTTACAAGAGAAAACAAAATTAATGCTTACCTGATAAATTTCTTTCTCTTGTGGTGTATCCAGTCCACGGCCCGCCCTGTCACTTTAAGGCAGGTGTTTTTTATTTTTAAACTACAGTCACCACTGCACCCTATAGTTTCTCCTTTTTCTTGTTTGTCTTCGGTCGAATGACTGGGGGTGGCAGTTAGGGGAGGAGCTATATAGACAGCTCTACAGTGGGTGTCCTCTTGCAACTTCCTGTTGGGAAGGAAAATATCTCACAAGTAATGGATGAACCCGTGGACTGGATACACCACAAGAGAAAGAAATTTATCAGGTAAGCATAAATTTTGTTTTTGCTAATTTTACACTATACTATAATTTTCATTTTATGTATGGTGGTTGATTATATAGTATATAATATATTGGATATCTGTGTATTTTCAGTATATAACCTCTGGTTCCAATATTAATATTAACACATTATTGGTCATTAACCTTCGAACAGTGCGCCCTAATACCACTCTTTTCACCAACATTCTTTCCTTAGAATAGAAATAGGACGGTGCTGGGTGGGGACCTAACATTTGCCCTTGTTTCAGGTATAAAGGCAGCCAGTTCATTCACAAACCAACAAAACACTGATCTTGGGGGGCACACCTAGCGCTGATATTTCCAAGTTCTCTTCAAATAAAAAAAAATATATATATATATGCATGTATATATATATAAATATGTGTGTATATATATATATATATATATATATATATATATATACATACATACACTAGGCTGGGATGATATAACCAGTCAGAAGCCAAATCGCCTTGGCCAAAGGGACGTATATAACAGACTTCTTGGTTGCTCTTTGCAAAAGAGGCTTCTGAGTTGCATAATAGGGAATAAGCAATGCCACTGGCACTGCACATGGGCAATTTAGGTCAGTGATGGCTAAATAAAGTGTTACTACTCAAAAAAAAAGCAAAAAGGGAAAAATGTACATCTAGACACTGATTTTAGCTTTTCAGAAATCATAGTAACAGACCCTTCATATGTAAGTGCAGATGTATTTATTTATTTGATCTTCACATTTTAGGTGATGAGAAAGTTGCTGCTGATGAGATTTTGGCTTCAGAAAACAGGGCTTGTTATTTGTTTACTTTCACCTTTAGTAGCTTGTCACTAATGTCTTCTATTACCAAGAGCCAGCAGCATACGTCACTTACCTTGGAGAGTTTACCATGGGAACAGAAGTGTGAGGTTTTGCTGCAAAATAGGTGAGAACATTCTACTACTTATTACAATACAAGAATAAATAAACTAGTTGTCTTCCGCTTCTTTAGCATACGTTGAACATGATTTTACATCCTACAAAATGTGGAACTCTAACTCTTAAACCACGTTTTTTAAAAGTTCTATTTAAACTAGTTTTATCCAGCATAAGGCAGCTTTCATAATGCTGCCTCCCTTTTTTTTAATCTGACTCCATTTATGTGCAGTATGTTCTTTGGGTCTGTTCTTGTGAAGCATTAGGGCAGGCTGTGCCAACTCACTCAAAATGATAGTTATTAATGTCACTATTAAATAGTACATTTAAAGGAATACAAAACCTAAATTATTTAATGATTCGTATAGAGCATGCAATTTTAAGCAACTTTCTAATTTACTCCTATTATTAATTTTTATTCGTTCTCTTGGTATCTTTATTTGAAAAGCATGAATGAAAGCTTAGGAGCCGGCCCAAATTTTGGTTCAGCACCTGGGTAGTGCTTGCTGATTGTAGCCACCAATCAGCAAGTGGTACCCAGGTGCTGAACCTAAAATGGAACAAAGAAAAATTGATAATAGGAATAAATTAGAAAGTTGCTTTAAATTTCCATGTTCAATCCGAATCATTAAAGAAAAAATGTGGGTTTAGTATTCCTTTTAAATCCATGTACTGTAAACATGCCAGTAAGTTTAGTTTGCTTTAAAGATTTGCACATGGAATTTTGTTTTTATAAATTCATAAAGCCAGCTGCCCCCATGTAAAGCTACTTTTTCTCTTGTTAAGTGTATTCAGTCCACGGATCATCCATTACTTATGGGATATATTCCCTTCCCAACAGGAAGTTGCAAGAGGATCACCCAAGCAGAGCTGCTATATAGCTCCTCCCCTCACATGTCATATCCAGTCATTCTCTTGCAACTGACATAGCAGGAAGGTGTGAGAGGAGTGTGGAATTTTTATACTTAATTATTTCTTCAATCAAAAGTTTGTTATTTTAAATGGCACCGAAGTGTGCTGTTTTTTTCTTTCAGGCAGTATTTAGAAGAAGAATCTGCCTGCGTTTTCTATGATCTTAGCAGAAGTAACTAAGATCCACTGGCTGTTCTCGCACATTCTGAGGAGTGGGGTAACTTCAGAAAGGGAATAGCATGCGGGGTCCCCTGCAGATGAGGTATGTGCAGTAGAATATTTTTCTAAGGAATGGAATTGACTAAGAAAATACTGCTGATACCGATGTAATGTAAGTACAGCCTTAAATGCAGTAGCGACTGGTATCAGGCTGATGAATGTATGTACAATAAGTAATTTTCTAAGGAATGGAATTTGACTAAGAAAATACTGTTAATACTGAAGTAATGTATGAGCCTTAACTGCAGTAGAAGCGACTGGTAGCAGGCTTATTAATAACACTACCTAACTTTTAAAGTGCATGTTTAAAACGTTTACTGGCATGTTATTCGTTTTTTGTGAGGTACTTTGGTGATAAATCTTTTGGGGCATGATTTTCCACATGGCTCTCGTTTATTTCTGCATAGAAACGGTTAACTGAGGTTTCCCACTGTTGTAATATGAGTGGGAGTGGCCTATTTTAGCGCTTTTTTGCGCAGTAAAAATTCAGTTACAGTCTTCCTGCTTCTTCCTCCTTGATCCAGGACGTCTCTAGAGAGCTCAGGGGTCTTCAAAATTCATTTTGAGGGAGGTAATCAGTCACAGCAGACCTGTGACAGTGTGTTTGACTGTGATAAAAACGTTAATTGTTAAATTGATTATCCGTTTTTGGGTATTAAGGGGTTAATCATCCATTTGCTAGTGGGTGCAATGCTTTGCTAACTTAATACATTTACTGTGAAAATTTGGTTGCTATAACTGATTTGGTTCATTGTTATTTCAACTGTGACGATTTTTTGTGCTTCTTAAAGGCGCAGTAGCGTTTTTTATATTGCTTGTAAACTTATTTGAAAGGATTTTCCAAGCTTGCTAGTCTCATTGCTAGTCTGTTTAAACATGTCTGACACAGATGAATCTGTTTGTTCACTATGTTTGAAGGCCAATGTGGAGCCCCATAGAAATATGTGTACTAAATGTATTGATGTCACTTTGAATAAAAGTCAATTTTTATCTGTAAAGAAATTATCACCAGACAACGAGGGGGAAGTTATGCCGACTAACTCTCCTCACGTGTCAGTACCTTCGCCTCCCGCTCAGGAGGCGCGTGATATTGCTGCGCCAAGTACATCAGAGAGGCCCATACAAATCACTTTGCAAGACATGGCTGCTGTTATGACAGAGGTATTATCTAAATTGCCAGAATTAAGAGGCAAACGCGATAGCTCTGGGTTAAGGACAGAGCGCGCTGATGATGTGAGAGCCATGTCCGATACTGCGTCACAATTTGCAGAACATGAGGACGGAGAGCTTCATTCTGTGGGTGACGGATCTGATCCAGGGAGACCGGATTCAGAGATTTCTAATTTTAAATTTAAGCTTGAGAACCTCCGTGTATTGCTAGGGGAGGTATTAGCGGCTCTGAATGATTGTAACACGGTTGCAATTCCAGAGAAAGTATGTAGGTTGGATAGATACTTTGCGGTACCGGTGTGTACTGACGTTTTTCCTATACCTAAAAGGCTTACAGAAATTATTAGCAAGGAGTGGGATAGACCCGGTGTGCCCTTTTCCCCTCCTCCGATATTTAGAAAAATGTTTCCAATAGACGCCACCACACGAGACTTATGGCAGACGGTCCCTAAGGTGGAGGGAGCAGTTTCTACTTTAGCTAAACGTACCACTATCCCGGTGGAGGATAGTTGTGCTTTTTCGGATCCAATGGATAAAAAATTAGAAGGTTACCTTAAGAAAATGTTTGTTCAACAAGGTTTTATCTTACAGCCCCTTGCATGCATTGCGCCTGTCACTGCTGCTGCGGCATTCTGGTTTGAGTCTCTGGAAGAGGCCATTCGCACAGCTCCATTGGATGAGATTATGGTCAAGCTTAAAGCACTTAAGCTAGCTAATGCATTTGTTTCTGATGCCGTTGTACATTTAACCAAACTAACGGCTAAGAACTCCGGATTCGCCATACAGGCGCGCAGAGCGCTATGGCTTAAATCCTGGTCAGCTGACGTGACTTCTAAATCTAAATTGCTTAATATTCCTTTCAAGGGGCAGACCTTATTCGGGCACGGCTTGAAAGAAATTATTGCTGACATTACTGGAGGTAAGGGTCATACTCTTCCTCAGGACAGGGCCAAATCAAAGGCCAAACAGTCTAATTTTCGTGTCTTTCGTAACTTCAAGGCAGGAGCAGCATCAACTTCCTCCGCTCCAAAACAGGAAGGAACTGTTGCTCGTTACAGACAGGGCTGGAAAGCTAATCAGCCCTGGAACAAGGGCAAGCAGGCCAGAAAGCCTACTTCTGCCCCTAAGACAGCATGAAGAGAGGGCCCCCTATCTGGAAACGGATCTAGTGGGGGGCAGACTTTCTCTCTTCGCCCAGGTTTGGGCAAGAGATGTCCAGGATCCCTGGGCGTTGGAGATCATATCTCAGGGATATCTTCTGGACTTCAAAGCTTCTCCTCCACAAGGGAGATTTCATCTTTCAAGGTTATCAGCAAACCAAATAAAGAAAGAGGCATTTCTACGCTGTGTACAAGACCTCTTAGTAATGGGGGTGATCCACCCAGTTCCGCGGACGGAACAAGGGCAAGGGTTTTACTCAAATCTGTTTGTGGTTCCCAAGAAAGAGGGAACCTTCAGACCAATCTTGGAACTAAAAATCTTAAATAAATTCCTAAGAGTTCCATCATTCAAAATGGAAACTATTCGAACCATCCTACCCATGATCCAAGAGGGTCAATACATGACCACAGTAGACTTAAAGGATGCCTACCTTCATATACCGATTCACAAAGATCATTATCGGTACCTAAGATTTGCCTTTCTAGACAGGCATTACCAGTTTGTAGCTCTTCCCTTCGGGTTAGCTACGGCCCCGAGAATTTTTACAAAGGTTCTGGGCTCACTTTTAGCGGTACTAAGACCGCGAGGCATAGCGGTGACTCCGTACCTAGACGACATTCTGATACAAACGTCATGTTTTCAAATTGCAAAGTCTCATACAGAGATAGTTCTGGCATTTCTGAGGTCGCATGGGTGGAAGGTGAACGTGGAAAAGAGTTCTCTATCACCACTCACAAGAGTCTCCTTCCTAGGGACTCTGATAGATTCTGTAGAAATGATAATTTACCTGACGGAGGCCAGGTTATCAAAACTTTTAAATGCTTGCCGTGCCCTTCATTCCATTCCACGCCCGTCAGTAGCTCAGTGCATGGAAGTAATCGGCTTAATGGTAGCGGCAATGGACATAGTACCATTTGCGCGCCTGCATCTCAGACCTCTGCAATTATGCATGCTAAGTCAGTGGAATGGGGATTACTCAGATTTGTCCCCTCTACTAAATCTGGATCAAGAGACCAGAGATTCTCTTCTCTGGTGGCTTTCTCGGGTCCATCTGTCCAAGGGGATGACCTTTCGCAGGCCAGATTGGACAATTGTAACAACAGATGCCAGCCTTCTAGGTTGGGGCGCAGTCTGGAACTCCCTGAAGGCTCAGGGATTATGGACTCAGGAGGAGAAACTCCTCCCAATAAATATTCTGGAGTTGAGAGCAATATTCAATGCTCTTCTAGCTTGGCCTCAGTTAGCAACACTGAGGTTCATCAGATTTCAGTCGGACAACATCACGACTGTGGCCTACATCAACCATCAAGGGGGAACCAGGAGTTCCCTAGTGATGTTGGAAGTCTCAAAGATAATTCGCTGGGCAGATTCTCACTCTTGCCACCTGTCAGCGATCTACATCCCAGGCGTGGAGAACTGGGAGGCGTATTTTCTAAGTCGCCAGACTTTTCATCTGGGGGAGTGGGAACTTCATCCGGAGGTCTTCGCTCAACTGATTCATCGTTGGGGCAAACCAGAACTGGATCTCATGGCGTCTCGCCAGAACGCCAAGCTTCCTTGTTACGGATCCAGGTCCAGGTCCAGGGACCCGGGAGCGGCGCTGATAGATGCTCTGGCAGCCCCTTGGGTCTTCAACATGGCTTATGTGTTTCCACCATTTCCGATGCTACCTCGACTGATCGCCAAGATCAAACAGGAGAGAGCATCAGTGATTCTGATAGCGCCTGCGTGGCCACGCAGGACCTGGTATGCAGACCTAGTGGACATGTCGTCCTGTCCACCATGGTCTCTACCTCTGAGGCAGGACCTTCTAATACAAGGTCCTTTCAACCATCCAAATCTAATTTCTCTGAGGCTGACTGCATGGAGATTGAACGCTTGATCCTATCAAAGCGTGGCTTCTCGGAGTCAGTTATTGATACCTTAATACAGGCATGGAAGCCTGTTACCAGAAAAATTTACTATAAGATATGGCGTAAATATTTATATTGGTGCGAATCCAAGGGTTACTCATGGAGTAAGGTTAGGATTCCTAGGATATTGTCCTTTCTACAAGAGGGTTTAGAAAAGGGCTTATCTGCTAGTTCGTTAAAGGGACAGATTTCTGCTCTGTCTATTCTCTTACACAAACGTCTGGCAGAAGTTCCAGACGTCCAGGCTTTTTGTCAGGCTTTGGCTAGGATTAAGCCTGTGTTTAAGACGGTTGCTCCTCCGTGGAGCTTAAACTTGGTTCTTAAAGTTCTTCAAGGGGTTCCGTTTGAACCCCTTCATTCCATTGATATTAAGCTTTTATCTTGGAAAATTCTGTTTTTGATGGCTATTTCCTCGGCTCGAAGAGTCTCTGAGTTATCGGCCTTACATTGTGATTCTCCTTATCTGATTTTCCATTCAGACAAGGTAGTTCTGCGTACTAAACCTGGGTTTTTACCTAAGGTAGTTTCTAACAGGAATATCAATCAGGAGATTGTTGTTCCATCATTATGTCCTAATCCTTCTTTAAAGAAGGAACGACTTTTGCATAATCTGGACGTAGTCCGTGCCCTGAAGTTCTATTTACAGGCAACTAAAGATTTTCGTCAAACTTCTTCCCTGTTTGTCGTGTACTCTGGTCAGAGGAGAGGTCAAAAAGCTTCGGCAACCTCTCTCTCCTTTTGGCTTCGTAGCATAATACGTTTAGCCTATGAGACTGCTGGACAGCAGCCCCTGAAAGAATTACAGCTCATTCCACTAGAGCTGTGGCTTCCACCTGGGCCTTTAAGAATGAGGCCTCTGTTGAAAAGATTTAAAAGGCTGTAACTTGGTCTTCGCTTCACACTTTTTCAAAATTTTACAAATTTGACACTTTTGCTTCTTCGGAGGCTGTTTTTGGGAGAAAGGTTCTACAGGCAGTGGTTCCTTCCGTTTAAGTTCCTGCCTTGTCCCTCCCATCATCTGTTTACTTTGGCTTTGGTATTGGTATCCCATAAGTAATGGATGATCCGTGGACTGAATACACTTAACAAGAGAAAACATAATTTATGCTTACCTGATAAATTTATTTCTCTTGTAGTGTATTCAGTCCACGGCCCGCCCTGTCTTTTTAAGGCAGATCTACATTTTAATTAAAACTCCAGTCACCACTGCACCCTATGGTTTCTCCTTTCTTGTCTTGTTTCGGTCGAATGACTGGATATGACATGTGAGGGGAGGAGCTATATAGCAGCTCTGCTTGGGTGATCCTCTTGCAACTTCCTGTTGGGAAGGGAATATATCCCATAAGTAATGGATGATCCGTGGACTGAATACACTACAAGAGAAATAAATTTATCAGGTAAGCATAAATTATGTTTTTCTTTATTGATAATGCACACTACAATAGACAGCACAGCTTCCGCATTGGCCGTACCACATTCATATTCTTTAAAAATAAGAAAATTAGTTTTAAATGAGAATGAACAGCTGCAAAAATAAAAACTTTTTTTAGTGCAATGTTTTTTAACCAATCTACACATATTGGCATGTGTACAGTGCATACAATTAAATTCATTGTTTAATAGTGACAATGTTTATAGAAACATACGGCTAGATTACGAGTTTTGCGTTATGAGTAAAAAAGCAGTGTTAAGCCTCATAATGCTGCTTTTTTACTACTGCTGCTATTACGAGTTTTGTAGGTACAGCTGTCCTGCACACTTTTTTTGCCTTACCGCAAATCAACTTGCGCAATTTGCGTATAGTCTTTTTTCAATGGGACTTCCATTGCGCCGGTATTACAAGCTTTTTTTTTTAGGCCAAAAAGTGAGCAGTACAACCTATACCGCAAGATTCATAACGCATTCTAAAGTCAATAGTTATGAGTTTTACACTACAAAGCTGTAGCATAAAACTCATAACTAAAGTGCTAAAAAGTACACTAACACCCATAAACTACCTATTAACTCCTAAACCGAGGCCCTCCCACATCGCAAACACTAAAATAAAATTATTAACCCCTAATCTGACACTCCGGACATCGCCGCCACTAGAATAAACATATTAACCCCTAAACCGCCGCACTCCTGCCTCGCAAACATTAGTTAAATATTATTAACCCCTAATCTGCTGTCCCTAACATCACAGCCACCTACCTAAATTTATTAACCCCTAATCTGCTGCCCCCAACGTCGCCGCTACTATATTATATTTATTAACCCCTAATCCTAAGTCTAACCCTAACACCCACTAACTTAAATATAATTAAAATAAATCTAAATAAAACTTACTATTAATAACTAAATAATTCCTAATAGGAATCAATGGGACTGCTTTTTTGCAGGTATTAGACTTTTTCTCAGCCGGCTCTCCCCATTGATGTCTATTGGGAAATCGTGCACGAGCACGTAAAACCAGCTCACCCCTGACTTAAGCAGTGCTGGTATTGGAGTGCGTTATGGAGCACCATTTTGCTCTACACTCACTTCTTGTCTTTTAACACTGGGTTTATAAAAACCTGTAATACCAGCGCTGTAGGTAAGTGAGCGGTGACAATAAGTTAGCGCCGCACCCCTCATAACTCAAAACTCGTAATCTAGCCAATACAGTTTGACAGTAGATAAGAACCTAAACGACCCATCAAGTCTACCCATATTACATGTTACTTTTATACATTGAACTGTAAAATTTCCTCCCCCTTTAATGTGCTCCAAATATTAAATTTTACCTAGTGGAGTGTGTTTTAATTGTTTGCAAGCAATTTTACCTTTTATTTTTTTCATTTGAAACAGCTGCTTTTGCCTGTTGAAACCACATTTTATAAATAGGTAAACAACAGCAAGAAAAATCAACCTCCCTGAGGGGATTGGGAGAGAGATTATTATGTCTAAAATAGTGGATTTTGTGCATTGAACCCACCACCCAAAATTGAATTACTTTCTTTTGGCATTTGTGTACAGAGATAGATAATGTGAGCAGGCCTACTGTTTCTGCGGGCTCAGTCCATTTAACTGGACATGTCTTAGAAAACAAGGATTGAATTCCTCATTATTTTATACAAACCTTAATTTCATTCTATAAGGTAGGGAGAGTCCACTACTTCATTCCTTACTGTTGGGAAATACAACACCTGGACACCAAGAGGAGGCAAAGACACCCCAGCCAAAGGCTTAAATATCGCTCCCACTTCCCCTATCCCCGAGTCATTCTTTGCCTTTTGTCACTATAGGAGGTGGCAGAGAAGTGTCAGAAGATTTGGATAGTCCTGTAATGGGTATGTTCCCTTTGAGAAAGGACTTGAGTTTTAAGTAATCATGTCAACCTCTCAATGAGAGTATTGATGAAAGTTAGAGTCTAGAGATGCAGGGAAAGTTTTTTTGCAAACCCATCCAGACTGTCGCTAACAGCTTCTGAGCAATCAGTGTTGACGAGTTTCACTGCTTGCTGCTACACACTCAAGTCCATGTCAGAAGCGCTGCTGCAAGACTGTCACACTTGAGAGGCTGTGCCTGTTCCACAGCATGAATCCTGGAGGGTAGGACCGTTTTTTATATATACAATTTAAAACGCTATACAGGGTCACAGTGTGGCTCCTTTATACCTCAATAGGATCAAGGGTTAATATCTCCTTCAGGGAGATTATTTGAACAGTTTAGGGATTTATATCTGCTTAATGTGAGAGTTTTTTTGGCTTGGAACAAACGGGTTTCTCTTTTGTTTTTGAAGTGTTGCGCAGTTCATAATAGCTTGTCGCCCTTTTTCATAGCAGGAGAAGTCCTGCCTTACGTACCTCGTGACCGGGTGCAGTCTCTTTCATTTCCTAAGATTCTGCTGCAGACATCATTCCTGAGGAGAGCGTTTTCACTGTTGGGGTCTAGGAGGTGGTGAGTGCCCCAGCCATTGGGAGTATTAAGGTGCTGTTTTTTTAAATAAAAGCGTTCATTTTTGATTGTCCTTCTGTGGGTATATACAAAGCTATGGAGGACTCTGATACTACATTATAAGGTTCCGCTCCTTCTGTACTGATTAATAATTCCTGTTTATATTGTGAGGAGGCTGTGGTTTGCCCGCCTGCTAAATTTTGTTCCATTTGCCTAAACACTGTTATAAATTCTAAGAAGGGAGACAAGCCTGCTAATGCTTATAGCGCTATTAGCCCTTTTGAGTTATCTACTTCTCAGGAATCTGGGTCAGAGAAATTGCTACCCGTTCTACATTACCCGCTCCACATGCAGTTCCCCGCAGCTCAACTAATCCTCCATCTGGAGGGGGCTTTTTTCCAGTGGACTTTACCATGCAGTTACAATTGGCAGTGTCTGCATCCCTGAGTGCCTTACCTTACTCTAACAAACACAAGAGAAAGGTTAAACATAGTTCTCCTGACCTAGAGTCATCTAAATATTTGTCGGATTTAGCTACTATATCCCCGCTATCCGAGGATAAATTAAATTCTGTAGCTTCAGAGGGTGACCTTTCTGAGTCAGAGACTTCAGTTACAAAACCTCCTTCAGTGGAGGAACCATCCTTTAGATTTAAAATAGAGGTTCCAGAGGCTACACTCCCTGAGAAACTTAAGGTCCTCTGTCTTTTCCTATGCCAGTTAAGATGGCGAACATTATTATTAACGAATGGGAAAGAGTAGGAACTTCTTTTTCCCCCTCGTCTACTTTAAAAAAATTATTCCTGGTCCCTGACTCTCAATTAGATTTGTGGGGCTCCACCCTGAAAGTGGATGGCCCTATCGCCACACTGGGTAAGCATTCTACTGTCCCTCTAAAGGATAGTTCTTCTTTTTGAGAGCCTATAGATAAAAAAAATGGAAACTTTTCTGAGGAAGATGTTTCAACATACAGGGTTTTTATTTCAACAGGCTGCAGCTGTAGCCATGGTTGCTGGAGCAGCTACCTACTGGTACGACACTGTTGGAGCTCATTGAGGTGGAAACTCCCCTTGATGATATTCAGGAGAGAATTAAGGCACTGAGAATTGCTAACTCCTTCATCTATGATGCAAATATGCAGATTATTCACATAAATGCAAAGGCTGCTGACTTTGCGGTTCTAGCCCGCGGGCTCTTTGGTAAAAGTCTTGGTCTGCGGATTTGACTTCTAAATCCAGACTTCTTTCTCTTCCCTTCAAGGGGAAGATTGTATTCAGTCCAGGGCTGGACTCCATTATCTCTACGGTTACCGGAGGGAAAGGTGCCTTGCTACCGCAGGATAAGAAGAATAGGCCTAAGGGACAGCAACTGTCTAATTTTCGTGCCGACAAGTCGCAATGACAGCAGTCCTTTTCCAAGTCCGAGCAGCCCAAGAGTGCTTGGATGCTGGCTCACTCCTGGAATAAGTCCAAACAGACTAAGAAGCCAGCCGAGAACAAATCGGCATGAAGGGGTGGCCCCCAATCCGGGATTGGATTGAGTAGGGGACAGACTGTCTCTTTTTTTCAGATGCTTGGTTCCAGGATGTACAGGATCCTTGGGTCCTGGAGGTTGTATCTCAAGGATACGGAATAGGATTCAAGTCTCATCCACCCAGGGGCAGATTCTTACTCTCCAGTCTTTCGACAAGTCCAGAAAAGAGGGCTGCCTTCTTAGGTTGCGTACGGGATCTCTCCTCTCTAGGAGTAATTGCCCGGTACCTACAGCAGAAAGAGTTTTGGGGTTTTATTCAAACCTTTTCGTGGTTCCAAAAAAGGAGGAAACTTTTTGTGCAATTCTAGACCTAAAGTGCCTTAACAAGTTTCTGAGTGTTCCCTCTTTCAAGATGGAGACAATATGATCAATCCTGCCTTTGGTTCAGGAAGGACAGTTTTTGACCACAAAAGTCAGGATCAGACTGATATGCTTCAGGAAAGTTCTTCTCTGTGAAAGGTACATGTTGAGCAAAAAGAGGCTGCTTCTTGGGTGGTAACTAGCCATAGAACAAGCTATTATGCTATTGTTCATTCCCAGGTTGAGCGATTCTCTCTTTTTATTTATGACCACAATAGACCTGAAGGATGCATACCTTCATGTCCCGATTTACAGGGAACATTTTCAGTTCCTGAGGTTTGCTTTTTTGGACCAGCACTTCCAGTTCATAGCTCTTCCATTTGGCCTAGCTACTGCTCCAAGGATATTTACAAAGGTTCTGAACACGAGGTATTGCAGTAGCGCCTTACCGGGATGATATCTTGGTACAGGCACCGGCTTTTCATCTAGCGGTAGAACATTCGGAGTCCCTTCTCAGTCTTCTTTGATCACTTGGCTGGAAGATAAACTTGGAAAAGAGTTCTCTTACTCCAAGTACAAGGGTGAATTTCCCAGGAACTATAATAGACTCCATATCCATGAGAATATGCTCACAGATCAGAGACGTTGCAAGCTAACTTTTGTGTGTCTTGCTCTCCAGGCCTCTTCCGAGACTCTCAGCGGCTCAGTGTATGGAGGTAATCATACTCATGGTGTCCTTCATGGGCATAATTCCTTTTTCCAGATTCCATCTCAGACCCTTACAACTATGCATGCTGGGACAATGGAACAGCGGCCATTCAGATCTGTTTAAACAGATTTTGCTGGACAGCCTATCGAGAGACTCGCTCTCCTAATGGCTCTGTCAAGATCATCTGTCCCAAGGCACGTGCTTTTTGAGACCATCCTGGGACATTGTGGCTACGGAAGCAAGTCTTTCCTGGCTGGGGAGCAGTTTGGGGTGCCAAGAAGGCACAAGGTCTGTGGACTCAGGAGGAGTCCTCCCTTCCAATCAATATTTTGGAACTCCGGGCAATCTTTAGTGCCTTGAAGGCTTGGCCCCTTCTGGGTTCGTCCCAGTTTATCAGATTTAATTCAGACAATATAACCTTGGTTGCCTATATCAACCATCAAGGGGGAACGAGAAGTTCCTTGGCGATGAAAGAAGTATCTCAGATACTAGAGTGGGCGGAGACTCACAAATGTACGCTGTCAGTGATCCACATTCTGGGTGTGGACAACTGGGAAGCGGACTTTCTCAGCAGGCAATCATTTCACCCAGGGGAATGGTCTCTTCACCCGAGGTATTTGCAGAGATATGCAGTGAGTGGGGGACGCCGGAGATAGATCTCTTGGCATCCTGCCTTAATACCAAGCTGCCCAGGCACGGGTCGAGGTCGAGGGATTCTCAGGCAGAATGGATAGATGCCCTATCAGTACCATGGAGGTTCAGTTTCATATATCTTTTTCCTCCTTTACCGCTTCTCCCTCGTGTGGTGGCTTGCAGCAAGCATGAGCGAGCATCTGTGATTCTGATTGCTCGTTGTGGCCGTGAAGGACGTGGTTTGCGGATCTGGTCGAGATGTCCTCATGTCCTCAGTGGAGGTTACCTTGTCGCAGAGATCTGCTGATACTGAGTCCCTTCGTTCATCAAAATCTAGATTCTCTGAGGCTGACTGCATGGAGATTGAACACTTAGTCTTAGCCAAACGAGGGTTCTCTGAGAGTGTTATCGACACTGGTTCAAGCTCGTAAGCCAGTTACTCGTCGTATCTACCATAAAGTGTGGAGGACTTACTTGTACTGGTGTGAAGAGCGTGGCTTTTCCTGGCATAAGGTTAAGGTTGCCAGAATTTTATATTTCTTTCATGTAATTAGCAAGAGTCCATGAGCTAGTGACGTATGGGATATACATTCCTACCAGGAGGGGCAAAGTTTCCCAAACCTCAAAATGCCTATAAATACACCTCTCACCACACCCACAAATCAGTTTTTACAAACTTTGCCTCCTATGGAGGTGGTGAAGTAAGTTTGTGCTAGATTCTACGTTGATATGCGCTCCGCAGCAGGTTGGAGCCCGGTTTTCCTCTCAGCGTGCAGTGAATGTCAGAGGGATGTGAGGAGAGTATTGCCTATTTGAATTCAATGATCTCCTTCTACGGGGTCTATTTCATAGGTTCTCTGTTATCGGTCGTAGAGATTCATCTCTTACCTCCCTTTTCAGATCGACGATATACTCTTATTTATATACCATTACCTCTGCTGATTTTCGTTTCAGTACTGGTTTGGCTTTCTACAACATGTAGATGAGTGTCCTGGGGTAAGTAAGTCTTATTTTCTGTGACACTCTAAGCTATGGTTGGGCACTTTTTTATAAAGTACTAAATATATGTATTCAAACATTTATTTGCCTTGACTCAGGATGTTCAACATTCCTTATTTCAGACAGTCAGTTTCATATTTGGGATAATGCATATGAATAAATCAATTTTTTTCTTACCTTAAAATTTGACTTTTTCCCTGTGGGCTGTTAGGCTCGCGGGGGCTGAAAATGCTTCATTTTATTGCGTCATTCTTGGCGCAGACTTTTTTGGCGCAAATTTTTTTTTCTGTTTCCGGCGTCATACGTGTCGCCGGAAGTTGCGTCATTTTTTGACGTTCTTTTGCGCCAAAAGTGTCGGCGTTCCGGATGTGGCGTCATTTTTGGCGCCAAAAGCATTTAGGCGCCAAATAATGTGGGCGTCATTTTTGGCGCTAAAAAAATATGGGCGTCACTATTGTCTCCACATCATTTAAGTCTCATTATTTATTGCTTCTGGTTGCTAGAAGCTTGTTCACTGGCATTTTTTCCCATTCCTGAAACTGTCATTTAAGGAATTTGATCAATTTTGCTTTATATGTTGTTTTTTCTATTACATATTGCAAGATGTCCCACGTTGAAACTGAGTCAGAAGATACTTCTGGAAAATCGCTGCCTGGTGCTGGAGCTACCAAAGCTAAGTGTATCTGCTGTAAACTTATGGTATCTGTTCCTCCAGCTGTTGTTTGTACTGTTTGTCATGACAAACTTGTTAATGCAGATAATATTTCCTTTAGTACTGTTACATTACCTGTTGCTGTTCTGTCAACATCTAATACTCAGAGTGTTCCTGATAACATAAGAGATTTTGTTTCTAAATCCATTAAGAAGACTATGTCTGTTATTCCTCCTTCTAGTAAACGTAAAAAGTCTTTTAAAACTTCTCATTTTTCAGATGAATTTTTAAATGAACATCATCATTCTGATTCTGATAATGGTTCTTCTGGTTCAGAGGATTCTGTCTCAGAGGTTGATGCTGATAAATCTTCATATTTATTTAAAATGGAATTTATTCGTTCTTTACTTAAAGAAGTCCTAATTGCATTAGAAATTGAGGATTCTGGTCCTCTTGATACTAAATCTAAACGTTTAGATAAGGTTTTTAAATCTCCTGTAGTTATTCCAGAAGTTTTTCCTGTCCCTGGTGCTATTTCTGAAGTAATTTCCAGGGAATGGAATAATTTGGGTAATTAATTTACTCCTTCTAAACGTTTTAAGCAATTATATCCTGTGCCATCTGACAGATTAGAGTTTTGGGACAAAATCCCTAAGGTTGATGGGGCTGTCTCTACTCTTGCTAAGCGTACTACTATTCCTACGGCAGATGGTACTTCCTTTAAGGATCCTTTAGATAGGAAAATTGAATCCTTTCTAAGAAAAGCTTACTTGTGTTCAGGTAATCTTCTTAGACCTGCTATATCTTTAGCAGATGTTGCTGCAGCTTCAACATTTTGGTTAGAAGCTTTAGCGCAACAAGTAACAGATCATAATTCTCATAGCATTATTATTCTTCTTCAACATGCTAATAATTTTATTTGTGATGCCATCTTTGATATCATTAGAGTTGATGTCAGGTATATGTCTCTAGCTATTTTAGCTAGAAGAGCTTTATGGCTTAAAACTTGGAATGCTGATATGTCTTCTAAGTCTACTCTTCTTTCCCTTTCTTTCCAGGGTAATAAATTGTTTGGTTCTCAGTTGGATTCTATTATCTCAACTGTTACTGGAGGGAAAGGAACTTTTTTACCACAGGATAAAAAATCTAAAGGTAAATTTAGGTCTAATAATCGTTTTCGTTCCTTTCGTCACAACAAGGAACAAAAACCTGATCCTTCATCCTCAGGAGCGGTATCAGTTTGGAAACCATCTCCAGTCTGGAATAAATCCAAGCCTTTTAGAAAATCAAAGCCAGCTCCTAAGTCCACATGAAGGTGCGGCCCTCATTCCAGCTCAGCTGGTAGGGGGCAGATTACGTTTTTTCAAAGAAATTTGGATCAATTCCGTTCACAATCTTTGGATTCAGAACATTGTTTCAGAAGGGTACAGAATTGGCTTCAAGATAAGGCCTCCTGCAAAGAGATTTTTTCTTTCCCGTGTCCCAGTAAACCCAGCGAAGGCTCAAGCATTTCTGAAATGCGTTTCAGATCTAGAGTTGGCTGGAGTAATTATGCCAGTTCCAGTTCTGGAACAGGGACTGGGGTTTTATTCAAATCTCTTCCTTGTACCAAAGAAGGAGAATTCCTTCAGACCAGTTCTGGATCTAAAAATATTGAATCGTTATGTAAGGATACCAACATTCAAAATGGTAACTGTAAGGACTATCCTGCCTTTTGTTCAGCAAGGGCATTATATGTCTACAATAGATTTACAGGATGCATATCTGCATATTCCGATTCATCCAGATCACTATCAGTTTCTGAGATTCTCTTTCCTAGACAAGCATTACCAGTTTGTGGCTCTGCCGTTTGGCCTAGCTACAGCTCCAAGAATTTTTACAAAGGTTCTTGGTGCCCTTCTGTCTGTAATCAGAGAACAGGGTATTGTGGTATTTCCTTATTTGGACGATATCTTGGTACTTGCTCAGTCTTCACATTTAGCAGAATCTCATACGAATCGACTTGTGTTGTTTCTTCAACATCATGGTTGGAGGATCAATTTACCAAAAAGTTCATTGATTCCTCAGACACAGGTAACCTTTTTAGGTTTCCAGATAGATTCAGTGTCCATGACTCTATCTTTGACAGACAAGAGACGTCTAAAATTGATATCAGCTTGTTGAAACCTTCAGTCACAATCATTCCCTTCGGTAGCCTTATGCATGGAAATTCTAGGTCTTATGACTGCTGCATCGGACGCGATCCCCTTTGCTCGTTTTCACATGCGGCCTCTTCAGCTCTGTATGCTGAACCAGTGGTGCAGGGATTACACAAAGATATCTCAATTAATATCTTTAAAACCGATTGTATGACACTCTCTGACGTGGTGGACAGATCACCATCGTTTAGTTCAGGGGGCTTCTTTTGTTCTTCCGACCTGGACTGTAATTTCAACAGATGCAAGTCTTACAGGTTGGGGAGCTGTGTGGGGGTCTCTGACAGCACAAGGGGTTTGGGAATCTCAGGAGGTGAGATTACCGATCAATATTTTGGAACTCCGTGCAATTTTCAGAGCTCTTCAGTCTTGGCCTCTTCTAAAGAGAGAATCGTTCATTTGTTTTCAGAAAGACAATGTCACAACTGTGGCATACATCAATCATCAAGGAGGGACTCACAGTCCTCTGGCTATGAAAGAAGTATCTCGAATTCTGGTATGGGCGGAATCCAGCTCCTGTCTAGTTTCTGCGGTTCATATCCCAGGTATAGACAATTGGGAAGCGGATTATCTCAGTCGCCAAATGTTACATCCGGGCGAATGGTCTCTTCACCCAGAGGTATTTCTTCAGATTGTTCAAATGTGGGGACTTCCAGAAATAGATTTGATGGCCTCTCATCTAAACAAGAAACTTCCCAGGTATCTGTCCAGATCCAGGGATCCTCAAGCGGTAGCAGTGGATGCATTGTCACTTCCTTGGAAGTATCACCCTGCCTATATCTTTCCGCCTCTAGTTCTCCTTTCAAGAGTAATCTCCAAGATTCTGAAGGAATGCTTGTTTGTTCTGCTGGTAGCTCCAGCATGGCCTCACAGGTTTTGGTATGCGGATCTTGTCCGGATGGCCTCTTGCCAACCGTGGACTCTTCCTTTAAGGCCAGACCTTCTGTCGCAAGGTCCTTTTTTCCATCAGGATCTCAAATCCTTAAATTTAAAGATATGGAGATTGAACGCTTGATTCTTAGTCAAAGAGGTTTCTCTGACTCTGTGATTAATACTATGTTACAGGCTCGTAAATCTGTATCTAGGGAGATATATTATAGAGTCTGGAAGACTTATATTTCTTGGTGTCTTTTCTCATCATTTTTCCTGGCATTCTTTTAGAATTCCGAGAATTTTACAGTTTCTTCAGGATGGTTTGGATAAAGGTTTGTCTGCAAGTTCCTTGAAAGGACAAATCTCTGCTCTTTCTGTTCTTTTTCACAGAAAGATTGCTAATCTTCCTGATGTTCATTGTTTTGTACAAGCTTTGGTTCGTATAAAACCTGTCATTAAGTCAATTTCTCCTCCTTGGAATTTGAATTTGGTTCTGAGGGCTCTTCAAGCTCCTCCGTTTGAACCTATGCATTCATTGGACATTAAATTACTTTCTTGGAAAGTTTTGTTCCTTTTGGCTATCTCTTCTGCCAGAAGAGTTTCTGAATTATCTGCTCTTTCTTGTGAGTCTCCTTTTCTGATTTTTCACCAGGATAAGGCGGTGTTGCGAACTTCTTTTAAATTTTTACCTAAGGTTGTGAATTCCAACAACATTAGTAGAGAAATTGTGGTTCCTTCATTATGTCCTAATCCTAAGAATTCTAAGGAGAAATCATTGCATTCTTTGGATGTAGTTAGAGCTTTGAAATATTATGTTGAAGCTACTAAGAATTTCCGAAAGACTTCTAGTCTATTTGTTATCTTTTCCGGTTCTAGGAAAGGTCAGAAGGCCTCTGCCATTTCTTTGGCATCTTGGTTGAAATCTTTAATTCATCATGCTTATGTCGAGTCGGTAAAACTCCGCCTCAAAGGATTACAGCTCATTCTACTAGGTCAGTTTCTACTTCCTGGGCGTTTAGGAATGAAGCTTCGGTTGATCAGATTTGCAAAGCAGCAACTTGGTCTTCTTTGCATACTTTTACTAAATTCTACCATTTTGATGTGTTTTCTTCTTCTGAAGCTGTCTTTGGTAGAAAAGTACTTCAGGCAGCTATTTCAGTTTGAATCTTCTGCTTATATTTTCAGTTTTTTTCTTTATAAGATTTAAACTTTATTTTTGGGTGTGGATTTTTTTCAGCGGAATTGGCTGTCTTTATTTTATCCCTCCCTCTCTAGTGACTCTTGCGTGGAAGATCCACATCTTGGGTAGTCATTATCCCATACGTCACTAGCTCATGGACTCTTGCTAATTACATGAAAGAAAACATAATTTATGTAAGAAGTTACCTGATAAATTAATTTCTTTCATATTAGCAAGAGTCCATGAGGCCCACCCTTTTTTGTGGTGGTTATGATTTTTTGTATAAAGCACAATTATTCCAATTCCTTATATTTATGCTTCGCACTTTTTTTCTTATCACCCCACTTCCTGGCTATTCGTTAAACTGATTTGTGGGTGTGGTGAGGGGTGTATTTATAGGCATTTTGAGGTTTGGGAAACTTTGCCCCTCCTGGTAGGAATGTATATCCCATACGTCACTAGCTCATGGACTCTTGCTTATATGAAAGAAATGAATTTATCAGGTAAGTTCTTACATAAATTATGTTTTTCTCCAGGATGGACTGGAGAAGGGCCTATCTGCTAGTTCCCTGAAGGGACAGATATCGGCCCTGTCGGTGTTACTGCACAAAAGATTGGCTGAGCTTCCGGATGTCCTGTCCTTTGTTAAGGCTCTGGCTAGGATCAGACCTGTGTTTAGATCTGGGTATCTGCCTTGGAGCCTCAATATTGTTCTTAGTGTTTTTTGCAGCAGGCTCTGTTTGAGCCTATACATACAGTTGACATTAAATTGTTATCTTGGAAGGTTCTTTTTTTGTTGGCTATTGCCTCTGTGCGCAGAGTTTCTGAGATTTCTGCTTTGCAATGTGATCCACCTTATCTGTTTTGGACAGATATCGGCCCTGTTGTTGTTACTGCACAAAAGATTGGCTGAGCTTCCGGATGTCCTGTCCTTTGTTAAGGCTCTGGCTAGGATCAGACCTGTGTTTAGATCTGGGTCTCTGCCTTGGAGCCTCAATATTGTTCTTAGTGTTTTTTGCAGCAGGCTCTGTTTGAGCCTATGCATACAATTGACATTAAATTGTTATCTTGGAAGGTTCTTTTTTTGTTGGCTATTGCCTCTGTGCGCAGAGTTTCTGAGATTTCTGCTTTGCAATGTGATCCACCTTATCTGTTTTTTCATGCTGATAAGCCGGTTTTATGCACTAAACTAGGTTTCCTCCCTAAGGTGGTGTCGAATCGTAACATTAATCAAGAAATTGTTGTTACTTCCTTGTGTCCTAATCCTTCTTTAGTGAAGGATTGTTTGCTTCACAATCTAGATGTACTAAGGAATTCAGACAATCTTCCTCTTTGTTTGTCATCTATACGGGGAAGAGTAAGGGACAGAAGACTACTACGACTTCCCTATCCTTCTGGTTGACGAGTGTCATCTGCTTACCTTATGAGACAGCGGGACAACAGCCTCCTGAGAGAATAACGGCTCATTCCACTAGAGCAGTGGCTTCCTTTTGGGCTTTTAAGAACGAAGCCTCAATCGATCAGATTTGTAAGGTGGCTACCTGGTCCTCCTTACACACTTTTTCTAAATTTTACAAGTTTGATGTGTTTGCTTCAGCTGAAGCAGCTTTCGGGAGAAAAGTTTTGCAGGTTGTGATGCCCTCAGAATAGGCTCCGCCTTTTTTTCCTGTTCCCTCTCGTTATTCATTCAGTGTTCTCTGGAGCTCGGGTATAGTTTTCCCAACAGTAAGGAACGAAGTTGGGGACTCTCCCTGCCTTATGGAAGGAAAACATAATTTATGCTTACCAGATACATTCCTTTCCTTCCTGGCAGGGAAGAGTCCACAACCCCGCCTCTAATTTATTGTTTTGATGGGCGGCTCCCTTTTTATATTATTTATTCTGGCATCTTTTTATACCCTGAATGACTGGGGTATAGGGGAAGTGGGAGGGATATTTAAGCCATTGGCTGGGGTGTCTTTGCCTCCTCCTGGTGGCCAGGTGTTGTATTACCCAACAGTAAGGAATGAAGTCATGGACTCTCCCTGCCAGGAAGGAAAGGAATTTATCTGGTAAGCATAAATTATGTTTTCTCAGGATCTTTCCTAACTCGTTGGTCTTTTCCAGTATGCAATTCATTTCCTACAAACCAATGTTATGCAAGAGGTACCTGCAGTTCAAGGCCAGGGGTTTTACTGAATACTTTTTACTACTACTGGAAGCTAGCTGAGCACATCAGGTGCGCCAATGACAAGATAGCTAGTGCGCCAATGACAAAGACATAGCCAGTTCCAAGTAGTGCATTCCTGCTTCTGACCCTACCTTGGTATGTTCTTCAATAAAGGATGCAAAGAGAACAAATCATATTAGTTAGCAGAAAAAAACTGAAAAGTTGTTTAAAATTGTATGCTCTACCTGAATCATGAAAGCTTAATTTTAACTTTACTGTCCCTTTAATACACTGCAACTGATATAACAAGTAATTGGGAACACATTAAGGGAAAACAAATTTTACAATACGTCCCTTTATTATCATATATTTTTATTACATTTAATTGCATTTCTAAAATTTGCAAGGGGGGAAATCCCCTTTTCTCCTTGGGAAAGGCTGGAAAACCTGTTTTTTGTTGTTGTTTTTTTTAAATAATTTTTATTGAGGTAGCAATGACATACAAAAACAGGTTCTTACAGTTGTCATGGCAACACGCCTCTCAACATACATCGAGTCTCAAGCATCTAATACAGAAGGCATGTCCTAGAGGCCATAAACAGCATTAGATCCTAAGCAATAGGGAAATATAACAAGCCATGAGTGGCACCTCTTTTTATATAGTTTGAACAACAGAAAAAAAGAAAAGAAAAAAAGAAATGAGTTAGCAAGTGGTGATCATACGGCCTAACTTTCGTGTAAAGATTCTAAATAGGGAAAAGTAGGCCTTTATGTGTCCACAACCTACATAGCAGAACATAAAACAATACAATTTAACACAAAAGAAATATTATTATTCACCTGGTTCATAATCTCCATTAGGAGGTTTAAGGAGTTGCTTTAATTACCTAGTGCAACAGCATCCAGGTGAGTATAAAAGAAGTTCTGACTAGTAAAAAAAAATATATTCAGAGGCAACAGGGAGAGAGAGAAGAGAAAGAAAAAAAAAAGGGGGGGAATACGGGGAAGAAGGGGAAACAGCTGCAGAAAGCCTGAAGGGGCAGACCACACCTTTTTTATGTCGGCACTTTTGTCCATATTCTGTTATTCCCTAATTGTCTGCTCTCACCCAATCTTCCCAAGCTACCCAGACCTGGCCATGTAATCCCAATTTACCCATAGCTTTTAGAGAGTATTCTTCCATTGTTCGAATATATTCAATGATGTCCCTAACCGTTCCCAGCCAGCTTCTCGCTATGCCCAATTTTGTAGCTAGAAGGATGATAATACACAACATTCTCTCCAGTTGGGTCAGTTTCCCTAGCCCTTGATGGAAGAGGGCCGTGTCTGGTGTCAGTTTGTGGATTAAACCCATTTGGTCAAGTACCGTCGCCACCTGATCCCATACCTCCCTCAATTTGCTGCAACTCCACCAAATGTGGAAGTGAGATCCCCTCTGGCCACATCCTCTCCAGCACTTATTCGACTTTTGGGGGAAGATCTTGTGTAATTGGACTGGGACCCTATGCCAGCGCAGCACTAACTTGATAAACAGTTCATATAGCGTGACACAATGTATTGCCGCTCTTGTAAATTGTATGGCTTTTTGCCATTCTAATTCAGTATGCGCCCGCCCCATTTCTCTCTCCCACTCCAGGACATGGAACACCCTTACAAACCCTTCTGAGTCCAGTAGTATTTGATAATGAATTGTCAGGACTTTACAAAGTGGCTTCAGCAAGCCACCTTTTTTTCCACTGGGTCATTTCTCTTGGTTTGTGTCTCTTGAATCCCCACACCAAAATCATAGAGACTAGTCTAAAATATTCAAAATGGTGCTTCTTAGGAATATCTACAGTTGACAGACCGGAGGCCTGTGATGCCAAGCCGTGTGGTGAGTATAGATCCTGGATTTGTTTTAAGCCCCATACGGACCACCCCCAAGGGTCCGAGTTTGGTAAGAAGAGCAATAGCGCCCTGACCGAATGAGCAGGGGATGGGTGTGGCACGACCTGTGCTAAATTTTGGAGCTCCCTCCATGTTTTAATGCAGGCCTTAATAATAGGGTTGTCCACACCCACAAGTGCATCAGCATGCTGTGGGACCCATATGAGATTCTCGAGGAGTAAGCCCGCTGGGAGTACTGCTTGTTCAAGCTGTCCCCATCTGGTATCTTTGGATGGTGTCCCCCAAGCCGCTATATGAGAGAGCATGGCGACTTTATAGTAAGTACGAACATTAGGGGCTGTCAGACCTCCACTTAGGATAGGTCTTTGCAGCTTCTGCATCGCGATCAGCTGGGGTTTGCCCTGCCAGATAAATCTGTTTATCACCGATTGGAAGTGATTCAAAGTATAGTTCGGAATCATCAGTGGGATGCACCGAGAGAGGTATGTGGCCTTAGGTAATAGCATAATTTTTACCGTCTGGATTCTCCCACTCCATGAAATCTCGAATCTGGACCATTTTGCAGTAAGAGTCTCAAATTCTCTTAAAAGTGGGTTGTAATTGGCATGAATCACATTTTTTGGGTCAGGTGAGAGGATAACCCCCAAGTGTTTCAGCTGGCTTGTAGACCAACTGAATGGGTAGGACTCTTTGGGTTGGGAGAGCTGCGCCGAGGGAAGATTTAAGGCCAGAGCCTCCGTTTTTGTGAAGTTAAGCTTATAATAAGATAGATTGCCGAACCTTTTAAGAATCTTGAATACCGCCGGTAGGGAAGTCTCAGGTTCTGTGACAAACAGGGTAAGATCATCTGCAAATAATGCAAGTTTCTGTAAAGTGTCATGCATCAATAATCCTTGTACTTCGTTCGACTGTCTGATCATTATTGCCAAAGGCTCGATGATAAATACAAAAAGGAGTGGGGACAGCGGGCACCCCTGTCTGGTTCCGTTCATGATATCGAAGGGTTTGGAGCAAAATCCCTTCCCTCTAACCCTAGTTGAGGGATTAGAGTACAGAGCCATGATGGCTCTGATAAGATGGACTGGGAACCCAAAAGCTCTTAAGACTTCCTCCATGTACTCCCACCGTACCCTGTCAAACGCTTTTTCTGCGTCTAGTGACAGGGCAACTAGTGGGAGCCCCAAGGAAGCAGATTCGGTAAGTATATCTAGCAATCGGCGTGTGTTGTCCGAGCCTTGCCGGCCATGGACGAAGCCCACCTGGTCTAGATGGACCAGAGAGGGAGGGCCCTGCTCATCCTGTTAGCCAATATTTTGGAATACATCTTAATATCCACATTTATCAGGGATATAGGGCTATAACTTTTGCAGCGACTTGGGTCCTTACCCGGTTTGGGGATGGTCATGATCTCTGCCTTTAAATATTCCCTGGAGAAGCGCCCCATCTGAAAGGCCGAATTAAAAACAGAGACCAAGGTGGGACTAAGTTCTGCTGAGAGCTTCCTATACAAATTGGAGGAGAAGCCATCGGACCCCGGGGCTTTATGCAGCTTCCGCTCTTTGATCGCCTGAGTTACCTCTGCGATATTAGGGCAGACAATAGTTCATCTGCCTCAGTGGAGACTTTAGGTAAGTTATGATCCTGTAAGACCTTTTGTTATGTCCTCCCTAGGGAGAGTCTGCCGTTGTTCTGAGGACGATATTTGATAGAGTCTGCTGTAGTAGTTCACAAAAGCTTCTCCAATATCCCTAGGGGAGTAACACCTCCCAACCCCTTTTTGGATATAGGCTATTGTACTCATTAGCGTTTTCTGGCGTAGCCTATTCGCTGACAGGCGATCTGCCTTATTGCTACTATGATAGAACTTCATTTTTAAGTACTTAAGATTCGTCAAACAGGTTCTTACGGTTGTCATGGCAACACGCCTCTCAACATACATCGAGTCTCAAGCATCTAATACAGAAGGCATGTCCTAGAGGCCATAAACAGCATTAGATCCTAAGCAATAGGGAAATATAACAAGCCATGAGTGGCACCTCTTTTTATATAGTTTGAACAACAGAAAAAAAGAAAAGAAAAAAAGAAATGAGTTAGCAAGTGGTGATCATACGGCCTAACTTTCGTGTAAAGATTCTAAATAGGGAAAAGTAGGCCTTTATGTGTCCACAACCTACATAGCAGAACATAAAACAATACAATTTAACACAAAAGAAATATTATTATTCACCTGGTTCATAATCTCCATTAGGAGGTTTAAGGAGTTGCTTTAATTACCTAGTGCAACAGCATCCAGGTGAGTATAAAAGAAGTTCTGACTAGTAAAAAAAAATATATTCAGAGGCAACAGGGAGAGAGAGAAGAGAAAGAAAAAAAAAAGGGGGGGAATACGGGGAAGAAGGGGAAACAGCTGCAGAAAGCCTGAAGGGGCAGACCACACCTTTTTTATGTCGGCACTTTTGTCCATATTCTGTTATTCCCTAATTGTCTGCTCTCACCCAATCTTCCCAAGCTACCCAGACCTGGCCATGTAATCCCAATTTACCCATAGCTTTTAGAGAGTATTCTTCCATTGTTCGAATATATTCAATGATGTCCCTAACCGTTCCCAGCCAGCTTCTCGCTATGCCCAATTTTGTAGCTAGAAGGATGATAATACACAACATTCTCTCCAGTTGGGTCAGTTTCCCTAGCCCTTGATGGAAGAGGGCCGTGTCTGGTGTCAGTTTGTGGATTAAACCCATTTGGTCAAGTACCGTCGCCACCTGATCCCATACCTCCCTCAATTTGCTGCAACTCCACCAAATGTGGAAGTGAGATCCCCTCTGGCCACATCCTCTCCAGCACTTATTCGACTTTTGGGGGAAGATCTTGTGTAATTGGACTGGGACCCTATGCCAGCGCAGCACTAACTTGATAAACAGTTCATATAGCGTGACACAATGTATTGCCGCTCTTGTAAATTGTATGGCTTTTTGCCATTCTAATTCAGTATGCGCCCGCCCCATTTCTCTCTCCCACTCCAGGACATGGAACACCCTTACAAACCCTTCTGAGTCCAGTAGTATTTGATAATGAATTGTCAGGACTTTACAAAGTGGCTTCAGCAAGCCACCTTTTTTTCCACTGGGTCATTTCTCTTGGTTTGTGTCTCTTGAATCCCCACACCAAAATCATAGAGACTAGTCTAAAATATTCAAAATGGTGCTTCTTAGGAATATCTACAGTTGACAGACCGAAGGCCTGTGATGCCAAGCCGTGTGGTGAGTATAGATCCTGGATTTGTTTTAAGCCCCATACGGACCACCCCCGAGGGTCCGAGTTTGGTAAGAAGAGCAATAGCGCCCTGACCGAATGAGCAGGGGATGGGTGTGGCACGACCTGTGCTAAATTTTGGAGCTCCCTCCATGTTTTAATGCAGGCCTTAATAATAGGGTTGTCCACACCCACAAGTGCATCAGCATGCTGTGGGACCCATATGAGATTCTCGAGGAGTAAGCCCGCTGGGAGTACTGCTTGTTCAAGCTGTCCCCATCTGGTATCTTTGGATGGTGTCCCCCAAGCCGCTATATGAGAGAGCATGGCGACTTTATAGTAAGTACGAACATTAGGGGCTGTCAGACCTCCACTTAGGATAGGTCTTTGCAGCTTCTGCATCGCGATCAGCTGGGGTTTGCCCTGCCAGATAAATCTGTTTATCACCGATTGGAAGTGATTCAAAGTATAGTTCGGAATCATCAGTGGGATGCACCGAGAGAGGTATGTGGCCTTAGGTAATAGCATAATTTTTACCGTCTGGATTCTCCCACTCCATGAAATCTCGAATCTGGACCATTTTGCAGTAAGAGTCTCAAATTCTCTTAAAAGTGGGTTGTAATTGGCATGAATCACATTTTTTGGGTCAGGTGAGAGGATAACCCCCAAGTGTTTCAGCTGGCTTGTAGACCAACTGAATGGGTAGGACTCTTTGGGTTGGGAGAGCTGCGCCGAGGGAAGATTTAAGGCCAGAGCCTCCGTTTTTGTGAAGTTAAGCTTATAATAAGATAGATTGCCGAACCTTTTAAGAATCTTGAATACCGCCGGTAGGGAAGTCTCAGGTTCTGTGACAAACAGGGTAAGATCATCTGCAAATAATGCAAGTTTCTGTAAAGTGTCATGCATCAATAATCCTTGTACTTCGTTCGACTGTCTGATCATTATTGCCAAAGGCTCGATGATAAATACAAAAAGGAGTGGGGACAGCGGGCACCCCTGTCTGGTTCCGTTCATGATATCGAAGGGTTTGGAGCAAAATCCCTTCCCTCTAACCCTAGTTGAGGGATTAGAGTACAGAGCCATGATGGCTCTGATAAGATGGACTGGGAACCCAAAAGCTCTTAAGACTTCCTCCATGTACTCCCACCGTACCCTGTCAAACGCTTTTTCTGCGTCTAGTGACAGGGCAACTAGTGGGAGCCCCAAGGAAGCAGATTCGGTAAGTATATCTAGCAATCGGCGTGTGTTGTCCGAGCCTTGCCGGCCATGGACGAAGCCCACCTGGTCTAGATGGACCAGAGAGGGAGGGCCCTGCTCATCCTGTTAGCCAATATTTTGGAATACATCTTAATATCCACATTTATCAGGGATATAGGGCTATAACTTTTGCAGCGACTTGGGTCCTTACCCGGTTTGGGGATGGTCATGATCTCTGCCTTTAAATATTCCCTGGAGAAGCGCCCCATCTGAAAGGCCGAATTAAAAACAGAGACCAAGGTGGGACTAAGTTCTGCTGAGAGCTTCCTATACAAATTGGAGGAGAAGCCATCGGACCCCGGGGCTTTATGCAGCTTCCGCTCTTTGATCGCCTGAGTTACCTCTGCGATATTAGGGCAGACAATAGTTCATCTGCCTCAGTGGAGACTTTAGGTAAGTTATGATCCTGTAAGACCTTTTGTTATGTCCTCCCTAGGGAGAGTCTGCCGTTGTTCTGAGGACGATATTTGATAGAGTCTGCTGTAGTAGTTCACAAAAGCTTCTCCAATATCCCTAGGGGAGTAACACCTCCCAACCCCTTTTTGGATATAGGCTATTGTACTCATTAGCGTTTTCTGGCGTAGCCTATTCGCTGACAGGCGATCTGCCTTATTGCTACTATGATAGAACTTCATTTTTAAGTACTTAAGATTCGTCAAACAGGTTCTTACGGTTGTCATGGCAACACGCCTCTCAACATACATCGAGTCTCAAGCATCTAATACAGAAGGCATGTCCTAGAGGCCATAAACAGCATTAGATCCTAAGCAATAGGGAAATATAACAAGCCATGAGTGGCACCTCTTTTTATATAGTTTGAACAACAGAAAAAAAGAAAAGAAAAAAAGAAATGAGTTAGCAAGTGGTGATCATACGGCCTAACTTTCGTGTAAAGATTCTAAATAGGGAAAAGTAGGCCTTTATGTGTCCACAACCTACATAGCAGAACATAAAACAATACAATTTAACACAAAAGAAATATTATTATTCACCTGGTTCATAATCTCCATTAGGAGGTTTAAGGAGTTGCTTTAATTACCTAGTGCAACAGCATCCAGGTGAGTATAAAAGAAGTTCTGACTAGTAAAAAAAAATATATTCAGAGGCAACAGGGAGAGAGAGAAGAGAAAGAAAAAAAAAAGGGGGGGAATACGGGGAAGAAGGGGAAACAGCTGCAGAAAGCCTGAAGGGGCAGACCACACCTTTTTTATGTCGGCACTTTTGTCCATATTCTGTTATTCCCTAATTGTCTGCTCTCACCCAATCTTCCCAAGCTACCCAGACCTGGCCATGTAATCCCAATTTACCCATAGCTTTTAGAGAGTATTCTTCCATTGTTCGAATATATTCAATGATGTCCCTAACCGTTCCCAGCCAGCTTCTCGCTATGCCCAATTTTGTAGCTAGAAGGATGATAATACACAACATTCTCTCCAGTTGGGTCAGTTTCCCTAGCCCTTGATGGAAGAGGGCCGTGTCTGGTGTCAGTTTGTGGATTAAACCCATTTGGTCAAGTACCGTCGCCACCTGATCCCATACCTCCCTCAATTTGCTGCAACTCCACCAAATGTGGAAGTGAGATCCCCTCTGGCCACATCCTCTCCAGCACTTATTCGACTTTTGGGGGAAGATCTTGTGTAATTGGACTGGGACCCTATGCCAGCGCAGCACTAACTTGATAAACAGTTCATATAGCGTGACACAATGTATTGCCGCTCTTGTAAATTGTATGGCTTTTTGCCATTCTAATTCAGTATGCGCCCGCCCCATTTCTCTCTCCCACTCCAGGACATGGAACACCCTTACAAACCCTTCTGAGTCCAGTAGTATTTGATAATGAATTGTCAGGACTTTACAAAGTGGCTTCAGCAAGCCACCTTTTTTTCCACTGGGTCATTTCTCTTGGTTTGTGTCTCTTGAATCCCCACACCAAAATCATAGAGACTAGTC
This sequence comes from Bombina bombina, assembly GCF_027579735.1. NCBI lineage: Eukaryota > Metazoa > Chordata > Amphibia > Anura > Bombinatoridae > Bombina > Bombina bombina. Next base: position 645,090,185 of record NC_069504.1, read on the forward strand.
TAAAATATTCAAAATGGTGCTTCTTAGGAATATCTACAGTTGACAGACCGAAGGCCTGTGATGCCAAGCCGTGTGGTGAGTATAGATCCTGGATTTGTTTTAAGCCCCATACGGACCACCCCCGAGGGTCCGAGTTTGGTAAGAAGAGCAATAGCGCCCTGACCGAATGAGCAGGGGATGGGTGTGGCACGACCTGTGCTAAATTTTGGAGCTCCCTCCATGTTTTAATGCAGGCCTTAATAATAGGGTTGTCCACACCCACAAGTGCATCAGCATGCTGTGGGACCCATATGAGATTCTCGAGGAGTAAGCCCGCTGGGAGTACTGCTTGTTCAAGCTGTCCCCATCTGGTATCTTTGGATGGTGTCCCCCAAGCCGCTATATGAGAGAGCATGGCGACTTTATAGTAAGTACGAACATTAGGGGCTGTCAGACCTCCACTTAGGATAGGTCTTTGCAGCTTCTGCATCGCGATCAGCTGGGGTTTGCCCTGCCAGATAAATCTGTTTATCACCGATTGGAAGTGATTCAAAGTATAGTTCGGAATCATCAGTGGGATGCACCGAGAGAGGTATGTGGCCTTAGGTAATAGCATAATTTTTACCGTCTGGATTCTCCCACTCCATGAAATCTCGAATCTGGACCATTTTGCAGTAAGAGTCTCAAATTCTCTTAAAAGTGGGTTGTAATTGGCATGAATCACTTTTTTTGGGTCAGGTGAGAGGATAACCCCCAAGTGTTTCAGCTGGCTTGTAGACCAACTGAATGGGTAGGACTCTTTGGGTTGGGAGAGCTGCGCCGAGGGAAGATTTAAGGCCAGAGCCTCCGTTTTTGTGAAGTTAAGCTTATAATAAGATAGATTGCCGAACCTTTTAAGAATCTTGAATACCGCCGGTAGGGAAGTCTCAGGTTCTGTGACAAACAGGGTAAGATCATCTGCAAATAATGCAAGTTTCTGTAAAGTGTCATGCATCAATAATCCTTGTACTTCGTTCGACTGTCTGATCATTATTGCCAAAGGCTCGATGATAAATACAAAAAGGAGTGGGGACAGCGGGCACCCCTGTCTGGTTCCGTTCATGATATCGAAGGGTTTGGAGCAAAATCCCTTCCCTCTAACCCTAGTTGAGGGATTAGAGTACAGAGCCATGATGGCTCTGATAAGATGGACTGGGAACCCAAAAGCTCTTAAGACTTCCTCCATGTACTCCCACCGTACCCTGTCAAACGCTTTTTCTGCGTCTAGTGACAGGGCAACTAGTGGGAGCCCCAAGGAAGCAGATTCGGTAAGTATATCTAGCAATCGGCGTGTGTTGTCCGAGCCTTGCCGGCCATGGACGAAGCCCACCTGGTCTAGATGGACCAGAGAGGGAGGGCCCTGCTCATCCTGTTAGCCAATATTTTGGAATACATCTTAATATCCACATTTATCAGGGATATAGGGCTATAACTTTTGCAGCGACTTGGGTCCTTACCCGGTTTGGGGATGGTCATGATCTCTGCCTTTAAATATTCCCTGGAGAAGCGCCCCATCTGAAAGGCCGAATTAAAAACAGAGACCAAGGTGGGACTAAGTTCTGCTGAGAGCTTCCTATACAAATTGGAGGAGAAGCCATCGGACCCCGGGGCTTTATGCAGCTTCCGCTCTTTGATCGCCTGAGTTACCTCTGCGATATTAGGGCAGACAATAGTTCATCTGCCTCAGTGGAGACTTTAGGTAAGTTATGATCCTGTAAGACCTTTTGTTATGTCCTCCCTAGGGAGAGTCTGCCGTTGTTCTGAGGACGATATTTGATAGAGTCTGCTGTAGTAGTTCACAAAAGCTTCTCCAATATCCCTAGGGGAGTAACACCTCCCAACCCCTTTTTGGATATAGGCTATTGTACTCATTAGCGTTTTCTGGCGTAGCCTATTCGCTGACAGGCGATCTGCCTTATTGCTACTATGATAGAACTTCATTTTAAGTACTTAAGATTCGTCCGGGCTTGTTCCATTTCTAGGTCTCGGATTTGAGCCTTTATAGACTGCCACTCCTCAATATCTGAAGGGGAGGTACTGGCCCCGGCCCACTCCCTAATGGAGACCAGCCTGCTGTATAATTGTGCCAGCGTCTCGCCTCTTTGTTTTCTGTTCTGGGACTCCTTTTTATAAGGATTCCTCTCATATAGGCCTTCAAAGCTGACCAAACTGTGTGCGTTTACGTTGAACCTTAGGAAATCTAGAATTCCCTGGACCACTCAGGCATAAGGACATCTTGAAACAGATGTTCTGGCATACGCCATCTCCTGGGCCCCTCTTGGGCAATCGTTGGGTCAAGACTGACCACCACCAAATCATGGTCTGACCACATGCATGGCACTATAGTAGAACCTTGAACCATCTGCATTGCCCAAGGGTCACAGAAGACATATTCCAGCCTGGAGAAGGAAGAGTGCAGGCTGAGTAAAAAGTATGGTCGCAAGCATCTGGGTGCAGGGCCCTCCAAATATCATGCAAATCTTATTGGGCTGTCAATTTTCTAAATCTCTGAGATATGAAATCCCTTTTTTTATCCCCTCTCTGCATAGCATTTCCCCTCCTATATCTCTTGGGGTCCCAAATCATGTTAAGATCGCCAGCTAGGAGGATGTGGCCCTGTTTTACTTTATCCACAGTCAGGAGCAGCTTCCTAAGGAAGCTAGCTTGGTTAGTATTGGGCAAATAGGCTGCAACTAGAGTATACATTATACAATTTAGGCGGCACACACATATCGCATATCGGCCTGTCAAGTCACAGTCAGTATATATGGGTTCATATGCTATTTGGTTCGCTATCAGTATCGTCACCCCCCTTGCCTTCTTGTGGAAAGTGGATGAAATTGTAACTGGGTATCGTGGTGTTTTAAATCTAGAAACTCCGTTGTCAGTCCAGTGGGTCTCCTGAAGGAAAGCCAAATCAATATGTTGGGTCTGGAGGTACATTAGCAGTAAGCTCCTTTTTGTCGGAGAATTGAGGCCCTTAGTGTTTAAAGTACAGAGTTTCATGGCGGGAATGTAGAATGGGCTGGGTGGGAAAGAAGAGAGAAGAAAAAAAAAGGAAAAAAAGGGGGAGTGGGGATTAAAGTAACAGGAACCTGTTAGAGAAGACAGAGTGGGATACTCGGCGTGGCAGAGACTTCCTAACTCCGCCAATAGTGTGCCGAGGGCTCTGTAGTCCCCTAACCGCAAGTTGTATGCTGGGGGTGCGGAGCTATTCATAGTCCCAACCCCCCCCCCAAAAAAAAAAAGTGAGTTCAAATGAACATTAATAGTTAGATAACATCATTATAAACATATATATGCATTTGGGTATAACTGTAAACCAAGCTCAGCATCAACATACCTATTTAAATACACAGAAAGTTCAAGCCTAATCACAGTGGCAAGGTGTGAAGGCAGCTATCATATAATGTCAATCAGTGCATTCCTTCTTTGTGTCCCCATTACCCAGCCCTCTTTTTCTCGAATGCTACGGCACCCAAACTGACACAAGGAGGCAGGTATCAAATTATCGTCACATCGTGGGCGGGTGCGAACACAACCCCCCCCCCCCCGCAATACCTGGAAAGAAAAACAAAGTAGGGGAACCAAACCCCGTTATAATCAAGACATGCATTAGAATACTTAAACTTATTTTGTGAACACAGGTCTTAATTAGGTCCCTGTCTGGCAAAGCACCTACAGTCTCACTGCCGGTGGGGGTCTGTGACCCTTGATCCAGCCAGAAAGGCTGCCCCACCAGACAGGGGCACGTGTCCCCTTCCCATCCGCAACAGGAGAAGATACAGGCAAGTTAAGTACATATGTGAAACATTAATCATTGTACAAGGGGACGCTTTAATCTTATTGTGAAAGTGAATTCTAATTTCTGATGTCCCCCTCCGGTAATCTATCCCGTTTTCACATTTGGCGGGGGCTGTGACTCTTATTCCAGCCAGGGAGGCTGTTCTTTCTCTGGGTGCACCCTATTGCCAGATGGGAACCCAGAATCCCTCACATAATTGTAGTGAAGGTTTAAACATTTAGGTTAAGTGCACAAATACAACGGTAAACATTTTGACTTGCAGGGGGGCCATGGCAAATCCAGCCCGTTAGCCGCCCCATCCCCAAACCTCTTGTGGTGAACCTGATGGTATACGGCTTCTAGAGTCAGTGTATCAGGCATTTAACTGTGGGCCCCCCGGATTCCATTCTGGGGCGTTTACCCTTAAATCAGGATTCCCCCCAGGCGGATCTGCAGGGACATTGGGATCATTAAAAGGCCTCCTTGGGGAGGCCGGGGGGACCGGATCCTGGTGTTCTAGATGCCATGTCCTCAAGAGTTCTTGCCCCTGTCGGGGTGTCAGAATAATATGTTGTGCTCCATCTTTCAGGACTATCAGTTTAGTCGGGAACCCCCATCTGTACCTGATCTGGTTGTCTCTCAGGGTTCTGGTGACCTCTGAGAAGCTCCTCCTCTGCGCCAGGGTATAAGATGAAAGGTCTGGGAACAGGGAAACATCCCTAAATTGCCCATTGAATTGTGGGGAGCGCAGCATAGCCCTCATCAGTTTGTCCTTGTAGGAGTAATAGTGTAAGCGTGCTATAGTGTCTCTGGGCTTACCAGGAGGGAGGTTCCTAGATCTTGCTGTTCTATGAATCTGGTCTATTCTGCCAGTGTTGCCAGAAGCTGGGCCCAGGATGGATTGGAATAGGCGCTGAGCATACTCTTCTAGATCTTGTGGGAGAACAGACTCGGGGATCCCCCTCAACCTTACATTATTTCGCCTGGATCTGTCTTCCAGGTCTGCCACTTTAGCCTCTAAGAAAGATACTTGGTCTGTCAGGATTTGCGTTTGCCTGACCCAGTTAGCATGGTCCTCCTGCTTCCTTTCTATGATGTCAGTACGCTCGCTGATAGAAGAAATATCTCATTGTAGGTCTTCAAAAGATCTCTCCAGCTTATCAAATCGCCTTGTAAGGGGTCTGGTTTTGGTTTTCAAACATGCGTTGAATGGAGTCAAGCGGTAGAGCAGGGGCATCCCCCTTACTTCTGCCGGGAGTACTCGAGCTAGAGAGCCTACTGTCCAGGTGATCGTCAGGCAGGTCTGATGTGAGAGATTGCTCATCTTCGGGTCTAGCATTATGTCTGTTCCCACGATGATAAAAATGGTCCATCACTGTCTTCCTAGGCCCGGAGTTACCTTTCTGTTTTTTCCTTGCTTGTTGTGACATGTTGGTTGTCAATGCCGTAATTAGTATATCAGGTATATTGGTCAACACTTAGATGTTATCCTCTTGAAATTGAAGGGGGGTGGGGTGGTATGCAGGAACTTTTAAACTGACATTAGGTTAGATATTGAGCCTAGGGTATGCAAATTTGTAGATATCCTGGGGAGGTTCTTCCCTCGGGGAGTGTCTCACATAGCTACAGTGAACTAATGTGCATTAAAGTGTACACTCCGCCTTCCTGACCCACACCTGAGAAATCGCTTACCAAGTGGCCCTCTCCTGGGGAGGTTGTCACCATAGGACGATGTGGGATAAAGGAATGGGTATATGACCCAACAGCCGTAACTCAGCGGGAAAGGCAGGAGAGAGCACCGTGCAAACCTAGGGAAGTAATGAAACGTTAAGCAGTGTTAAGTGGTAGTCCCTTAAATACATTTATACAGTAAACAAACAGGCAGTGAGAGAATAAAAATGGCAACTGTACACAAAAATGACACTACACTTTGAGAAAAGTGCTCAAAGACACCTCAGCTGTCGCAGCAGCTATTGCCATATATGGAAAGATCCTGTAGTGGTAATACTAAGACCCTTGCAGTTATAAGTGAAAATTGCTAGTGATGCTTATTCAAAAAGAGTCACTCTTGTGGACTCCCAAAGGGACCTCGCAAAGCCCCCAGATAGGGTTATGTATACTGAAGGACCATTACCACCCAGGCCCTGTAAATAAAGAAAGTAAGTACTCCTTACAGAGCCCCAGGTCACCCAGAGGAGGGGTAGAAATTAGTCCCGTGGCAAAGGGTACGCAGTTCCTGTAGTGCAGTTCTAGGTTTAGGTGGAACTAGGACAAGGACTGTAAGCCAGGGGGGGCCCTTCGGGCGGTAACAAATATAGCAAACTTTTAAATAGGGGTGGGTCTCAGGCAGCCCCTCCAGCAACCCCCTCTGCCACCACAATGGTTTGTATTATGCTGCTAGAACATGTAAATAAGGGCAGTCAGTGTTAATAAGCCCTAAATAGGGGAACCTGGGTAGCAGCATATGAAATAAAGCAGAGAGGTCTCACCGAAGTCCACCAGGATGTAAGCACCACTAAATTCCACAGCTGCTGCAGGCCCAAGAGATGTTCACCAGGCCGGTCTGGAAGGTGAGCTGTCACCCTGCTTTCCTGGCCGGGGAGTTAGTGCCCAGCAGTGACGATGATTCCCTATATGCAGGGAGTCAGGCAAGGGCTGTAGGCAAGGGGTAGGACTGGGATTACCCCACCGATGGTGGCCACGTGAGCCCTAGTAGCGCTATCCACACTATGTGCTATATATAAGGGCAGATGATAGCAGTTATCTTTATTTGTGAAGCCTCACTGATATAAGGATGTGTGTAAATAAAGTACAGTTTTCACATGGTCAGCAGAGCTATACTGCGTTAGGGATCCTGCACTTCAGTGACTGAGTGGTAATGGAAGTGTTAGGACTCCCCTTTGAGTAGTTAATTAGTTTAAACAGAGAGTTTTTATGGAGGAGCTCTATGAAATGGCAACTGATCTGTACGGCAGTTGGCTCCGCCCCCCGAAAACCTGTTTTTTAACAGACATTAGGTTTGCTTGTTTTGTTTAAATGTTTATTTTTTTTAACCACAATACCTAAATTACATTCTTCCTAGACTATGACTGTTATTTTATTTCTTTACCAGGTTGCAGACATTTTCTGAGAGAAGAAAGCAAATTGCAGAGTCATGGTCTAGTCTTCGAAAACATGCTGCTGATTTAACACGTCAAGTAAAATCAAACGGATAACAGTTGTTGTGTTTTTTTTATATGTCTGTTATTAAAATTCAGTTTCATACAGTTTTGTTGGCGTTTTTATATATATCTGTTAGTAGAGTTACATTAATATTTGCCAGAAGTTCTTCTAAATTGATAAAGATGTCTGGAATACATGCTGCTTGGCAGATAACCTCTAAAAACAAAATTTAGCTTTGTATGTGACTGGTTTGATGATGAGCAAATGATGAAGCCAGAAGAATATAGGCGAATTCCTGATACTGCCATTAAGGACTTTTTATGAAAACTGGACTTGCTTACATTTTAGGGGTCACCGCAGCATTTGGATTAAAGTAGTGCTGAGCGCATGCTTGCCTTTTAAAAGGACAGTAAAAAAAAATTAAGATTGTAATAAAATGGGCCAGATTACAAGTAGAGCGCTAAATATCGCTTTCAAAAAAGTGATATTTGCTCTCCACTGTGTAATACCAGCACACCCTAAAGTGCGCTGGTATTAAAAGTTGTCAGCAATTGCTTGGAAGCATTGCGCTCATGAGAGCGTGCTTCCATAGGCTCCAATGGGAGCCTCATTCTGATGCCATCAGAGACGGCATCAGAACCTAAGCACAGCGAAGGGGGTAAGAAGCACAGCAATGGCAGCAAATGTAAATATACAGTATATGTATATGCTTTTATATATATATATGTGTTAAACCCAGGCACAAAATTCCTTTGGAGACACCAAGTCGTTTCACCAAAAAGGGTATTTGATACAATATACACAGTACACTCTTTTATTTAACATAAGCTTCATTAAAACATTTCCAGGTATACGCATATTGTACATCCTTTTTATCCTATCTCTATCCAGCAGGTTCTCCATGGCTTCTCCACTACCCTTATTCAAATTTCACTAAGGTTTTTTTAAACGCTATTGGTAATTTTTACATCTTTAATCTCTGAGCTCATACACACACAGCAACAGAAGAGAAAAAAAAAGAGAAAAGAAAACAACAACAAAAAAAAGCCCCCCTGCTCTCCACATTCCTCTCAATTGTCAGGGGCCAATCATCTGTTTGGGACTTCCCTATGCCAATTCAGCAGGTAGTCTACCCTTCTGGATCAAAGTCTCAAAAAACCAAGGCCTAGATTTGGAGTTTGGCGTTAGCCGTGAAAACCAGCGTTAGAGGCTCCTAACGCTGGTTTTAGGCTACCGCCGGTATTTGGAGTCAGTGATTAAAGGGTCTAACGCTCACTTTTCAGCCGCGACTTTTCCATACCGCAGATCCCCTTACGTCAATTGCGTATCCTATCTTTTCAATGGGATCTTCCTAACGCCGGTATTTAGAGTCGTTTCTGAAGTGAGCGTTAGAGCTCTAACGACAAAACTCCATCCGCAGAAAAATAGCAGGAGTTAAGAGCTTTCTGGGCTAACGCCGGTTCATAAAGCTCTTAACTACTGTACTCTAAAGTACACTAACACCCATAAACTACCTATGTACCCCTAAACCGAGGTCCCCCCACATCGCCGCAACTCGATTACATTTTTTTAACCCCTAATCTGCCGACCGCCACCTACGTTATACTTATGTACCCCTAATCTGCTGCCCCTAACACCGCCGACCCCTGTATTATATTTATTAACCCCTAACCTGCCCCCCACAACGTCGCCGACACCTGCCTACACTTATTAACCCCTAATCTGCCGAGCGGACCTGAGCGCTACTATAATAACGTTATTAACCCCTAATCTGCCTCACTAACCCTATCATAAATAGTATTAACCCCTAATCTGCCCTCCCTAACATCGCCGACACCTAACTTCAATTATTAACCCCTAATCTGACGACCGGAGCTCACCGCTATTCTAATAAATGTATTAACCCCTAAAGCTAAGTCTAACCCTAACACTAACACCCCCCTAAATTAAATATAATTTTAATCTAACGAAATTAATTAACTCTTATTAAATAAATTATTCCTATTTAAAGCTAAATACTTACCTGTAAAATAACTCCTAATATAGCTACAATATAAATAATAATTACATTGTAGCTATTTTAGGATTAATATTTATTTTACAGGCAACTTGGTAATTATTTTAACTAGGTACAATAGCTATTAAATAGTTAAGAACTATTTAATAGTTACCTAGTTAAAATAATAACAAAATTACCTGTAAAATAAGTCCTAACCTAAGTTATAATTAAACCTAACACTACCCTATCAATAAATTAATTAAATAAAATACCTACAATTACCTACAATAAAACCTAACACTACACTATCAATAAATAAATTAAATACAATTTCTACAAATAACTACAATTACATAAACTAACTAAAGTACAAAAAATAAAAAAGAACTAAGTTACAAAAAATAAAAAAATATTTAAAAACATAAGAAAAATATTACAACAATTTTAAACTAATTACACCTACTCTAAGCCCCCTAATAAAATAACAAAGCCCCCCAAAATAAAAAAATGCCCTACCCTATTCTAAATTAATAAATTTAAAAGCTCTTTTACCTTACCAGCCCTGAACAGGGCCCTTTGCGGGGCATGCCCCAAGAAAATCAGCTCTTTTGCCTGTAAAAAAAAAACATACAATACCCCCCCCCAACATTACAACCCACCACCCACATACCCCTAATCTAACCCAAACCCCCCTTAAATAAACCTAACACTAAGCCCCTGAAGATCTTCCTACCTTGTCTTCACCTCACCGGGTATCACCGATCGGTCCTGGCTCCGATATCTTCATCCAACCCAAGCGGGGGCTAGACATCCACTGAAGAAGTCCAGAAGAGGGTCCAAAGTCTTCCTCCTATCCGGCAAGAAGAGGACATCTGGATCGGCAAACATCTTCATCCAAGCGGCATCTTCGATCTTCTTCCATCTGGTGCGGAGCGGGTCCATGTTGAAACAGCCGACGCGGATCCATCCTCTTCTTCCGGCGTCTCCCGACGAATGACGGTTCCTTTAAGGGACGTCATCCAAGATGGCGTCCCTCGAATTCCGATTGGCTGATAGTATTCTATCAGCCAATCGGAATTAAGGTAGGAATATTCTGATTGGCTGATGGAATCAGCCAATCAGAATCAAGTTCAATCTGATTGGCTGTTCCAATCAGCCAATCAGATTGAGCTCGCATTCTATTGGCTGTTCCGATCAGCCAATAGAATGCGAGCTCAATCTGATTGTCTGATTGGATCAGCCAATCGGATTGAACTTGATTCTGATTGGCTGATTCCATCAGCCAATCAGAATATTCCTACCTTAATTCCGATTGGCTGATAGAATACTATCAGCCAATCGGAATTCGAGGGACGCCATCTTGGATGACGTCCCTTAAAGGAACCGTCATTCGTCGGGAGACGCCGGAAGAAGAGGATGGATCCGCGTCGGCTGCTTCAACATGGACCCGCTCCGCACCAGATGGAAGAAGATCGAAGATGCCGCTTGGATGAAGATGTTTGCCGGTCCGGATGTCCTCTTCTTGCCGGATAGGAGGAAGACTTTGGACCCTCTTCTGGACTTCTTCAGTGGATGTCTAGCCCTCGCTTGGGTTGGATGAAGATATCGGAGCCAGGACCGATCGGTGATACCCGGTGAGGTGAAGACAAGGTAGGAAGATCTTCAGGGGCTTAGTGTTAGGTTTATTTAAGGGGGGTTTGGGTTAGATTAGGGGTATGTGGGTGGTGGGTTGTAATGTTGGCGGGGGGGTATTGTATGTTTTTTTTTACAGGCAAAAGAGCTGATTTTCTTGGGGCATGCCCCGCAAAGGGCCCTGTTCAGGGCTGGTAAGGTAAAAGAGCTTTTAAATTTATTAATTTAGAATAGGGTAGGGCATTTTTTTATTTTGGGGGTCTTTGTTATTTTATTAGGGGGCTTAGAGTAGGTGTAATTAGTTTAAAATTGTTGTAATATTTTTCTTATGTTTGTAAATATTTTTTTATTTTTTGTAACTTAGTTCTTTTTTATTTTTTGTACTTTAGTTAGTTTATGTAATTGTAGTTATTTGTAGAAATTGTATTTAATTTATTTATTGATAGTGTAGTGTTAGGTTTTATTGTAGGTAATTGTAGGTATTTTATTTAATTAATTTATTGATGGGGTAGTGTTAGGTTTAATTATAACTTAGGTTAGGACTTATTTTACAGGTAATTTTGTTATTATTTTAACTAGGTAACTATTAAATAGTTCTTAACTATTTAATAGCTATTGTACCTAGTTAAAATAATTACCAAGTTGCCTGTAAAATAAATATTAATCCTAAAATAGCTACAATGTAATTATTATTTATATTGTAGCTATATTAGGATTTTTTTTTACAGGTAAGTATTTAGCTTTAAATAGGAATAATTTATTTAATAAGAGTTAATTAATTTCGTTAGATTAAAATTATATTTAACTTAGGGGGGTGTTAGTGTTAGGGTTAGACTTAGCTTTAGGGGTTAATACATTTATTAGAATAGCGGTGAGCTCCGGTCGTCAGATTAGGGGTTAATAATTGAAGTTAGGTGTCGGCGATGTTAGGGAGGGCAGATTAGGGGTTAATACTATTTATGATAGGGTTAGTGAGGCGGATTAGGGGTTAATAACTTTATTATAGTAGCGCTCAGGTCCGCTCGGCAGATTAGGGGTTAATAAGTGTAGGCAGGTGTCGGCGACGTTGAGGGGGGCAGATTAGGGGTTAATAAATATAATATAGGGGTCGGCGGTGTTAGGGGCAGCAGATTAGGGGTACATAAGGATAACGTAGGTGGCGGCGCTTTGCGGTCGGCAGATTAGGGGTTAATTATTGTAAGTAGCTGGCGGCGACGTTGTGGGGGGCAGGTTAGGGGTTAATAAATATAATACAGGGGTCGGCGGTGTTAGGGGCAGCAGATTAGGGGTACATAGGGATAATGTAAGTTGCGGCGGTTTACGGAGCGGCAGATTAGGGGTTAATAATAATATGCAGGGGTCAGCGATAGCGGGGGCGGCAGATTAGGGGTTAATAAGTGTAAGGTTAGGGGTGTTTAGACTCGGGGTACATGTTAGAGTGTTAGGTGTAGACGTAGGAAGTGTTTGCCCATAGGAAACAATGGGGCTGCGTTAGGAGCTGAACGCTGCTTTTTTGCAGGTGTTAGGTTTTTTTTCAGCTCAAACAGCCCCATTATTTCCTATGGGAGAATCGTGAACGAGCACGTTTTTGAGGCTGGCCGCGTCCGTAAGCAACTCTGGTATCAAGAGTTGCATTTGCGGTAAAAATGCTCTACGCTCCTTTTTTGGAGCCTAACGCAGCATTTTTTGGGACTCTCGATACCAGAGTTAATTTTATGGTGCGGCCAGAAAAAAGCCCGCGTAGCGTTAACAGCCCATCTACCGCCAAACTCCAAATCTAGGCCCTAGTTTTTTTAAAAAGTGGTTATAAATTGCTGTTGTAAAGACATGGGGAAAGTTTTCATTATACCAAACCATTTTTGGAAATACTTCTCAGGTTTCCCTTCTACATAAAGATCACATGAATATTGTTCCAAAATAATTATATTAGGTATCATAGCTTTATAGACTTGAAAAGAAGGAGAATTACCAGTCTTCCAATTTAACAGAATTACATTACGACCAGCTAAGATCAATGTATTGATTGTCTTATATTGTGTATTTCTTGAATAGTTAAATAAAAAAAAAATATCTTGCGGACTAATAGTATACTGGTCATCTAAACTTAGGGATAGCCAAAAGTTTACCTTGCTCCAAAATTGTTTTATCTTTGGGCAACTCCAGAAACAATGTATAAGGTCTGCATTTGAATTACTACATTTCACACAAATATTATTATCAGCTCGGTACCATTTTTTGAGTTGTGCTGGAGTTACATATACCATATTTAAGAGCTTGCAGTGCGATTCCTTCTGCGCAATCATAGTAGTTGCTTTTTGTGCTAATCTTAAACTATCCTCAATCTCTTCGCTAGAGATGGCCGGGAAACTTGTTTCCCATTTCTTAGATAATTCATCTATACGGTTCTGTCCCGCCTTATTTAATATCAGATTATATAAAAAGGAGATGGAGAAATTGCCTTGTTTATATATGTTAACTACTGAGTTAATATCCCCCAGTTTCCAATCTGATTTATTATTCTCCCATAATTCCCAATACAAGTGCCTCAATTGTAGGTAAGTGAAAAAGCTATGTTTATGAATCGCATACTCTCTTTGTAAGTCCACAAAGGATTTAACCGTATCTAGGGTCTCATCCCTGATTTGTATAACATCCTTCAGACCTTTGTCAGCCCAGTCCCTAAAAGCTTTAGAGAAAATACCACTAGGAAAATTTGGGTTTCCACTTATTGGTAAATATTTAGAGGATTTCCAATAAATATTTAGTTCATCACATAATTTATGCCAGGCCAAGATGGGGTTCACAAATGTCCTCATCCGCACTATCCGTTTAGGCAATTCTGCCTTGGCTAGATGCATCAGCGCTTTCAGGGAAAATGGTTTTACCATTTCCAGCTCTAGAAGCAAATTCGTTGAATACTCTGATTCTGTAATCCAATCTAATATATATTTACTTAATATAGCTAAATTATAATATCTAAGATTTGGAAGTACCAAGCCTCCTACATGCCTATGTAGACTAAGATTATGTACAGATATACGATTACGCTTTTGCTTCCATACAAATCCTGCTGAAATACCATTAAACAACCTAAGATCTCTAGCCTTTATCATAATTGGAATATTTTGTAATAAGTATAATAACTGAGGAAAAAAAGATGGTCTTAATCATAGAGACCCAAGCTGACAGTGAGTGTGTGTTTAATATTCATACATTTTTGTGCGGCCCTTAAGGTTTCTAAATTATTAATCTGCAGACCCCTTGTGTTAGAGGAAAGGGCCCTAATTTATCCACCCCAAAACTAAATAAAGGGAATCATGACCATTAAAATACCAATGCCTGGATAGGAATTTAAAAGTGATATGTCATGTATAATAAATCTGCAAAGTTGCCACAATACATTGATAATCAAGGTACCATTTCTTCTATAAGGTACGACGAGTCCACGGATGCATCCTTTACTTGTGGGATATTATCCTCCTGCTAACAGGAAGTGGCAAAGAGCACCACAGCAGAGCTGTCTATATAGCTCCTCCCTTAGCTCCACCCCAGTCATTCTCTTTGCCTACTCTAAGTACTAGGAAGGGTAAAGTGAAAGAGGTGATAAAATATTAGTTTTAAATATCGTCAAGCAAGAGTTTGTTATTTTAAATGGTACCGGTGTGTACTATTTCCTCTCAAGCAGCAGATGGATGAAGACTGCTGCCTGGAGGATGATGATCTTAGCATTTGTAACTAAGATCCAGTGCTTTTCCCACAGAGGCTGAGGAGTACAGGAAACTTTAGTGTGAGGAACGTTTTCATGCTATGCAGCAGTGAGGTATGTTCAGTCATATTTTTCTGGAGAGACTATTTCAGAAAGGCTGACATTATACCCAGGAGGGTAAGGGTAAGCAGTAATCCTAGAGCTAATAAGAAGGGCATTACTAAGCTTGCATAAGGGGCCAATTACAAAAATGGTTGACACTGAGTTGTAAATGTTTGTGGGCAAACGTTTTTATGATCTGTGAGTGCTGTTAACATTTTGTGGGCAATAACATTTTGGGCAACTTTATTGAGGGTACACTTGGCTTTTATTTTAGGTCTCAGAACCCACATGGCTAGTTAAAACCGCTCTGGTGCGGTTCTTTGAGGCTGTAGAGACATCGAGTGAGATGGGCGGGGCCTATTTTCACGCCTCAGATGCGCAGTTAGTTTCTCGCAGCAAGCTCTAACTCCTGAGGGCCCTGGTGGATGTTTTGGGCCAAATCGAAGCTTTAACCCCACATTTACTATCCCTGAGGGCAGGTAGGGCCACAGCAGGGCTGTGGCAAGGTGCTGAGGGTGTTTTTTCCGGATTTAGGCCTAATTTCCATCCGGTTTACACATTAAAGGGTTAAATGTTATAATTCCTTGTGGGGCAATCTTTACTACACATATTGAGTCAGCTTGCAAAATTTTGAAAAATTTGTTGCATTTTAAGGCTGTTTTGCAGAACGTGTATTCTTTTTTTTTTCTTAAAGGCGCAGTACCGTTTTTTAAGATTGTTATTTTTTTCACTAAATAAAGTGTTTTCATGCTTGTTTGTAGACATTACTAGCCTGTTCAACATGTCTGACATTGAGGAAAGTCAATGTTCAATATGTTTAGAAGCCATTGTGGAACCTCCACTTAGAATGTGTCCCTCATGCACTGAAAGGTCAATACATTGCAAAGAACATATTTTAGCTACTAAAAGTATGTTGCAGGATGATTCTCAGTCAGAAGGGAATCAGGTTATGCCATCTAATTCTCCCCAAGTGTCACAACCATTAACGCCCGCACAAGCGACACCAAGTACTTCTAGTGCGTCTAATTCTTTCACCCTGCAAGATATGGCCGCAGTAATGAATACTACCCTCACAGAGATTTTATCTAAGCTGCCTGGGTTGCAGGGCAAGCGCAGTAGGTCTGGTGTGAGAACAAACGCTGAGCCCTCTGACGCTTTATTAGCCATATCCAATGTACCCTCACAATGTTTTGAGTTGGGGGTGTGGGATTTGCTGGCTGAGGGAGAGATTTCTGATTCAGGAAATATGTTCCCTCAGACAGACTCAGATATGACGGCTTTTAAATTTAAACTATAACACCTCCGCTTATTGCTCAGGGAGGTTTTAGCGACTCTGGATGATTGTGACCCTATTGTAATTCCAGAGAAATTGTGTAAAATGGACAGATTCCTAGAGGTTCCTGCCTACACTGATGTTTTTCCGGTCCCTAAGAGGATTTCGGACATTGTTACTAAGGAGTGGGATAGACCAGGTATTCCGTTCGCTCCCCCTCCTACTTTTAAGAAAATGTTTCCCATATCAGACACCATGCGGGACTCGTGGCAGATGGTCCTTAAGGTGGAGGGAGCTATTTCTACCCTGGCTAAGCATACAACTATACCTATTGAGGACAGTTGTGCTTTCAAAGATCCTATGGATAAAAAATTAGGGGCTCCTGAAGAAAATATTTGTTCATCAAGGTTTTCTTCTCCAACCTATAGCGTGCATTGTTCCTGTAACTACTGCAGTGTCCTTTTGGTTCAAGGCTCTGGAAGAGGATCTTCAGGTTGAGACCCCATTAGATGTTATTCTGGATAGAATTAGGGCTCTCAAGCTAGCTAATTCTTTCATTATAGATGCCGCTTTTCAACTGGTTAAATTAGCGGCGAAGAATTCAGGTTTTGCCATTTTAGCGCGTAGAGCGTTATGGCTTAAGTCCTGGTCTGCTGATGTGTCATCAAAAGCTAAGCTTTTAGCCATCCCTTTCAAGGGTAAGACCCTATTCGGGCCTGAACTGAAAGAGATCATTTCAGACATCACTGGAGGGAAAGGCCATGCCCTTCCTCCGGATAAGACAAATAGGATGAGGACCAAACAAAATAATTTTCGATCCTTTTGAAACTTCAAAGGTGGTCCCTCTACCTCTTCCCCTGCCGCAAAGCAAGAGGGGAAATTTGCTCAATCCAAGTCAGTCTGCAGACCTAACCAGACTTGGAACAAGGGTAAACAGGCCAAGAAGCCCGCTGCTGCCACCAAGACAGCATGAAGGGGTAGCCCCCGATCTGGGACCGGATCTAGTAGGGTGCAGACTTTCTTTCTTCGCTCATGCTTGGGCAAGAGACGTTCAGGACTCCTGGGCTTTAGAAATCATAACCCAGGGGTATCTTCTAGATTTCAAAGATTCTCCCCCAAGGGGGAGATTCCATCTTTCTCAATTGTCTGTAAACCAGACAAAAAGAGAGGCGTTCTTACGCTGCGTAGAAGACCTATATACCATGGGAGTGATCTGCCCAGTTCCGGAAACAGAACAGGGGCAGGGTTCTACTCCAATCTGTTTGTGGTTCCCAAAAAAGAGGGAACCTTCAGACCAATTTTGGATCTCAAGATCCTAAACAAATTCCTCAGAGTCCCATCCTTCAAGATGGAGACCATTCGGACTATTTTGCTGATGATCCAGGAGGGTCAATATATGACCACCGTGGACTTAAAGGATTCGTATCTACACATTCCTATCCACAAAGATCATCACCAGTACCTCAGGTTCACCTTTCTGGACAAGCATTATCAGTTTGTGGCTCTTCCCTTCGGGTTCGCCACAGCTCCCAGAATTTTCACAAAGGTGCTAGCGGGGCATAGCTGTGGCACCTTATCTGGATGATATCTTAATCCAGGCGTCGACTTACCAACTAGCCAAGTCTAACATGGACATCGTGTTGGCTTTTCTAAGATCTCACGGGTGAAAGGTGAACGTAAAAAAGAGTTCACTTATCCCTCTCACAAGAGTTCCATTCCTGGGAACTCTGATAGATTCGGTGGACATGAAAATTTTTCTGACGTAGGTCAGGAAATCAAAAATTTTATCCATCTGCCGAGCTCCTCATTCCATTCCTCGGCCGTCAGTGGCTCAGTGTATGGAGGTAATCGGCTTAATGGTAGCGGCAATGGACATAGTTTCGTTTGCTCGCTTGCATCTCAGACCACTGCAACTATGCATGCTCAAACAGTGGAATGGGGATTATGCAGATTTATCTCCTCAGATAAATCTGGACCAAGAGACCAGAGACTCTCTTCTTTGGTGGTTGTCACAGGATCATCTGTCCAAGGGAATGTGTTTCCGCAGGCCAGCGTGGGTCATAGTGACGACGGACGCCAGCCTATTGGGCTGGGGTGCAGTCTTGAATTCCCTGAAAGCACAGGGTTTGTGGACTCAGGAGGAGGCTCTCCTCCCGATCAATATTCTAGAACTGAGAGCGATATTCAACGCGCTTCATGCGTGGCCTCAGCTGGCGTCGGCCAGATTCATAAGATTCCAGTCGGACAATATCACGAATGTAGCATATATCAATCATCAGGGGGGAACAAACAGTTCTCTAGCGATGATAGAGGTTACCAAAATAATTTGATGGGCAGAGACTCACTCTTGCCATCTATCAGCAATCTATATCCCAGGAGTGGAGAACTGGGAAGCAGATTTTCTAAGTCGTCAGACTTTTCATCCGGGGGAGTGGGAACTCAATACGGAGGTGTTTGCACAATTGATTCAGCAATGGGGCACACCAGAATGGGATCTGATGGCGTCAGAATGCCAAACTTCCTCGTTACGGATCCATATCAAGGGATTTTCAGGCAGTACTGATAGATGCTCTAGTGGTACCCTGGTCATTCAACCTGGCTTATGTCTTTCCACCATTTCCTCTCCTTCCTCGTTTGATTGCCAGAATCAAACAGGAGAGAGCTTCTGTGATTTTGATAGCACCTGGTATGTAGACTTGGTATGCAGACCTGGTGGACATTTCATCTCTTCCACCATGGACTCTGCTACTGAGTCAGGACCTTCTGATTCAAGGTCCGTTCCAGCATCCAAATCTAGTTTCTCTGCGACTGACTGCTTGGAGATTGAACGCTTGATCTTATCCAAGCGGGGTTTCTCTGAGTCGGCCATAGATACCTTGATTCAGGCTCGAAAGCCTGTCACCAGGAAAATTTATCATAAGATATGGCGTAAATATCTTTATTGGTGCGAATCCAAAGGCTACTCATGGAGTAAGATCAGGATTCCTAGGATTTTGTCCTTTGTCCAAGAAGGATTGGAGAAGGGGCTATCAGCTAGTTCCTTAAAGGGACAGATATCTGCTTTATCAATTCTACTGCACAAGCGTCTGGCAGATGTTCCAGACGTTCAGTCGTTCTGTCAGGCTTTAGTTAGAATCAAGCCTGTGTTTAAACCTGTTGGTCCACCATGGAGCTTGTATTTAGTTCTTAAAGTTCTTCAAGGCGTTCCGTTTGAACCTATGCATTCCATAGATATTAAGCTTATATCTTGGAAAGTTCTGTTTTTAGTTGCTATCTCTTCGGCTCGAAGAGTTTCTGAACTATCTGTATTGCAATGCGACTCGCCTTATCTTATTTTCCATGATGATAAGGATGGTTTTGCGTACCAAACCTGGATTCCTTCCTAAGGTTGTTACTAATAGGAATATCAATCAGGAAATTGTTGTTCCTTTTCTGTGTCCTAATCCTTCCTCTAAGAAGGAGAGTGGTTCGTGCTTTGAAGTTTTACTTATAAGCGACCAAAGATTTCCGTCAAACATCTTCTTTGTTTGTTGTCTATTCTGGAAAACGTAGAGGTCAAAAATCTACGGCTACCTCGCTTTCTTTTTGGCTGAAAAGCATAATCCGTTTGGCATACGAGACTGCTGGACAGCAGCCTCCTGAAAGGATTACAGCTCACTCTACTAGAGCGGTGGCTTCCACATGGGCTTTTAAAAATGATGCTTCTGTTGAACAGATTTGTAAGGCTGCGACTTGGTCTTCGCTTCATACCTTTTCCAAATTTTCCAAATTTGATACTTTTGCTTCTTCGGAGGCTATTTTTGGGAGAAAAGTTCTTCAAGCAGTGGTGCCTTCTGTTTAACCATCTGTCTTGTCCCTCCCGTTCATCCGTGTCCTGTAGCTTTGTTATTGTATCCCACAAGTAAAGGATGAATCCGTGGACTCGTCATACCTTATAGAAGAAAAGTAAATTTATGCTTACCTGATAAATTAATTTCTCTTGTTAAGTGTATCCAGTCCACGGATCATCCATTACTTGTGGGATATATTCCCTTCCCAACAGGAAGTTGCAAGAGGATTACCCACAGCAGAGCTGCTATATAGCTCCTCCCCTCACATGTCATATCCAGTCATTCTCTTGCAACCCTCAAAATAGATGGAGGTCGTGAGAGGACTGTGGTGTTTTATACTTAGTTTATTTCTTCAATCAAAAGTTTGTTATTTTTAAATGGCACCGGAGTGTGCTGTTTTTTCTCAGGCAGTATTTGGAAGAAGAATCTGCCTGCGTTTTCTATGATCTTAGCAGAAGTAACTAAGATCCACTTGCTGTTCTCACACATTCTGAGGAGTGAGGTAACTTCAGAAAGGGAATGGCGTGCTGGTTTTCCTGCAACTAAGGTATGTGCAGTAAAATATTTTTCTAAGGAATGGAATTGACTAAGAAAATGCTGCTGATACCGAAGTAATGTAAGTAAAGCCTTATTAATAGAGATATATACTCTTTAAAAAATGTGTTTTAAAACGTTTGCTGGCATGTTTAATCGTTTTTTAACGTACATTTGGTGATAAAACTTATTGGGGCATAATTTTTCCACATGGCTGGCTTAATTTCTGCATAGAAACAGTTAACTGAGGCTTCCCACTGTTGTAATATGAGTGGGAGGGGCCTATTTTAGTGCTTTTTTGCGCAGTAAAAATTCAGACTCAGACTTCCTGCTTCTTCCTGCATGATCCAGGACTTCTCTAGAGGGCTCAAAAGGCTTCAAAAGTCATATTGAGGGAGGTAATCAGTCACAGCAGAGCTGTGACAGTGTGTTTGACTGTTTTAAAAAACGTTTTTCTCTATTGTTTATCCGTTTTGGGTATTAAGGGGTTAATCATCCATTTGCAAGTGGGTGCAATGCTCTGCTAACTTAATACATTTACTGTGAAAATTTGGTTGGTATAACTGCTTTGGTTCATTGTTATTTCAACTTGAGACAGGTTTTGTGCTTCTTAAAGGTGCAGTAGCGCTTTTTATATTGCTTGTAAATTTATTGTGAAGTGTTTTTCAAGCTTGCCAGTCTTATTGCTAGTCTGTTTAAACATGTCTGACATAGATGAATCTACTTGTTCATTATGTTTGAAAGCCAGTGTGGAGCCCCATAGAAATATGTGTACTAAATGTATTGATTTCACTTTAAATAATAAAGGTCAGTCTTTATCTATAAAAGAATTATCACCAGACGACGAGGGGGAAGTTATGCCGACTAACTCTCCTCACGTGTCAGTACCTTCGCCTCCCGCTCAGGGGGCGCATGCTATTATGGCGCCAAGTACATCAGAGACGCCCATAGCAATTACTTTACAGGACATGGCTACAATCATGAATAATACCCTGTCAGAAGTATTATCTAGATTGCCAGAATTGAGAGGCAAGCGCGATAGCTCTGGGATTAGGAGAGATGCAGAGCGCGCTGGTGCTGTAAGAGTCATGTCTGATACTGCGTCACAGTTTGCAGAACATGAGGACGGAGAGCTTAATTCTGTGGGTGACGGATCTGATCCAGGGAAACCTGATTCAGAGATCTCTAATTTTAAATTTAAGCTTGAGAACCTCCGTGTATTGCTTGGGGAGGTTTTAGCTGCTCTGAACGACTGTAACACAGTTGCAATTCCAGAGAAATTGTGTAGGCTGGATAGATACTATGCGGTGCCGGTGTGTACTGATGTTTTCCCTATACCTAAAAGGCTTACAGAAATTATTAGCAAGGAGTGGGATAGACCCGGTGTACCCTTTGTCCAGGATCCCTGGGCGTTGGAGATCATATCTCAGGGATATCTTCTGGACTTCAAGGCTTCTCCTCCTCAAGGGAGATTTCATCTTTCAAGGTTATCAGAAAACCAGATAAAGAAAGAGGCATTCCTACGCTGTGTACAAGACCTCCTAGTAATGGGGGTGATCCACCCTGTTCCGCCGACGGAACAAGGACAGGGATTTTATTCAAATCTGTTCGTGGTTCCCAAGAAAGAGGGTACCTTCAGACCAATTTTGGACCTAAAGATCTTAAACAAATTCCTAAGGCCTAGATTTAGAGTTTGGCGTTAGCCGTGAAAACCAGCGTTAGAGGCTCCTAACGCTGGTTTTAGGCTACCGCCGGTATTTGGAGTCACTCAAAATAGGGTCTAACGCTCACTTTCCAGCCGTGACTTTTCCATACCGCAGATCCCCTTACGTAAATTGCGTATCCTATCTTTTCAATGGGATTTTTCTAACTCCGGTATTTAGAGTCGTTTCTGAAGTGAGCGTTAGACATCTAACGACAAAACTCCAGCCGCAGGAAAAAAGTCAGTAGTTAAGAGCTTTCTGGGCTAACGCCGGTTTCTAAAGCTCTTAACTACTGTACTCTAAAGTACACTAACACCCATAAACTACCTATGTACCCCTAAACCGAGGTCCCCCCACATCGCCGACACTCGAAAAAATTTTTTAACCCCTAATCTGCCGACCGCCAACTACGTTATCCTTATGTACCCCTAATCTGCTGCCCCTAACACCGCTGACCCCTGTATTATATTTATTAACCCCTAATCTGCCCCCCTCAACGTCGCCTCCACCTGCCTACACTTATTAACCCCTAATCTGCCGACCGCAAAGCGCCGCCACCTACGTTATCCTTATGTACCCCTAATCTGCTGCCCCTAACACCGCCGACCCCTATATTATATTTATTAACCCCTAATCTGCCCCCCACAACGTCGCCTCCACCTGCCTACACTTATTAACCCCTAATCTGCCGACCGGACCTGAGCGCTACTATAATAAAGTTATTAACCCCTAATCCGCCTCACTAACCCTATCATAAATAGTATTAACCCCTAATCTGCCCTCCCTAACATCGCCGACACCTAACTTCAATTATTAACCCCTAATCTGCCGACCGAATCTCGCCGCTATTCTAATAAATGTATTAACCCCTAAAGCTAAGTCTAACCCTAATACTAACACCCCCCCTAAGTTAAATATAATTTAAATCTAACGAAATTAATTAACTCTTATTAAATAAATTATTCCAATTTAAAGCTAAATACTTACCTGTAAAATAAATCCTAATATAGCTACAATATAAATTATAATTATATTATAGCTATTTTAGGATTTATATTTATTTTACAGGTAACTTTGTATTTATTTTAACCAGGTACAATAGCTATTAAATAGTTAAGAACTATTTAATAGCTAAAATAGTTAAAATAATTACAAATTTACCTGTAAAAGAAATCCTAACCTAAGTTACAAATAAACCTAACACTAGACTATCAATAAATTAATTAAATAAACTACCTACAATTACCTACAATTAACCTAACACTACACTATCAATAAATTAATTAAATACAATTGCTTACAAAGAAATACAATTAAATAAACTAGCTAAAGTACAAAAAATAAAAAAGAACTAAGTTACAAAAAATAAAAAAGAACTAAGTTACAAAAAATAAAAAATTATTTACAAACATAAGAAAAATATTACAATTTTAAACTAATTACACCTACTCTAAGCCCCATAATAAAATAACAAAGCCCCCCAAAATAAAAAAATGCCCTACCCTATTCTAAATTACTAAAGTTCAAAGCTCTTTTACCTTACCAGCCCTGAACAGGGCCCTTTGCGGGGCATGCCCCAAGAAATTCAGCTCTTTTGCCTGTAAAAAAAAACATACAATACCCCCCCCCAACATTACAACCCACCACCCACATACCCCTAATCTAACCCAGATTAGCCAATAGAATGCAAGCTCAATCTTCCATGTTCCGATCAGCCAATAGAATGCAAGCTCAATCTGATTGGCTGATTGGATCAGCCAATCGGATTGAACTTGATTCTGATTGGCTGATTCCATCAGCCAATCAGAATATTCCTACCTTAATTCCGATTGGCTGATAGAATCCTATCAGCCAATTGGAATTCGAGGGACGCCATCTTGGATGACGTCATTTAAAGGAACCGTCATTCGTCGTTCAGTCGTCGGCCAGGATGGATGTTCCGCGGTGGAGGTCTTCAGGATGCTGCCGCTTCGCTCCGGATGGATGCCGCTTGGATGAAGACTTCAATCGGATGGAAGATCTCTTCTGGCCCGCTTGGATGAAGACTTCAGCCGGATCATGGACCTCTTCAGCCCCCCGCTTGGGCTTGGATCAGGACATCGGAGGAGCTCTTCTGGACCGATCGGTGAACCTGGTATGGTGAAGACAAGGTAGGATGATCTTCAGGGGCTTAGTGTTAGGTTTATTTAAGGGGGGTTTGGGTTAGATTAGGGGTATGTGGGTGGTGGGTTGTAATGTTGGGGGGGGTATTGTATGTTTTTTTTACAGTCAAAAGAGCTGAATTTCTTGGGGCATGCCCCGCAAAGGGCCCTGTTCAGGGCTGGTAAGGTAAAAGAGCTTTGAACTTTAGTAATTTAGAATAGGGTAGGGCATTTTTTTATTTTGGGGGGCTTTGTTATTTTATTAGGGGGCTTAGAGTAGGTGTAATTAGTTTAAAATTGTTGTAATATTTTCCTTATGTTTGTAAATAATTTTTTATTTTTTGTAACTTAGTTCTTTTTTATTTTTTGTACTTTAGCTAGTTTATTTAATTGTATTTCTTTGTAGCAATTGTATTTAATTAATTTATTGATAGTGTAGTGTTAGGTTAATTGTAGGTAATTGTAGGTAGTTTATTTAATTAATTTATTGATAGTCTAGTGTTAGGTTTATTTGTAACTTAGGTTAGGATTTCTTTTACAGGTAAATTTGTAATTATTTTAACTATTTTAGCTATTAAATAGTTCTTAACTATTTAATAGCTATTGTACCTGGTTAAAATAAATACAAAGTTACCTGTAAAATAAATATAAATCCTAAAATAGCTATAATATAATTATAATTTATATTGTAGCTATATTAGGATTTATTTTACAGGTAAGTATTTAGCTTTAAATTGGAATAATTTATTTAATAAGAGTTAATTAATTTCGTTAGATTTAAATTATATTTAATTTAGGGGGGTGTTAGTATTAGGGTTAGACTTAGCTTTAGGGGTTAATACATTTATTAGAATAGCGGCGAGATTCGGTCGGCAGATTAGGGGTTAATAATTGAAGTTAGGTGTCGGCGATGTTAGGGAGGGCAGATTAGGGGTTAATACTATTTATGATAGGGTTAGTGAGGCGGATTAGGGGTTAATAACTTTATTATAGTAGCGCTCAGGTCCGGTCGGCAGATTAGGGGTTAATAAGTGTAGGCAGGTGGAGGCGACGTTGTGGGGGGCAGATTAGGGGTTAATAAATATAATATAGGGGTCGGCGGTGTTAGGGGCAGCAGATTAGGGGTACATAAGGATAATGTAAGTAGCGGCGGTTTACGGAGCGGAAGATTAGGGGTTAATAATAATATGCAGGGGTCAGTGATAGCGGGGGCGGCAGATTAGGGGTTAATAAGTGTAAGGTTAGGGGTGTTTAGACTCGGGGTACATGTTAGAGTGTTAAGTGCAGACGTAGGAAGGGTTACCGCATAGCAAACAATGGGGCTGCGTTAGGAGCTGAACGCGGCTTTTTTGCAGGTGTTTGGTTTTTTTTCAGCTCAAACAGCCCCATTGTTTCCTATGGGGGAATCGTGCACAAGCACGTTTTTGAGGCTGGCCGCGTCCGTAAGCAACCCTGGTATCGAGAGTTGAAGCTGCGTTAAAAATGCTCTACGCTCCTTTTTTGGAGCCTAACGCAGCCTTTATGTGGACTCTCGATACCAGAGTTATTTTTATGGTGCGGCCAGAAAAAAGCCGGCGTTAGTTTTTCGGGTCGTTACCGACAAAACTCCAAATCTAGGCCTAAGAGTTCCATCATTCAAAATGGAAACTATTCGTACCATCCTGCCCATAATCCAAGAGGGTCAGTACATGACCACAGTGGACTTAAAGGATGCCTACCTTCACATACCGATTCACAAAGATCATCATCGGTTCCTAAGATTTGCCTTTCTAGACAGGCATTACCAATTTGTAACTCTCCCCTTCGGGTTGGCTACGGCCCCGAGAATCTTTACAAAGGTTCTGGGCTCACTTCTGGCGGTTCTAAGACCGCGAGGCATAGCAGTGGCTCCGTATCTAGACGACATCCTGATACAGGCGTCAAGCTTTCAAATTGCCAAGTCTCATACAGAGATAGTTCTGGCATTTCTGAGGTCGCATGGGTGGAAGGTGAACGTGGAAAAGAGTTCTCTATCACCACTCACAAGAGTCTCCTTCCTAGGGACTCTGATAGATTCTGTAGAAATGAAAATTTACCTGACGGAGGCCAGGTTATCAAAACTTTTAAATGCTTGCCGTGTCCTTCATTCCGTTCCACGCCCGTCAGTGACTCAGTGCATGGAAGTAATCGGCTTAATGGTAGCGGCAATGGACATATTGCCATTTGCACGCCTGCATCTCAGACTGCTGCAATTGTGCATGCTAGGTAAGTGGAATGGGGATTACTCAGATTTGTCCCCCCTACTAAATCTGGATCAAGAGACCAGAGATTCTCTTCTCTGGTGCTATCTCGGGTCCATCTGTCCAAGGGTATGACCTTTCGCAGGCCAGATTGGACGATTGTAACAACAGATGCCAGCCTTCTAGGCTGGGGCACAGTCTGGAATTCCCTGAAGGCTCAGGAATCGTGGACTCAGGAGGAGAAACTCCTCCCAATAAATATTCTGGAGTTAAGAGCAATATTCAATGCTCTTCTAGCTTGGCCTCAGTTAGCAACACTGAGGTTCATCAGATTTCAGTCGGACAACATCACGACTGTGGCTTACATCAACCATCAAGGGGGAACCAGGAGCTCCCTAGCGATGTTAGAAGTCTCCAAGATAATTCGCTGGGCAGAGTCTCACTCTTGCCACTTGTCAACGATCCACATCCCAGACGTGGAGAACTGGGAGGCGGATTTTCTAAGTCGTCAGACTTTTCATCCGGGGGAATGGGAACTCCATCCGGAGGTGTTTGCTCAACTGGTCCATCGTTGGGGCAAACCAGAACTGGATCTCATGGCGTCTCGCCAGAACGCCAAACTTCCTCGTTACGGATCCAGGTCCAGGGACCCGGGAGCGATGCTGATAGATGCTCTAGCAGCTCCTTGGTTCTTCAACATGGCTTATGTGTTTCCACCGTTTCCTCTGCTGCCTTGACTGATTGTCAAGGTCAAACAGGAGAGAGCATCGGTGATTCTGATAGCGCCTGCGTGGCCACGCAGGACCTGGTATGCAGACCTAGTGGGCATGTCGTCCTGTCCACCATGGACTCTACCTCTGAGACAAGACCTTCTAATACAAGGTCCTTTCAATCATCCAAATCTAATTTCTCTGAGACTGACTGCATGGAGATTGAACGCTTGATCCTATCAAAGCGTGGCTTGTCCGAGTCAGTTATTGATACCTTAATACAGGCACGAAAGCCTGTTACCAGGAAAATCTACCATAAGATATGGCGTAAATACCTGTATTGGTGCGAATCCAAGAGTTACTCATGGAGTAAGGTTAGGATTCCTAGGATATTGTCCTTTCTCCAAGAGGGTTTGGAAAAAGGCTTATCTGCTAGTTCGTTAAAGGGACAGATTTCTGCTCTGTCTATTCTTTTGCACAAGCGTCTGGCAGAAGTTCCAGACGTCCAGGCTTTTTGTCAGGCTTTGACTAGGATTAAGCCTGTGTTTAAAATTGTTGCTCCTCCGTGGAGCTTAAACTTGGTTCTTAAGGTTCTTCAAGGACTTCCATTTGAACCCCTTCATTCCATTGATATTAAACTTTTATCTTGGAAAGTTCTGTTTTTGATGGCTATTTCCTCAGCTCGAAGAGTCTCTGAGTTATCTGCCTTACATTGTGATTCTCCTTATCTGATTTTCCATTCAGACAAGGTAGTTCTGCGTACTAAACCTGGGTTTTTACCTAAGGTGGTTTCTAACAGGAATATCAATCAAGAGATTGTTGTCCCATCATTGTGCCCTAATCCTTCTTCAAAGAAGGAACGTCTTTTGCATAATCTGGACGTAGTCCGTGCCTTGAAGTTCTACTTGCAGGCAACTAAAGATTTTTGTCAAACATCTGCCCTGTTTGTCGTTTATTCTGGACAGAGGAGAGGTCAAAAAGCTTCGGCAACCTCTCTCTCCTTTTGGCTTCGAAGCATAATACGCTTAGCCTATGAGACTGCTGGACAGCAGCCCCCTGAAAGGATTACAGCTCATTCTATTAGAGCTGTGGCTTCCACCTGGGCCTTTAAGAATGAGGCCTCTGTTGAACAGATTTGTAAGGCTGCGACTTGGTCTTCGCTTCACACTTTTTCAAAATTTTACAAATTTGACACTTTTGCTTCTTCGGAGGCTGTTTTTGGGAGAAAGGTTCTACAGGCAGTGGTTCCTTCCGTTTAAGTTCCTGCCTTGTCCCTCCCATCATCCGTGTACTTAAGCTTTGGTATTGGTATCCCACAAGTAATGGATGATCCGTGGACTGGATACACTTAACAAGAGAAAACATAATTTATGCTTATCTGATAAATTTATTTCTCTTGTAGTGTATCCAGTCCACGGCCCGCCCTGTCTTTTTAAGGCAGATCTAAATTTTTAATTAAACTACAGTCACCACTGCACCCTATGGTTTCTCCTTTCTTGTCTTGTTTCGGTCGAATGACTGGATATGACATGTGAGGGGAGGAGCTATATAGCAGCTCTGCTGTGGGTGATCCTCTTGCAACTTCCTGTTGGGAAGGGAATATATCCCACAAGTAATGGATGATCCGTGGACTGGATACACTACAAGAGAAATAAATTTATCAGGTAAGCATAAATTATGTTTTTTTCTATGGTACGACGAGTCCACGGCCCGCCCTGTCATTTTAAGACAAATTATATATTTTTTTATTTTAAACTTCAGTCACCTCTGCACCTTGTAGTTCCTCCTTTTTCTTCCTGTACCTGCGGTCGAATGACTGGGGGGTGGAGCTAAGGGAGGAGCTATATAGACAGCTCTGCTGTGGTGTTCTTTGCCACTTCCTGTTAGCAGGAGGATAATATCCCACAAGTAAAGGATGAATCCGTGGACTCGTCGTACCATAGAAGAAATTAATTTATCAGGTAAGCATAAATTTACTTTTTGGTAAATTGACATCTAAAAAAAAACAAGCAAACAAACATAGTGTTAGCTTAACAAATACAATATGGATCAGGGTAGAATAAATTCTCCATGTTTTACCATATGTTTCTCTTATTTCTAATGAGTGTCTAAACAAGTATTGGAACCCTTCATAAAGCTGAGAAAAAGTGAAGCAAAATACATTTAACCCCTTAATGACAACTGACGTACCAGGTACGTCATGTATTAACAAGCAGTTAATGATAATAGACGTACCTGGTACGTCAGTTGTCTAACAGAGTGCTGGAAGCGATTGCGATCGCTTCCAGCAGCTCTCAGGGTATTGCAGTGATGCCTCAATATGGAGGCATCCTGCAATACCCCTTTACAAGCCTCCAATGCAGAGAGAGCCACTCCGTGGCCCTCTCTGTGTCGGAGCATCGTTGGTGGGTGGGAGCAAAGCAGTGAGGCCGGATCAGAGGCGGCAGTGTCCGGGAGCGTGCACGGACGCATGCACGGGGGGCGGCGGGCGGGCGCGTGCACAGGGCCGGAGCGGATGGGAACTGCTACACTACAGAAAAATTTTAATACAAAATTGGGAGAAAAGGGGTGGATTTTAATTTAAAAAACAATCAAAGGGTTCTGGGAGGGAGGGGGGGAGCTACACTACAGAGAAGCTAAACTACAGCAAAAAAGGCAAAAAAAATAATAAAAGCATGTTTTTTTATTACTAAACTGGGTACTGGCAGACAGCTGTCAGTACCCAAGATGGCGCCCATTAAGCTAGAGGGGGAGGGTTAGAGAACTGTTTGATGGGGGATCCGTGAGGTTGGGGGCTAAGGGGGGATTCTATACAGCAGCATATGTAAATATGCTATAAAAAAAACAGCAAAAAAAAAACAAATATACCTTTCTCTTGTAAGGTGTATCCAGTCCACGGATTCATCCATTACTTGTGGGATATTCTCCTTCCCAACAGGAAGCTGCAAGAGGTTCACCCACAGCAGAGCTGTCTATATAGCTCCTCCCCTAACTGCTACCTCCAGTCATTCTCTTGCAGCTCTCGACAAGGGAAGTAGCTAGAGAGATGTCTATAAGATAGGGGGCGCCCTAAAGAGTTAGCACTCAATAGGCTATATGGTGTATATGATAGTAAATATGGTACACAAAGGAAGACAATATGTATATGATAGTAAATATGATACACAAAAGAGGACAATATGAAAAATACTATTAGTCAATTCAACAAAATATAATAAAAAGTCTTTAAATTTGTGAAATGAGATATTGTTGAGGCAGCAATCTGTAGCGGACCCGGCCTGGATCCAAGAGGATAATCTATAAACAGAAGAAAAGACAGATGCGCCACATGGCCCAGTATTGTTTGATCCAAAGAGTTAAACTATCAGATTGTATAACATTAGACTCACAATCTTGGAAGCACTCCAATTAGTGCAATGGGAACAGTCTGGGATCTATAACAGTCACCCAGCAGACCGACCTCTTGGGGTGAAGGAGGATAATCTGTATTAAAACACAAGAGGACACAAAGGTGCCTATATGGCCTAGTACAGTCTTATACCAGGAGCAGTAGTATGTATGGTAAGATATATACTCACAAGAAGTAAAGCATCTCCATTGATGCTAGTCAGACAAGATGGGATCAATGTAGTCACCCAACAGACTGTAACAAGGCTTCCACAGGAGGCAGACAGCAAGAGCAAAGGTCCGATGAACCAATGAAGATCCAAATAAAACACAGTAGCAAGTGTTTGAGATAAAAAAGTATTAAACTTTACTGAATAAGTTAAAAAGCGATGCGTTTCTCAGTCACAGACTGTTTCCTCAGGCATAATCCTGAGGCCCTTTTTTGCTTCGTTTTTTAACCTGAGGGGTTAATCATCCATTTGCAAGTGGGTGCAATGCTATTTTAGTCTATTATATACACTGTAAAAATTTCATAGAGTTAACTGCTTTTTTCACTGTTTTGCAGTTTTTGTGTTTGTTTTTTCCCCTTAAAGGGACCGTTTTTTATAATCTGCTTTTTCACATTAATTAAAGTGTTTTCCAAACTTGCTGGTCTCATTACTATTCTGTTAAACATGTCTGACATAGAGGAAACTCCTTGTTCATTATGTTTAGAAGCCATTGTGGAACCCCCTCTTAGAATGTGTACCAAATGCACTGATCTTACTATAAGTTATAAAGACCATATTCTGGCTTTAAAAGATTTATCACCAGAGAAAATTGACAAGGGGGAAGTTATGCCGACTAACTCTCCCCATGTGTCAGAGCCTATAACTCCCGCTCAAGGGGCGCCAAGTACATCTAGCGCGCCCATTGCGTATACTTTACAAGACATGGCGGCAGTTATGAATCATACTCTTACAGAAGTATTGTCCAAACTACCAGGGTTACAAGGAAAGCAAGACAGCTCTGGGGCTAGAACAAATACAGAGCTCTCTGACGCTTTAGTAGCTATGTCCGATATACCCTCACAATGTGCAGAAGCTGAAGAAGGAGAGCTTCTATCTGTGGGTGATTTTTCTGACTCAGGGAAGACACTTTAAACTGATTCTGATATGTCTACATTTAAATTTAAGCTTGAACACCTCCGCATGTTGCTCAGGGAGGTTTTAGCAACTCTGGATTACTGTGACGCCATTGTAATCCCAGAGAAATTGTGTAAATTGGATAAATACTACGCAGTGCCTGTTTACACTGATGTTTTTCCAATACCTAAGAGGTTTTCAGAAATTATTACTAAGGAATGGGATAGACCAGGTGTACTGTTCTCTCCCCCTCCTGTTTTTAAAAAGATGTTTCCCATAGATGCCGCTACACGGGACTTGTGGCAAACGGTCCCTAAGGTGGAGGGAGCAGTCTCTACTCTAGTGAAGCGTACAACTATCCCTGTCGAGGACAGTTGTGCTTTTCTAGATCCAATGGACAAAAAATTAGAGGGTTACCTTAAGAAAATTTTTATTCAACAAGGTTTTATTCTCCAGCCCCTTGCATGCATTTCCCCTGTCACTGCTGCTGCGGCCTTCTGGTTTGAGTCTCTAGAAGAGGCTCTACAGGTAGAAACCCCATTGGATGATATCCTTGACAAGCTTAAAGCTCTTAAGCTAGCCAATTCATTTGTTTCTGATGCAGTTGTTCATTTAACCAAACTAACTGCTAAGAACTCAGGTTTTGCTATTCAGGCGTGTAGGGCGCTATGGCTTAAATCCTGGTCAGCTGACGTTACTTCAAAGTCTAAGCTTCTCAACATTCCATTCAAGGGGCAGACCCTATTCGGGCCTGGACTGAAGGAGATCATTTCTGATATTACTGGAGGAAAAGGTCACGCCCTTCCTCAGGATAGGTCCAACAAATTAAGTACCAAACGGCCTAATTTTCGTGCCTTTCGAAACTTCAAGAGTGGCGCAGCTTCAACTTCCTCTAATACAAAACAAGAGGGAAATTTTGCCCAATCCAAGCCGGTCTGGAGACCTAACCAGGCTTGGAACAAAGGAAAGCAGGCCAAAAAACCTGCTGCTGCCTCTAAGACAGCATGAAAGATCAGCCCCCGACCCGGTAACGGATCTAGTAAGGGGCAGACTTTCTCTCTTCGCCCAGGCTTGGGCAAGAGATGTCCAGGATCCCTGGGCGTTGGAAATCGTGTCCCAGGGATACCTTCTGGACTTCAAAGCTTCTTCCCCAAAAGGAAGATTTCACCTCTCACAATTATCTGCAAACCAGATAAAGAGAGAGGCATTCTTACATTGTGTTCAAGACCTCCTAGTTATGGGAGTGATCCACCCAGTTCCAAAGGTATTTTATGAAAATGCTGGTATGCTTTGTTTGTTATGTTGGATTAAGGTTGCCTCTCCCATCTCTTATTCTTTTTTCTCCCTTTTTTTTTTTTTTCCTCCTCTCTCCCCCACCTTCCTCTCTTCCGTCTGGTACAGGGGGTCATTAGTTATTTTTAGTATATGAAGCTTATACTAGTTTCGTGGAATGTGGGTGGGGTCTCTTTACCCATTAAACGTAAGATGATTATTAAATTTCTTGCTAGAAGTAAACCAGATATCGCACTTTTGCAGGAGACTCACCTGAAAGAAATGGAAGCCAAGAAATTACAGATAAAATGGGTAGGAGAAGTGATTTCTTCTCCGGCTAGAGGTAGGAAATGTGGGGTAGCGATACTTATTAATAAATCCTTAGACTATAAGATTATTCAGTCGGAAATCGACCCTGAGGCTAGATTTATTATTCGTCATATATGTATAGATAATGTCAAAATTACAGTATGTAATATTTATGGTCCTAATAAATTTAATCGGGTCTTTTGGGACATGATTAAAATTAAGCTGTTTCCATTCGTTAAAGAGAATTTGGTCATTGTTGTGGACTTTAATATGACCCTATATCCAGAACTGGACAGGTTGGTAGGTAGAAACTTACGGGAGAACAGTAGAAGTTCTAAGTATTTTTTAAATTTTTGCCAGAAATTACAGGTTTATGACATATGGCGGAGACAGAATCCAGATCTGCAGAGTTTTATCTGTGAATCTAAAGCACATAGAACATTCTCACTTATAGATTTATTCCTTGTTGCGGAGTCACTTTCGTTGGGTAAACTGGAGACAGGGATCGGAGAGATCGCAATTTCGGATCATGCCATAATTTCTCTTGTCTTGCATTCTCAGGATAGAACTCCAAGTAAATTCCCCAGATTTTTTTACCCGCGGTACCTATATAGTGATCCTAGATTTCTATCCTGGTTAGAACATAGGTGGGAGGAATATACTAGGCTTAATGTTTCATACTCACATAAAATAGAAGTCTTTTGGGAAGCGGGCAAAACCGTATTAAGGGGTGATATTAAGAGCTTCTTGGATGTAAGATATAAGAAATCCCGAGCCAGAGATAGGCAATTGTCTAATCAAGTACGAAATGCTTTTAAGAAATATTGTGGTGACCGTTCTAGAGAAAACTGGTCCACATATTCAAATAGTAAGAAGGAGAGAGATGTCTTTTTAATGCAGAAACATCAGGAGGAGGAGTTAAAAATTAACCTACGGTTTAAGGGATTTCATGGGTCCTCAGCTAAAAATCTGGCAAGATTGGTTAAAGCTAGGGACAAGAAGAACCTGATCCCCTTGATCCAATACAGGGGCAGACGTACCTCTGAAGTTGATGAGATTTTGGGAATTTTTTTAGAGTTTTACCAGCAATTATATGCTGAAGGGGAGTTTAATGAAGAAAATCAGATGAACTTTTGGTCACAGATTATTGTCCCTAAAATTTCAACTGAAGATCTTGAATTGCTAAATGCGCCTATTTCGGTTGAGGAGATAAGCAAGGCTATTGACCAGGCAAAACTTAATAAAGCAGCTGCGCCAGATGGTTTACCAGCAGAGTTCTATAAAAGCTTATCTAGGCAAGTTATACCTATTCTAGGAGACTTATACAATAGTTATTTTTTAAATAGTAGTAATATTTCAGCATTTTTTTCAGCAGCCAATATTTCCTTGATCTTGAAAAAAGGGAAAAACCCGGAAGATCCTACATCATATAGGCCTATTTCCGTCCTTAATACAGATTATAAAATTCTTGCCTCTATTATTTCCCATAGACTAGTCCAGTGTCTAGAAAAACTGATTCATCCAGATCAGGCTGGCTTTATGCCATCATGGAGTTCTGCTAAAA
The DNA here is from genome assembly GCF_027579735.1 of Bombina bombina. Lineage (NCBI taxonomy): Eukaryota > Metazoa > Chordata > Amphibia > Anura > Bombinatoridae > Bombina > Bombina bombina. Next base: position 645,124,654 of record NC_069504.1, read on the forward strand.
ATATAAGGAAACTTATAACGTTAGTTGATTTTTTATGGAACACAGATCAGTGTAAGAAGTGGAAGTGTCACGCTCAGCTGCTGGGAAGCTCTGCAGTCCTCTCTGTGTGCTTGATTGACAGGTGTCTGAGCCACCCCTTCCTGATGATGTCACAACCAGGCTTTTTATTTCGGGCTTCCTGTTTCTCCAGTGCCCGTTTGTTTGTTTAACTTTGTGGCTTCTGTGGTGAATTCACTGTGGAATCTCTCTAACTGCTGCTTTTCTGTTGCCAATCTCTTCAAGGACTTACTATGCTGGATTAACCTTCAACCTCCTGATTACCTGTCTCCAAACAATGCAAGTACTGTTTGTTTTGTGAAACTTTCAAACTGCCTGATTACTTGTTGCATACTCTGCAAAGACTATCTACACAGTGTTAACCTCAAACTGCCTGTTTACCTATTGCATACTCTGCAAAGACTGTCTACACAGTGTTAACCCTCAAACTGCCTGATTACTTGTTGCATACTCTGCAAAGACTGTCTGCACAGTGTTAACCCTCAAACTACCTGATTACATGTTGTTAACTCTGCAAGTTCTGACTACACTGTGTTAACCCTCAAACTGCCTGATTACCTGTTGCATACTCTGCAAAGACTATCTACACAGTGTTAACCCTCAAACTGCCTGATTACTTGTTGCATACTCTGCAAAGACTGTCTGCACAGTGTTAACCCTCAAACTACCTGATTACATGTTGTTAACTCTGCAAGTTCTGACTACACCGTGTTAACCCTCAAACTGCCTGATTACCTGTTGCATACTCTGCAAAGACTATCTACACAGTGTTTACCCTCAAACTGCCTGATAACAAATTACCTATAAGTGGACTATCCCTGCTCTCCTGATTCTGTGGAAGACATTTCCTGAAACCAGTTCCTTATTCAGAAGTCTATCTGGCTGATATCTTGAATTACTTTGGGTACAGGCTAACCCTGCTCCATATCGTAAGTAAATTGTTTTTTGGAGGTTGTCGTGGGGTCACGTCCTGGATTAAACTCAGAGTGCAAGCGTGTTGATTAAGTTCGCCCTAGCATTTGGGTCTCCTTCTGGACATTTCCTAACCTGACAGTACAAACGGGCCATAATATGGACCCTGATGAGTTATCCAGGGCTGTGGCTCTACAAGGACAACTTCTAGGAAATCATTCTGCTCATTTGCAATCTTTGGATTCCAAGCTTGACCAGATTACTGCTCTGCTACATAACCTCTCCGCTCCTTCTCAAGCTACGGCGACTCCTGCTGCCACTGCTACTAGCACCAATGCTGTCTTTAATCCACCTCAACCTGTTGGACAGAATATACCACGAATCCCACTTCCAGATAAATATGACGGTAATCCTGAAGAATGCCGTGGATTCCTTAATCAGTGTCGTTTACACTTCAGAAACAATCCTCAAGTTTTTTCCAATTCTACTTTCAAAATCACCTTTATTATTTCCCTCATGAAGGGTAAGGCTCTAGCCTGGGTGTCCCCTCTTTTAGAGAAGAATGATCCGTTACTACAGGATGTGGAATTATTTGTGTCCATTTTTTCTTCTGTTTTTGACAAGCCTGGGAGGGCTGCAGCTGCTGAGGCAGGATTGTTGGATCTGAGACAGGGATCCCTTTCGGTAGCTCAATATGCTATTGAATTCAGGATTTTAGCCGCAGAAACTGATTGGAACCATGGAGCCTTACGGGCAGCCTTTCGCAAAGGACTTTGCGAACGCCTTAAGGATGAACTTGTATTTCGGGAACTCCCTGATTCATTGGAGGGTCTTATCAATTTATGTATTACTCTTGACGCCCGGCATTCTGAACGTCTTCAGGAGAGAGATAGGAATCAGAGATCCTTTGTTAAATCTTCTTTTCGTCCTCCTATTCAAACCTCAAACCCATGGAAGTAGGAGCTATTAAATTGTCAGAAGCTGAACGCCATAGAAGGCGTACTCTTGGGTTTTGTCTGTATTGTGGTACCAAAGGACATTTACTGAAGGACTGTCCTATCCGGCCAGTAAAAGCCAAGGCTTAACTTTTGATAGAGGGACAGAGTTAAGCCAGAATCCCATGTCTTCCCTCAATTCTAAACTTTTTGTTCCTGTAACTATCTCTTTTGGAAACACCAAGTTTCGAGCTCAAGCTCTCATCGATTCTGGAGCTGCTGGAGTATTCATTGATTCAAACTTTGCTGACTCTCTCAGGATTCCTCTTCAAGCCAAGAAACAGTTAGTTAAGGTAACTACTGTCAGTGGACAGCCTCTAGGTTCTGGTATCATACAACATTCTACCATTCCTCTTCTTTTGACTGTGGGTATACTTCATTCTGAAATTATTCGTTTTTATGTCATCTCTTCTCCCCACATACCATTGATTCTGGGGTTACCTTGGTTGCAGCTTCATGATCCAGTTTTCTCATGGTCTAAAGGAGAACTTATTTCCTGGGGAACTACCTGTTTCAAACATTGCCTGCAAAATCCCTCTAAACCATCTTGTCCTGTCGTAGCTATGGTGGAAGTTCCTGAATCATTGCCTAATTACTATCATGCCTTTTGTGATGTGTTTTCTAAAAAAGAGGCTGAGACGTTACCTCCACACTGGATATTTGACTGTCCTATTGAGTTGTATTCAGGGGCTCCTCTACCTAAGGGAAGGACCTATCCCCTCTCTCGTCAAGAAAATGTCTCTCTCGAGGAATACATAAAGGACAACTTAGCCAGAGGATTTATTCGTCCTTCCTCTTCACCTGTGGGTGCAGGTTTTTTCTTCATTGGGAAAAAAGATGGAGGTCTTCGTCCCTGTATTGATTATCGAGCCTTGAATCAGATTACTGTCAAAAACAGCTATCCTCTGCCGCTCATTTCTGAGTTATTCGATCGTCTTCAAGGTGCTTCTATTTTTTCCAAGTTAGATCTCCGTGGGGCCTACAATCTGGTCAGAATCCGTAAAGGAGACGAATGGAAGACGGCATTTAACACTAGATTTGGTCACTACGAGTATCTGGTAATGCCATTCGGATTGTGCAATGCACCAGCAGTATTTCAGCACTTTGTTAACGAAATCTTCAGAGATTATCTAAATCAATTTGTTATCATTTACCTCGATGACATTCTGATCTATTCGAAAACATTACAGGAACATGTACATCATGTAAGACTGGTACTTCAGAGGTTACGAGACAATTCCCTGTTCGCTAAATTGGAGAAATGCTCTTTTCATCAGAGTTCCATCCCCTTTTTGGGGTATATCATTTCTGAATCAGGTTTTGAGATGGATCCTGCTAAACTGTCGGCTATCAAGGACTGGCCCAGACCAACTACTCTCAAATCCCTGCAGAGGTTTCTTGGCTTTGCCAATTACTATAGAAAGTTTATAAAGAACTTTGCTGACATCACGTCTCCACTCACTTCTCACAAAATTGTAAGAACTGGTCCTCTTCGGCAGTACAGGCTTTTGAAACGCTAAAATCAGCATTTTCTTCTGCACCTCTTCTCAGTCATCCAATTCCTGAACTCCAGTTTATTTTGGAGGTTGACGCTTCCTTTATAGCAGCTGGAGCTGTTCTCTCCCAACGTGATCCAACTACCAGCAAGATACATCCTGTGGCGTTCTTTTCGAAAAAATTCAATCCTGCCGAGTTAAATTATGATGTGGGCAATAAGGAGCTTTTGGCTATAAAATTAGCTTTGGATGAATGGAGGCATTGGTTAGAGGGTACCAGTCAACCTTTTTTCATTCTGACAGATCACAAGAATCTTTTATACCTCCAAACAGCTACACGTCTCAATCCTCGTCAGGCTCGGTGGGCCTTGTTCTTCTCCAGGTTTAATTTTGTACTTTCCTATGTTCCTGGTTCAAAAAATTCCAAGGCAGATGCTTTATCTAGGCAGTTCCAATCTTCTGAACCTTCTCCATTGGATTCAGAACCTATACTACGTCCAGTCAAAGTTTTGGCTCAAGTATCCTCTTTTCCAGTACAGGCTTTACATGCTGCTCAAGTCCGGGTACCATCTTCTTGCAAACTACCTTCTGGTATCCTGTATGTACCCAAAGGATTGCGTCTTAAGCTTCTATGTTGGGCTCATGACAACATTTCAGCAGGTCATCCTGGAATAACCAATACATTGTGGAAACTGAAGCAGCATGTTTGGTGGTCCACTATGAGGAGGGATGTTAAGGATTATATTGCTGCTTGTAGTTCTTGTGTTTCGAACAAACAATCTTCTCATCGACTGTTTGGTCTATTACACCCTCTTCCTATTCCTCATTACCCTTGGTCTCACTTATCCATGGACTTTGTTACAGATCTTCCTGTTTCTGCTGGAAATACGACCATTTGGGTAGTGGTGGATCGGTTCTCCAAGTCTGCTCACTTCATACCTCTTCCAGGCTTGCCTTCAGCTCAAAGACTTTCTGAACTCTTTGTTCTACATATATCTCGTTTACATGGTTTTCCCACTGATATAGTCTCAGATCGTGGAGTCCAATTTGTTTCCAAATTTTGGAGGTCTTTTTGTAAGCACTTTGGAATCAACATATCTCTTTCTACTGCACACCATCCTCAATCCAACGGACAGACTGAGCGTGTAAATCAAGCCTTGGAATCTTTTCTTAGACATTATGTAGACCATCACCACTCCAACTGGTCTCAGTTATTGCCTTTGGCGGAATTAGCTCACAACTCACGCTATAACGCCTCATTACAGACCTCTCCCTTTAAGGCAGCTTATGGATTTGAACCTAGAACCTTTCCTATGATTACCAGTTCTACTGAAGTCCCTGGAGCAGATCGTATAGTGAAAAATCTCAGTAATCACTGGCAACTCATTCGTCAAAATCTACTCTCTTCTTCCATAAGACATAAGAAATATGCTGATCGCAGAAGGTGCAAGGCTCCTTTACTTCGTACTGGAGACAGAGTATTTTTATCCACCAGATTCATACGTCTAAAACAACCTTGTACCAAGTTGGGTCCTAAGTACATTGGACCTTTTCGAATTGTTTCCAGAGTTTGTTCTTCTGCATACCGCCTGGCCTTACCCAAGACTCTCAAGATCCATCCAGTGTTTCATGTCTCCCTACTCAAGCTAGTCATCTACAATCGGTACTCTATCAAGAGTAAACCACCTCCTCCACTTTCCGTAGAGGGAACTTCTGAGTTTGAAGTCAGCCAGATTCTCGATTCCAAGCTACGGGGCAATCGGCTGTACTACCTGGTCCATTGGAAGGGCTATCCTATCTCTGAACGATCTTGGGAACCGGCCTCTCATGTTCATGCTCCAGCTCTTGTCAAGTCTTTTCACAAGAAATACCCTGCCAGGCCCGGTCGGGTCCCCCGGAGGGGTCCTTGAGGAGGGGGCACTGTCACGCTCATCTGCTGGGAAGCTCTGCAGTCCTTTCTGTGTGCTTGATTGACAGGTGTCTGAGCCACCCCTTCCTGATGATGTCACAACCAGGCTTTTTATTTCGGGCTTCCTGTTTCTCCAGTGCCCGTTTGTTTGTTTAACTTTGTGGCTTCTGTGGTGAATTCACTGTGGAATCTCTCTAACTGCTGCTTTTCTGTTGCCAATCTCTTCAAGGACTTACTATGCTGGATTAACCTTCAACCTCCTGATTACCTGTCTCCAAACAATGCAAGTACTGTTTGTTTTGTGAAACTTTCAAACTGCCTGATTACTTGTTGCATACTCTGCAAAGACTATCTACACAGTGTTAACCTCAAACTGCCTGTTTACCTATTGCATACTCTGCAAAGACTGTCTACACAGTGTTAACCCTCAAACTGCCTGATTACTTGTTGCATACTCTGCAAAGACTGTCTGCACAGTGTTAACCCTCAAACTACCTGATTACATGTTGTTAACTCTTCAAGTTCTGACTACACTGTGTTAACCCTCAAACTGCCTGATTACCTGTTGCATACTCTGCAAAGACTATCTACACAGTGTTAACCCTCAAACTGCCTGATTACTTGTTGCATACTCTGCAAAGACTGTCTGCACAGTGTTAACCCTCAAACTACCTGATTACATGTTGTTAACTCTGCAAGTTCTGACTACACCGTGTTAACCCTCAAACTGCCTGATTACCTGTTGCATACTCTGCAAAGACTATCTACACAGTGTTTACCCTCAAACTGCCTGATAACAAATTACCTACTCCTGCATTATTAACTGTTTCCTGTTTTACCCTTCTTCTGTCTGAGTATAAGTGGACTATCCCTGCTCTCCTGATTCTGTGGAAGACATTTCCTGAAACCAGTTCCTTATTCAGAAGTCTATCTGGCTGATATCTTGAATTACTTTGGGCACAGGCTAACCCTGCTCCATATCGTGAGTAAATTGTTTTTTGGAGGTTGTCGTGGGGTCACTTCCTGGATTAAACTCAGAGTGCAAGGGTGTTGATTAAGTTCGCCCTAGCATTTGGGTCTTCTTCTGGACATTTCCTAACCTGACAGGAAGGAGTTTAAGGATATTGCGGTCCTTACCCTAGATGCAGTCAAAGCGTTTGACTGTATCTCCTGGAGACATATGTTTTCCACTCTATCTAAATTTGGCTTTTCGGGTAACTTTTTTAATTTTGTTCAAAAGATTTACCAGAAACCTGTCTCTTATTTGCTGGTCAATGGTTTGATCTCCCCTAAGATCCTTCTACACAGAGGAACAAGGCAAGGTTGTCCACTCTCACCCCTGCTCTTTAATATAGTTTTGGAACCCTTAGCTATTAAACTTCGTGAAATTTTACCGGGGATTCCTTTGGGAGACCAAAATTTGAAAATTTTGCTATATGCAGATGACATTCTTTTATTTTTGAACAAAACGGCTGTCACTATACCGGAAGTGATTCAGTCAATTAACCTATTTAGTTCATTTGCGGGCTACAAGATAAATATGCAGAAGAGTGAATTGATGTGGCTTGGCCAGCAGCGTTCAGATCTTCCCTCCACAATCTTTCAGGAGGTAAAGGCTGTGAAATATCTGGGATTAGAAATTAACAGTAATCCTAAAATATGGTATCAGGCGAATTTCGGTTGGCTCTTTCAGAAAATATTAGATGATCTAAAGATTTGGGCTTCCTTTCCTTTATCGTTATCGGCTTCAATTAATCTGATTAAAACAATAATCTTTCCAAAAATCTTGTATCATCTACAAAATCTCCCACTTTTGATTTTAAAAAAAAAATCTTGAGAAACTGTCTTCTGCGTTTTCAAAGTTTATTTGGAAATCTAAAAAACCTCGACTCTCGTTAAATAGGCTTTCTCAGAAATATGTGGAGGCTGGGTTAGCTTTACCCTGTCTCAGGCTTTATAATTATGCATCTTTATGTAAAATGGCAATTGACTGGATTTCCCAGACTAATCTAGTCACTACTCTGGATAGTGAAGCTTACATGATTAAACCGTGGACCTTGAAAGCTCTATTGCATTGTACCCCTCGCTCTGTACCTGCAGGGGTGTCTTCACTTCTGTCTTTTAGGAATATAATCGTGGCATGGCATAGGTTTTGTAAACTGCTAAAAATTGATCCTTCCCTTTCCGAATTTCTACCCATTAAGGGGAATCCATTATTTCCTCCTGGTGTTGACCAGAAGTGTTTTTATGAGTGGCAGGTGAAAGGTTTAGAATATGTACATCAACTGCTTAATGATGAGCTACATATACTTTCTTGGGAGTCCATTAAGGAGCAGTATTCTCTTCCCTGGTCAAATCGTTTTGCTTATTTTCAGATCCGGCATTTTGTTAGATCGCAAAATTGGTGCCCTGATAGGTATGGTAACTGGTCGGAGGTTAAGACGTGTATCAAAGAATTTATTGTTGGTGATGCTTCTATCTCATTAATCTATGATATTATGTTGACCAAACAAGGGGTACTAGATGAAGATAGATTAATTAGACTTTGGCTCCCCTATATTCCTTCAATAGATCGTGGGAAAATATGTAAAAGCCTCTCGTTAGTGGCCAGTCTCCCTGTTCCAGTGAGCTGGAAAGAATCTCACTTGAAATTACTAAATAATTGTTATTTCTCTCCGGCTAGATTGTCTAAATTTTTTCCCAACAAAGTGTTTAAATGTGAGCATTGTCTATACATTTCTGCAGATCTCCGCCATATGTTATGGTCCTGTCCTAAAATTTCTCAATTATGGGCGAAAGTCCAATTTTGGTATAATAGAGTCTTTGAAAGTTCCATCCTCTTTTCTTTCGAGGACATTGTGTTACTCTTTCCAGTAATAGGTGGGAGTGTTAAAATGCGCATTTTAAATACCATTTTATTAATAGTGAGGTTTAACATCTTTAAAAAATGGATAGCAAAGAGCGCCCCGAGCCTGTCACTTGTCTTAAGAGACATCCAAGCTCAGATTATCTTTGAATCTTTCCATTTGTCGCAAGTATCTGAAAGAAAAATTAAGGAATTCTTGGTTGGATGGTCTCCGGTTATTAAGTTATTTCCAATCTCCCTTCAAAGGCAGATTTTAAAACCGTTTGTGGCCTCAATTAACTTTGTGGAACTAGTAATTCTCCAGGTTTTTCCTGATACTTGGTTTACCAATGAAGCGGGATAGACTAATCATCCATAAAAAGTGATCCCCAGGTAATATGTTGGCATGGAGTGAGTCCGGAGGCGGGAGGGGGGGTTCTTATGGTGGGTTTTTTTTTCCTTTTCTGTGTTTTTGTTTTGTTTCTTTCTTCTTACCCTGAGGGGTTGGTAGTTATTTGAAAATTAGCCATTTTAGCTGAATTGCACTTGTGAAATAGATAGGGGCAACGCTGACCGGAAATTTTGAATATATATATTTTATTGTTATCTGTTATTTTTATGTTATTATCATTTTTTTGCTAAATGGCTAAGACTAATAAAGATAATTTTAAAAAAAAAAGGAGGAACAGGGGCAAGGCTTCTATTCAAATCTGTTTGTGGTTCCCAAGAAAGAGGGAACCTTCAGACCAATCTTAGATCTCAAGTTCCTAAACAAATTTCTCAGGGTCCCATCCTTCAAGATGGAGACTATTCGAACCATCCTACCTATGATCCAGGAGGGTCAATATATGACTACCGTGGACTTAAAGGATGCTTATCTGCACATTCCGATACACAGAGATCATCATCGGTTTCTAAGGTTCGCCTTCCTAGACAGGCATTACCAGTTTGTGGCTCTTCCCTTTGGGTTAGCTACGGCACCAAGAATCTTTACAAAGGTTCTGGGGTCACTCCTAGCAGTCCTAAGGCCGTGGGGTATAGCAGTAGCCCCTTACCTAGACGACATTCTAATACAGGCGTTGAATTTTCAAATCTCCAGGTCCCATACAGACATTGTTCTGGCATTCCTGAGGTCGCATGGGTGGAAAGTGAACGAAGAAAAGAGTTCTCTATCCCCTCTCACAAGAGTTTCCTTCCTAGGAACTCTGATAGATTCTGTAGAAATGAAGATTTACCTGACAGAGGCAATGTTGTCAAAACTTCTAAATTCCTGCCATGTTCTTTATTCTACTTCTCGCCCTTCAGTGGCTCAGTGTATGGAAGTAATCAGCTTATAATGGTAGCGGCAATGGACATAGTGCTGTTTGCCCACCTACATCTCAGATCGCTGCAACTCTGCATGCTCAGTCAATGGAATGGGGATTACACAGATTTGTCCCCTCTACTAAATCTGGATCAAGAGACCAGGGATTCTCTTCTCTGGTGGCTATCTCGGGTCCATCTGTCCAAGGGTATGACCTTCTGCAGGCCAGATTGGACAATAGTAACGACAGATGCCAGCCTTCTGGGCTGGGGTGCAGTCTGGAACTCCCTGAAAGCTCAGGGCTTGTGGACTCAGGAGGAGACACTCTTTCCGATAAACATTCTGGAACTAAGAGCGATATTCAATGCTCTTCAGGCTTGGCCTCAGCTAGCTGCGGTCAGGTTCATCAGATTTCAGTCGGACAATATCATGACTGTAGCCTACATCAACCATCAAGGGGGAACAAGGAGTTCCCTAGCAATGTTGGAGGTTTCAAAAATAATTCTATGGGCAGAGGTTCACTCTTGCCATCTATCAACTATCCATATCCCAGGAGTAGAGAACTGGGAGGCGGATTTTCTAAGTCGACAGACTTTTCATCCGGGGGAGTGGGAACTCCATCCGGAGGTGTTTGCACAGTTGATTCAACTTTGGGGCAAACCAGAACTGGATCTCATGGTGTCTCGTCAGAACGCCAAGCTTTCTTGTTACGGATCCAGGTCCAGGGATCCCAAGGCAGCACTGCTAGATGCTCTAGCAGTGCCTTGGTCTTTCAACCTGGCTTATGTGTTTCCACCGTTTCCTCTGCTCCCTCGTCTGATTGCCAAGATCAAGCAGGAGAGAGCTTCGGTGATTTTGATAGCACCTGCGTGGCCACGCAGGACTTGTTATGCAGATCTGGTGGACATGTCATCCTTTCCACCATGGACTCTGCGTCTGACTGCTTGGAGATTGAACTCTTGATTTTATCAAAACGTGGTTTCTCCGAGTCGGTCATTGATACCTTAATTCAGGCTCAAAAGCCTGTCACCAGGAAAATTTATCATAAGATATGGTGTAAATATCTTCATGGGTGTGAATCCAAGGGTTATTCATGGAGTAAAGTCAGGATTCCCAGGATATTATCTTTTCTCCAAGAAGGATTGGAGAAGGGATTGTCAGCTAGTTCCTTAAAGGGACAGATTTCTGCTCTGTCTATTCTTTTGCACAAGCGTCTGGCGGATGTTCCAGACGTTCAGGCATTTTGTCAGGCTATAGTTAGAGTCAAGCCTGTGTTTAAACCTGTTGCTCCGCCATGGAGTTTACATTTAGTTCTTAAAGTTCTTCAAGGGGTTCCGTTTGAACCTCTGCATTCCATAGATATCAAGCTTTTATCTTGGATAGTTCTGTTTCTGGTAGCTATCTCTTTGGCTTGAAGAGTTTCAGAGTTATCTGCCTTGCAGTGTGATTCCCCTTATCTGATCTTCCATACAGATAAGGTAGTTTTGCGTACCAAACCTGGGTTTCTTCCTAAGGTGGTATCTAATAAGAATATCAATCAGGAGGTTGTTGTTCCGTCACTGTGTCCTAATCCTTCTTCAAAGAAAGAACGTTTTTTACACAATCTTGATGTGGTTCGTGCTTTAAAGTTTTATTTACAAGCTACTAAAGATTTTCGTCAAACATCTGCATTGTTTGTTGTCTACTCTGGACAGAGGAAAGACCAAAATGCTTCAGCAACTTCTCTTTCTTTTTGGTTAAGAAGTATAATCCGCTTAGCTTATGAGACTGCTGGCCAGCAGCCTCCTGAAAGAATTACAGCTCATTCCACTAGAGCGGTGGCTTCCACATGGACTTTTAAAAATAAGGCTTCTGTTGAACAGATTTGTAAGGCGGCGACTTGGTCTTTGCTTCATACTTTTTCTAAATTCTACAAATTTTATACTTTTGCTTCTTCGGAGGCTATTTTTGGGAGAAAGGTCTTACAGGCAGTGGTGCCTTCCGTTGAAGCACCTGCCTTGTCCCTCCCTTCATCCGTGTCCTATAGCTTTGGTATTGGTATCCCACAAGTAATGGATGAATCCGTGGACTGGATACACCTTACAAGAGAAAACAAAATTTATGCTTACCTGATAAATTTATTTCTCTTGTGGTGTATCCAGTCCACGGGCCGCCCTGTCATTTTAAGGCAGGTGTTTTTTATTTTTAAACTACAGTCACCACTGTACCCTATAGTTTCTCCTTTCTCTTGCTTGTCTTCGGTCGAATGACTGGAGCTGGCAGTTAGTGGAGGAGCTATATAGACATCTCTGCTATGGGTGATCCTCTTGCAGCTTCCTGTTGGGAAGGAGAATATCCCACAAGTAATGGATGAATCTGTGGACTGGATACACCACAAGAGAAATAAATTTATCAGGTAAGCATAAATTTTGTTTTTATTTTAGTACTGGCAGACTTTCTGCTAGTACTTAAGATGGCGGGAACAATTGTGGGGTGGGGGAGGGAAGAGAGCTGTTTGGGAGGGATCAGGGGGTCTGATGTTTCAGGTGGGAGGCTGATCTCTACACTAAAGCTAAAATTAACCCTGCAAGCTCCCTACAAGCTACTTAATTAACCCCTTTACTGCTAGCCATAATACACGTGTGATGCCCAGCGGAATTTAGCGGCCTTCTAATTACCAAAAAGCAACGCCAAAGCCATATATGTCTGCTATTTCTGAACAAAGGGGATCCCAGAGAAGCATTCACAACCATTTGTGATATAATTGCACAAGCTATTTGTAAATAATTTTAGTAAGAAACCAAAAATTGTGAAAAATGTGAAGGTTTTTTTTTTATTTGAACGTATTTGGCGGTGAAATGGTGGCATGAAATATACCAAAATGTGCCTAGATCAATACTTTGTGCTGTTTACTACACTACACTAAAGCTAAAATCACCCAAAAAGCTCCCTACATGCTCCCTAATTAACCCCTTCACTGCTGGGCATAATACACGTATGTGCGCAGTGGCATTTAGTGGCCTTCTAATTACCAAAAAGCAATGCCAAAGCCATATATGCCTGCTATTTCTGAAGGGGATGCCAGAGAAGCATTTACAACCATTTATGCCATAATTGCACAAGCTGTTTGTAAACAATTTCAGTGAGAAACCGAAAGTTTGTGAAAAAATTTGTGAAAAAGTGAATGATTTTTTTGTATTTGATCGCATTTGGCAGTGAAATGGTGGCATGAAATTTACCAAAATGGGCCTAGATCAATACTTTGGGATGTCTTCTAAAAAAAATATATTCATATCAAGGGATATTCAGAGATTCCTGAAAGATATCAGTGTCCAAATGTAACTAGCGCTAATTTTGAAAAAAAGTGGTTTGGAAATAGCAAAGTGTTACTTGTATTTATGGCCCTATAACTTGCAAAAAAACAAAGAACATGTAAACATTGGGTATTTCTAAACTCAGGACAAAATTTAAAAACTATTTAGCATAGGTGTTTTTTGGTGGTTGTAGATGTGTAACAGATTTTGGGGCTAAAAGTTAGAAAAAGTGTTTTTTTTCCATTTTTCCTCATATTTTATAAAAATTTTTTATAGTAAATTACAATATATGATGAAAATAATGCTATCTTTAGAAAGTTCATTTAATGGCAAGAAAAACGGTATATAATATGTGTGGGTACAGTAAATGAGTAAGAGGAAAATTACAGCTAAATAAAATAAAAATAGCCTTTGTCACAAACGGACAGAAAATGGAAAAGTGCTGTTGTCATTAAGGGGTTAAAAAAATCATAAACCATTTTATTTGGCAGCAAAACCACAACTGTTAGAAGTATTATTACCTCTAAAGAATATTTAAAATAAAACAAAACAAAGGACTATTGGTGGCAGCCATCTTGCCAGCTACTATAAAATTGGGGCACTTGAGGACATACATCTTTGAAATCTCTATTTAACCATAAAATCTAGCATTAAAAACTTACAATATAGCAAGGAGAGGTTCCGCAAACCACATTGAGCTTCTGTCTAATATGATTGTACCTCTTGACAGTCACCCAAAATGAGGAGATTGTTAGTTTCTTTTATGCAGATAACTGACAGTGTTTATGTTAACCAATATTCATTTTTGTAGCCAATATGTTCTAGCCTTGAAATATGTTATCTATATGGAAGCAAAGCAAGAATTGTTACAACCTTGGGTTTTAGACAAACAATATTCTTGTTTTTTTCCCTGATGCTGTATTTTTGCAGTTTCTGCTGCATTCCTCCTCTTAGGGCCAGATTTATCAATGTCTGGTGGACAAGGGTGTATATCTTCGCCCCTGTCCACCCAGAATCACTTCCCCTTATTTATATTTGCACACTACAGCTTCTGATGACACAACGTTCTGATTACCGATGTTTCTTAACTCTAGACTGAAAGTTCGCTCATGCGAGCCTGCAGCCGGATTCAATTATAAATCTGGCCCTTAATATCTGATCTATTAGTTAACCCCTGCATCACACAAGGCTAGTCTTTAGTCTGCCAAACCAGTGCAATAATGGCCAGATAACTAGCTTCAGCAGCACCCCATTAACATTCACGATCCCACTTTTATTCTGGTGACCTTGGAAACTATGAAAATTCATTAACGTTTAGTTTGTTAGGTTAGTCAAATTAGGTTTGCACAACATATATGATATTTTGATTCTGAGATATGAATCTGCAAGTCCACCTGTAAATTAAAAAGCATGCATTTTAACCCTTTACACTAAATTGATATAGGTACTGTGCCACAAGTTGCCACAAAGAGGGACCTTTCTACCCTATTTTGGATCTAAAGTGCCTCAGCAGATTTCTCAAGGTTCTGTCCTTTAAGATATCCGATCCATTCTTCCTTTGGTCTAGGAGGGTCAGTTTATGACCACTATAGATCTGAAGGACGCATACCTCCATGTTACTATTCACAGAGAACATTTTCAGTATCTGCGGTTTGCCTTTCTAGACAAACACTTTCAGTTTGTAACCCATCCTTTTGGTCTGGCTTCAGCTCCCAGAATCTTTAGAAAGGTGCTGGGGGCTCTTTTAGCAGTAGCCATATCTCAGGGAATCGCTGTGGCACCCTACCTGGACGATATCTTGGTTCAGGCTCCATCTTTTCATTTGGCAAGATCTCACACAGACTCTCTGTTGTCCCTTCTTCACTCTCACAGGTGGAAGATAAATCTAGACAAGAGTTCCCTGGTTCCAAATACCAGGGTCTGTTTTTGGGGACAATCATAGATTCGGTCTCCATGAAGATCTTCCTGACAGATGTAAGACAATCCAAACTTCTTTCTGTCTGTCTTTCCCTTCAACTCTCTGCATGCCCCTCAGTGGCACAGTACATTGAACTAATTGGTCTCATGGTGGCCCTATGGACAGTTATTCCTTTTGCTCACTTCCATCTTAGACCTCTCCAACTATGTATGCTCAGACAATGGAATGGCGATCATTCGGACCTATCTCAACGGATTGTCCTAGACAACCATACGAGAGAATCTCTATCTTGGTGTCTCTATCAGGATCATCTGGCTCAAGGCATGTACTTCTTGAGACCATTTTAGGAGATTGTGACTACGGATGCCAGCCTCTTAGGCTGGGGAGCAGTTTCGTCCTCCTAATAAATATTCTGGAGTTGAGAGCAATCTACAATGCTCTGATAGCGTGTTCTTAACTGAGTGCTGTCCAGTTTATCAGATTTCAATCGTACAACATCTGTGGCTTATATCAACCATCAGGGAGGAACAAAGAGTTCAGAAAGAAGAAATAGGCAGGCACTACTCCAATCCAGTTTGTGTTAAAAACAAATACAATGCTTTATTAACGTTCCATTAAAAAACAGCACATGCAGACAGGCAGTGTAGGAGACTAAAAGTCTAACATGTTTCGCGCCTCCAGGTGCGCTTACTCATAGACTGACGTCTATGTCTATACTCTAACCCTTTATAGACCAGAAAAGTAATTAAGATTAACCTTTTCATGTCTAAACAGAGTAAAAAAAGAGTAAAAACAATATCCTAGTGAGACACTGAAAAATCATTGCTATTAATTTGGAAAATTTAAGTATACACATAGACCTTGACTTCCTAGTGTAAAACATATTACCTATACACACAAAACAATGAAATGAAACTAAGAGATTTGAATGAGCCATAATGTAAAAATAAGTATGTTAATAATTAATTAAAGCAGAAAATATAATATATAATATTACAACTTGCTCTGTCACCTCTAGACAAATGTGATATATACTGACAGTTATAAGAGAAGAGGCTGGACATTATTATATTGACAATATGAAAACATTTCAAAATTGTTTCAGGAAGCTACCAAATAGATACATTTTCTATAACTTGAAAAAACTAAATTGTGTGACTACTTCAAATAATGTTTGATACATTAAAGTATATGTGATATCTGTTACAATAGTTACTGAAATCTAACAGTAATATATACTAAGTATCTATGAAAAAAATTATATCACACTCTCTGTTCATTCCATATGGTGAGCGTGTGCATAATTTCAAAATCCAATAGAGTTCTTTTCTTTCATGTAATTAGCAAGAGTCCATGAGCTAGTGACGTATGGGATATACATTCCTACCAGGAGGGGCAAAGTTTCCCAAACCTCAAAATGCCTATAAATACACCCCTCACCACACCCACAATTCAGTTTTACAAACTTTGCCTCCTATGGAGGTGGTGAAGTAAGTTTGTGCTAGATTCTACGTTGATATGCGCTCCGCAGCAAGTTGGAGCCCGGTTTTCCTCTCAGCGTGCAGTGAATGTCAGAGGGATGTGAGGAGAGTATTGGCTATTTGAATTCAATGATCTCCTTCTACGGGGTCTATTTCATAGGTTCTCTGTTATCGGTCGTAGAGATTCATCTCTTACCTCCCTTTTCAGATCGACGATATACTCTTATTTATATACCATTACCTCTGCTGATTTTCATTTCAGTACTGGTTTGGCTTTCTACAAACGTGTAGATGAGTGTCCTGGGGTAAGTAAATCTTATTTTCTGTGACACTCTAAGCTATGGTTGGGCACTTTATTTATAAAGTTCTAAATATATGTATTCAAACATTTATTTGCCTTGACTCAGAATGTTCAACATTCCTTATTTTCAGACAGTCAGTTTCATATTTGGGATAATGCGTTTGAATCAATCATTTTTTCTTACCTTAAAAATTTGACTTTTTTTCCCTGTGGGCTGTTAGGCTCGCGGGGGCTGAAAATGCTTCATTTTATTGCGTCATTCTTGGCGCTGACTTTTTTGGCGCAAAAAATCGTTTCTGTTTCCGGCATCATACGTGTCGCCGGAAGTTGCGTCATTTTTTTGACGTCCTTTTGCGCCAAAAATGTCGGCGTTCCGGATGTGGCATCATTTTTGGCGCCAAAAAAGCATTTAGGCGCCAAACAATGTGGGCGTATTATTTGGCGCCCAAAAATATGGGCGTCGCTTTTGTCTCCACATTATTTCAGTCTGATTTTTTCTTTGCTTCTGGTTACTAGTTTATTGGCATTTTTTCCCATTCCTGAAACTGTCATTTAAGGAATTTGATCAATTTTGCTTTATATGTTGTTTTTTCTCTTACATATTGCAAGATGTCTCACGTTGCATCTGAGTCAGAAGATACTTCAGGAAAATCGCTGTCTAGTGCTGGAACTACCAAAGCTAAGTGTATCTGGTGTAAACTTTTGGTAGCTATTCCTCCGGCTGTTGTTTGTATTAATTGTCATGACAAACTTGTTAAAGCAGATAATATTTCCTTTAGTAATGTACCATTGCCTGTTGCAGTTCCCTCAACATCTAAGGTGCAGAATGTTCCTGATAACATAAGAGATTTTGTTTCTGAATCCATCAAGAAGGCTATGTCTGTTATTTCTCCTTCTAGGAAACATAAAAAATCTTTTAAAACTTCTCTCTCTACAGATGAATTTTTAAATGAACATCATCATTCTGATTCTGATGACTCTTCTGGTTCAGAGGATTCTGTCTCAGAGATTGATGCTGATAAATCTTCATATTTATTTAAAATGGAATTTATTCGTTCTTTACTTAAAGAAGTACTAATTGCTTTAGAAATAGAGGATTCTGGTCCTCTTGATACTAATTCTAAACGTTTAGATAAGGTGTTTAAATCTCCTGTGGTTATTCCAGAAGTTTTTCCTGTTCCTAATGCTATTTCTGAAGTAATTTCCAGAGAATGGGATAAATTGGGTAATTCATTTACTCCTTCTAAACGTTTTAAGCAATTATATCCTGTGCCGTCTGACAGATTAGAATTTTGGGACAAAATCCCTAAAGTTGATGGGGCTATTTCTACCCTTGCTAAACGTACTACTATTCCTACGTCAGATGGTACTTCGTTTAAAGATCCTTTAGATAGGAAAATTGAATCCTTTCTAAGAAAAGCTTATCTGTGTTCAGGTAATCTTCTTAGACCTGCTATATCTTTGGCTGATGTTGCTGCAGCTTCAACTTTTTGGTTGGAGACTTTAGCGCAACAAGTAACAGATCATGATTCTCATAATATTATTATTCTTCTTCAGCATGCTAATAATTTTATCTGTGATGCCATTTTTGATATTATCAGAGTTGATGTCAGGTTTATGTCTCTAGCTATTTTAGCTAGAAGAGCTTTATGGCTTAAAACTTGGAATGCTGATATGGCTTCTAAATCAACTCTACTTTCCATTTCTTTCCAGGGTAACAAATTATTTGTTATCTTTTCCGGTTCTAGAAAAGGCCAGAAAGCTTCTGCCATTTCTTTGGCATCTTGGTTGAAATCTTTAATTCATCTTGCCTATGTTGAGTCGGGTAAAACTCCGCCTCAAAGGATTACAGCTCATTCTACTAGGTCAGTTTCTACTTCCTGGGCGTTTAGGAATGAAGCTTCGATTGATCAGATTTGCAAAGCAGCAACTTGGTCCTCTTTGCATACTTTTACTAAATTCTACCATTTTGATGTATTTTCTTCTTCTGAAGCAGTTTTTGGTAGAAAAGTACTTCAGGCAGCGGTTTCAGTTTGAATCTTCTGCTTATGTTTTTCATTAAACTTTATTCTGGGTGTGGATTATTTTCAGCAGGAATTGGCTGTCTTTATTTTATCCCTCCCTCTCTAGTGACTCTTGCGTGGAAAGATCCACATCTTGGGTAATCATTATCCCATACGTCACTAGCTCATGGACTCTTGCTAATTACATGAAAGAAAACATAATTTATGTAAGAACTTACCTGATAAATTCATTTCTTTCATATTAGCAAGAGTCCATGAGGCCCACCCTTTTTTGTGGTGGTTATGATTTTTGTATAAAGCACAATTATTCCAATTCCTTATTTTATATGCTTTCGCACTTTTTTTATCACCCCACTTCTTGGCTATTCGTTAAACTGAATTGTGGGTGTGGTGAGGGGTGTATTTATAGGCATTTTGAGGTTTGGGAAACTTTGCCCCTCCTGGTAGGAATGTATATCCCATACGTCACTAGCTCATGGACTCTTGCTAATTACATGAAAGAAATGAATTTATCAGGTAAGTTCTTACATAAATTATGTTTTTTCTCCAAGATTTTATCCCTATTTCCACCCCTGGGTGGTACTTTGGCAATGTCTATAATTTGTAATGAAAGACTTGCTTTATTTGTTAGATGTATATTATTGAAATGGTCTGCCACTGTGGAATCTTTACTGTAATATTTTACATCCCTAACATGTTCATTGTAACGTGTCCTTACAGTACGGGTAGTTTTACCTACATACTGTAAAAAACAAAGTTTACAAGTGAGTAAATATATGACAAATTTAGAGCCACAATTGGCATAAATATCAATAGGGTAAATCTTCTTATTTACTTGACACAAAAAGTGATCCTCCTGGAGGATATTAGGACATGCCAGACAGCTTCTTGTTCCACATTTGAAACTACATTTTTTATTTATCCATGTAATTGATTTATGTGTAGTGTCAGATTTTACCAAACTTGGTGACAAGGTTTGTGCCAAAGTTTTAGATTTTTTTGGCACAAATTTGCAATTTTTAATATATGGCTGTAGTGTTTCATCCGATTTTAATAAGTTAAGATGCTTTTTTATTATTTTAACTATTTGATTGTATTGTTGACTGAAGGGTGTGGAAAACACTATGGCATCATCAAAGTTGATATCTGAATCCTGTTTTTTAATTTTTATATTTGCATCTTGATGCTTAACTGTGTTTCTCACATCCTCCAGTTTTTTAGGTTTATAACCCCTTTTAACCAGCCTGTTCCTTAATTCAACAGATTGTTTCTCATAAACATCATCAGACCGTGTGTTTCATCTAATCCTTAAAAATTGGGATTTAGGGATTGAATCAATTAAATGTTGTGGATGTTGTGACTTTGCGTGCAGGATGGTGTTGCCTGCAGTTGGCTTTCTGTATGGTATGGTAATGATAGTATTATTACTTACTTGAAGTGTCAAATCTAAATAGTTAACTTGTTTCAAACTATATTCCCCTGTGAATTTCAGGTTCATTTCATTATTATCACAATAGGATAAAAATTCACTGAAGATGTTATCATTAAAAGGAATATTAAATATGAAAAGCAAATCATCTATGTAGCGTACATAAACTGCTATTTTATCACTCCAAACATTATTTGGTGAGTAAAGATATAATTGTTCCCACCACGCTACGATGATTTGCTTTTCATATTTAATATTCCTTTTAATGATAACATCTTCAGTGAATTTTTATCCTATTGTGATAATAATGAAATGAACCTGAAATTCACAGGGGAATATAGTTTGAAACAAGTTAACTATTTAGATTTGACACTTCAAGTAAGTAATAATACTATCATTACCAGAACATACAGAAAGCCAACTGCAGGCAACACCATCCTGCACGCAAAGTCACAACATCCACAACATTTAATTGATTCAATCCCTAAATCCCAATTTTTAAGGATTAGACGAAACACACGGTCTGATGATGTTTATGAGGAACAATCTGTTGAATTAAGGAACAGGCTGGTTAAAAGGGGTTATAAACCTAAAAAACTGGAGGATGTGAGAAACACAGTTAAGCATCAAGATGCAAATATAAAAATTTAAAAACAGGATTCAGATATCAACTTTGACGATGCCATAGTGTTTTCCACACCCTTCAGTCAACAATACAATCAAATAGTTAAAATAATAAAAAAGCATCTTAACTTATTAAAATCGGATGAAACACTACAGCCATATATTAAAAATTGCAAATTTGTGCCAAAAAAAATCTAAAACTTTGGCACAAACCTTGTCACCAAGTTTGGTAAAATCTGACACTACACATAAATCAATTACATGGATAAATAAAAAATGTAGTTTCAAATGTGGAACAAGAAGCTGTCTGGCATGTCCTAATATCCTCCAGGAGGATCACTTTTTGTGTCAAGTAAATAAGAAGATTTACCCTATTGATATTTATGCCAATTGTGGCTCTAAATTTGTCATATATTTACTTACTTGTAACCTTTGTTTTTTACAGTATGTAGGTAAAACTACCCGTACTGTAAGGACACGTTACAATGAACATGTTAGGGATGTAAAATATTACAGTAAAGATTCCACAGTGGCAGACCATTTCAATAATATACATCTAACAAATAAAGCAAGTCTTTCATTACAAATTATAGACATTGCCAAAGTACCACCCAGGGGTGGAAATAGGGATAAAATCTTGGAGAAAAAAGAACTCTATTGGATTTTGAAATTATGCACACGCTCACCATATGGAATGAACCGAGAGTGTGATATAAAAAAATTTCATAGATACTTGGGCCTAGATTTAGAGTTTGGCGGTAGCCGTGAAAACCAGCGTTAGAGGCTCCTAACGCTGGTTTTAGGCTACCGCCGGTATTTGGAGTCAGTCAGGAAAGGGTCTAACGCTCACTTTTAAGCCGCGACTTTTCCATACCGCAGATCCCCTTACGTCAATTGCGTATCCTATCTTTTCAATGGGATCTTTCTAACTCCGGTATTTAGAGGCGTGGCTGAAGTGAGCGTTAGAAATCTAACGACAAAACTCCAGCCGCAGAAAAAAGTCAGTAGTTAAGAGCTTTCTGGGCTAACGCCGGTTTATAAAGCTCCTAACTACTGTACTCTAAAGTACACTAACACCCATAAACTACCTATGTACCCCTAAACCGAGGTCCCCCCACATCGCCGCCACTTGATTAAATTTTTTTAACCCCTAATCTGCCGACCGCCACCTACGTTATACTTATGTACCCCTAATCTGCTGCCCCTAACACCGCCGACCCCTATATTATATTTATTAACCCCTAACCTGCCCCCCACAACGTCGCCGCAAGCTACCTACAATAATTAACCCCTAATCTGCCAACCGCAAAGCGCCGCTACTTACGTTATCCTTATGTACCCCTAATCTGCTGCCCCTAACATCGCCGACCCCTATATTATATTTATTAACCCTTAACCTGCCCCCCTCAACGTCGCCTCCACCTGCCTATTTATTAACCCCTAATCTGCCGAGCGGATCTCACCGCTACTATAATAAAGTTAATAACCCCTAATCTGCCTCACTCCCGCCTCAATAACCCTATAATAAATAGTATTAACCCCTAATCTGCCCTCCCTAACATCGCCGACACCTAACTTCAAGTATTAACCCCTAATCTGCCGATCGGAGATCACCGCTACTCTAATAAATTTTTTAACCCCTAAAGCTAATTTTAACCCTAACCCTAACACCCCCCTAAGTTAAATATAATTTTATTCTAACGAAATAAATTAAATCTTATTAAATAAATTATTCCTATTTAAAGCTAAATACTTACCTGTAAAAGAAACCCTAATATAGCTACAATATAAATTATAATTATATTATAGCTATTTTAGGATTAATATTTATTTTACAGGCAACTTTGTATTTATTTTAACCAGGTACAATAGCTATTAAATAGTTAAGAACTATTTAATAGCTAAAATAGTTAAAATAATTACAAAATTACCTGTAAAATAAATCCTAACCTAAGTTACAATTAAACTTAACACTACACTATCAATAAATTAATTAAATAAAATACCTACAATTATCTACAATTAAACCTAACACTGCACTATCAATAAATTAATTAAATACAATACCTACAATTATCTACAATTAAACCTAACACTACACTATCAATAAATTAATTAAATACAATACCTACAAATAAATACAATTAAATAAACTAACTAAAGTACAAAAAATAAAAAAGAACTAAGTTACAAAAAATAAAAAAATATTTACAAACATTAGAAAAATATTACAACAATTTTAAACTAATTACGCCTACTCTAAGCCCCCTAATAAAATAACAAAGCCCCCCAAAATAAAAAAATGCCCTACCCTATTCTCAATTAAAAAAATTCAAAGCTCTTTTACCTTACCAGCCCTGAACAGGGCCCTTTGCGGGGCATGCCCCAAAGAATTCAGCTCTTTTGCCTGTAAAAAAAACACATACAATACCCCCTCCAACATTACAACCCACCACCCACATACCCCTAATCTAACCCAAACCCCCCTTAAATAAACCTAACACTAAGCCCCTGAAGATCTTCCTACCTTATCTTCACCCTGCCAGGTTCACCGATCCATCCTCGGAAGTCTTGATCCAAGCCTCGGAAGTGTTGATCCAAGCCCAAGCGGAGGGCTGAAGAGTGACGTCCATCCTCGGGCTGAAGTCTGGATCCAAGCGGTGACTGAAGAAATCCATCATCGGGCTGAAGTCGGAAGTCCATCATCGGGATGAAGTCTTCTATCAAGCCGCATCTTCAATCTTCTTTCTTCTGGAGCAGAGCGGAACCATCTTCTTCCAAGCCGACGCGGAACATCCTCTTCAACTGACGACTAGAGGACGAATGACGGTTCCTTTAAATGATGTCATCCAAGATGGCGTCCCTCGAATTCCGATTGGCTGATAGGATTCTATCAGCCAATCGGAATTAAGGTAGGAATATTCTGATTGGCTGATGGAATCAGCCAATCAGAATCAAGTTCAATCCGATTGGCTGATCCAATCAGCCAATCAGATTGAGCTTGCATTCTATTGGCTGATTGGAACAGCCAATAGAATGTGAGCTCAATCTGATTGGCTGATTGGATCAGCCAATCGGATTGAACTTGATTCTGATTGGCTGATTCCATCAGCCAATCAGAATATTCCTACCTTAATTCCGATTGGCTGATAGAATCCTATCAGCCAATCGGAATTCGAGGGACGCCATCTTGGATGACGTCATTTAAAGGAACCGTCATTCGTCGTCTAGTCGTAAAAATTTATTAGAGTAGCGGTGATCTCCGTTTTTGAAGCTGGCCGTGTCCGTAAGCAACTCTGGTATCGAGAGTTGCAGTGGCGTTAAATATGCCTGTACGCTCCCTTTTTGGAGCCTAACGCAGCCATTCTGTGAACTCTCAATACCAGAGTTATTTAAAAGGTGAGGCCAGAAAAAAGCCAACGTTAGTTACGCGGGTCGTTACCGACAAAACTCTAAATCTAGCCGTTAGTATATATTACTGTTAGATTTCAGTAACTATTGTAACAGATATCACATATACTTTAATGTATCAAACATTATTTGAAGTAGTCACACAATTTAGTCTTTTCAAGTTATAGAAAATGTATCTATTTGGTAGCTTCCTGAAACTATTTTGAAATGTTTTCATATTGTCAATATAATAATGTCCAGCCTCTACTCTTATAACTGTCAGTATATATCACATTTGTCTAGAGGTGACAGAGCAAGTTGTAATATTATATATTATATTTTCTGCTTTAATTAATTATTAACATACTTATTTTTACATTATGGCTCATTCAAATCTCTTAGTTTCATTGTTTTGTGTGTATACGTAATATGTTTTACACTAGGAAGTCAAGGTCTATGTGTATACTTAATTTTTCCAAATTAATAGCAATGATTTTTCAGTGTCTCACTAGGATATTGTTTTTACTCTTTTTTTTACTCTGTTTAGACATGAAAAGGTTAATCTTAATTACCTTTCTGGTCTATAAAGGGTTAGAGTATAGACATAGACGTCAGTCTATGAGTAAGCGCACCTGGAGGCGTGAAACATGTTAGACTTTTAGTCTCCTACACTGCCTGTCTGCATGTGCTGTTTTTTAATGGAACGTTAATAAAGCATTGTATTTGTTTTTAACACAAACTGGATTGGAGTAGTGCCTAACTATTTCTTCTTTCTGTGCATAAATTTGCGGTCTGATCCGCCGCTTCAGGCTACGGCACTCCGGGAGGTCAGGTGAACTAGCCCACACAACTTTCTTGGGCTTCTGGTTCAAGTTCTGCTTGTCATGGTTGCGGTCCCTTTCATACTAGGAACAAGGAGTTCCCTAGCTATGAAGGAGGTATTGCGCATCCTTCACTGGGCAGAGTCCCACAATTTCCACATTTTGGCCAACTGGGAAGCGGACTATCTGAGCAGACAGACGTTCTACCCAGGGGAGTGGGCTCTTCTTCCGGAGGTGTTCTCCGAGGTAACCCTCAGGTGGGGTGTTCTGGAGATAGACATCATGGCTTCTCGCCTCAATATCAAGCTGCCCAGATACAGGTCCAGATTAAGGGACCCTCAGGCAGTGCTGGTGGACGCGTTAGCGGTTCTGTGGTAATATATATGTTTCCTCCATTTGCCCTTCTTCCCAGGGTCATAGCCCGTATCAAACTGGAGTGGGCCTCAGTGACCCTAATTGCTGCAACTTGGCCTCACAGGACTTGGTTTGCGGATCTGATGAAGATGTCATCCCCCCCTCCATGGAGGTTGCCGCTGAGGTCCAACAT
Source organism: Bombina bombina (assembly GCF_027579735.1). Classification (NCBI taxonomy): domain Eukaryota; kingdom Metazoa; phylum Chordata; class Amphibia; order Anura; family Bombinatoridae; genus Bombina; species Bombina bombina. The sequence goes on from NC_069504.1 coordinate 645,149,999, forward strand.
TCTACTTCAAGGCCCGTTCCTCCATCAAAATCTAGATTCCTTGAGGCTGACTGCATGGAGCTTTGTCCTGTCTAAAAGAGGTTTTTCAGATAGGTTCATTGACACTCTCTGATCGAGGCTTATAAGCCAGTGACTCACCAGATGTATCAAGGTATGGCACACCTATCTATCCTATTGCAAGTCTCAAGGCTTTCCTTGTCACGAGGTGAGAGTTCCTTGTATTCTGTTGTTTCTCCAAGAGGGTTTGGAGAAACTTTTGTCAGCTAATTCTCTAAAAGGACAGATCTTTGCCTTTTCGGTTTTGTTAGACAAGAAGTTAGCCAATTTGCCAGATGTTCAGTCCTTTGTTCAGGCTCTGGTCAGAATCAGGCCTGTGTTTAAACCTGTTGCTCCTCCTTCAAGCCTTAATCTAGTACTTCATGTTCTGCAGTAGGCTCTGTTTGAGCCTGTGCATTCTGTTGATATTAAACTTTTGTCTTGGAAAGTTTTGTTTTTGTTGGCTATTTCTTCGGCTCTTAGAGTTTCAGAATTATCTAATTTACAGTATGATCCCCTTATCTTATTTTCCATGCGGATAAGGCTGTTCTGTGTTCCAAATTGGGATTTCTTCCCAAGGTGGTCTCAGAATGCAATATCAATCAGGAGATTTTTGTTCCTTCCTTTTGTCCTAATCCTTCTTCTTAGAAGGAAAGTTTGCTGCACAACTTGGATATGGTTCGTGCCCTAAAGTTCTATCTCCAGGCTACCAAGGATTTTAGACAATATTCTTCCTCGTTTGTGGTGTACTCCAGTAGGCACAAGGTTCAAAAGGCCACTACAACTACTCTTTCTTTTTAATTGAGGAGTGTCATTCGTTTGGCTTAATAGGAAGCTGGACAGCAGCCTCCTTAGAGGATTATGACTGTGATGCTTTGTTTTATGCGTGTTAAAATTATTGGAATTGTAGCTCTTTAGAATTTTTAAACAGGAAGTTAACCTTTTATAACAACCCGTTTATTTCAAAATGAGGCACTTTGCTATGAAATCTTAACAAATCTTAATTCTTATCAATGCAACCTTACTGAGATTACAACGATAATGTAAGATGAAAACATAAAGGTAGAAACTTAGGAGTAGTATAACTTATGTATAACTTTGAGCCCAGTCCTGCAGAATCACTTATAAGGGTTTTCTTAAGTCTTCAACCGACTTCACGCACTCACACAAACACAGCTTAAAATATTTACAAGTCCATTCATCCAATTTTATACTGATAATAAGCACAAGATCTTTAACGGTTAGAATCAGGTTTTCCACAGATAGGCATAACTTGGAGCCAGTAAAGTATCTTTGCAGAGTTACCTTGGATGGTAGAAGTAGGAGTTATCCGGAGCTGAGCTAGGGAGAAGCGTACCTGCTGTTAGTAGACAATAACGAACCTGCAATAGGTATATTTGGAGACCTCTGGAACAAGTAGTCATGAAATAAGCTTTCACTGACTGTTACAATTTTCAGGCAATGATACTAAGTACCAAACCCCCTTTTATAGGGAGGTACCTGTTCTTGGGCGGGATATGCCTTAAAGGTATATCACACACTCCCCCCAACAAAGCTCCCCCTCAAGTAGTGAGTGATGCTTTCATAGGATAACGGTGATGGAATGCACGGACCAGACGTGGAGCGTGCACCTCAGTGTGTCGTAACCAAGAGTTGTCCTCTGGACCAAAACCCTTCCACTTTAGTAAATACTCAAGATGACCTCCTCGGACTCTGGAATCCAAAATTCTTTCGATCTCGAATTCTTCCTGATCGTCTACTATGATAGGGGTAGTATTTTGTGAGGTTGAGTAGTCCGATGCTTTGAAAGGCTTTATTAACGACACATGGAACGTTGGATGGAATTTATAATGTGCAGGTAAAGTCAACGTCACGGTAGATGGATTCACTATTTCCTTGATAACAAAGGGACCTATAAACTGATTAGCAAGTTTCTTTGCGGGTACGTGTAACCTGAGATGTTTCGTGGATAATAGGACTTTATCCCCCACCTGATATTCAGGAGCAGATCTGTGATGAAGATCATAAAAATGTTTTTGTGAAGTCTTTGCTTCATAAAGGTGAGATTTCATTAAATCTAGTCTTTCCTGTAATTGTTTAGAGTATTCAATAGCTGCCGGAGAATTAACTTCAATGTTAGATAAAGATATGGTTGTTGGATGAAAACCATATGTTGCATAAAAAGGTGATACCTTTGTAGTTGAGTAAACTGAATTATTATAAGCGAATTCTGCCATCGGGAGATAATTCACCCAATCGTCCTGTTGGTAAGTTACATAACAGCGCAGGTACTGCTCCAAGGTGTGGTTCAGCCTTTCCGTTAACCCATTGGTTTGGGGATGGAAGGCAGTAGAAAATTTTTGGGTTTATTTGTAACCTTTTACATAAAGACCTCCAGAAAGATGAGGTGAACTGAGTACCCCTGTCAGTAATTATGGTGTTTGGCAATCCGTGTAGCTTTACTATATGATCTAAAAAAGTATTAGCAGTAGTATAAGCTGAAGGTAACCCTTTTAATGGAATAAAGTGCCCTAACTTAGTTAGGTGATCCACTACTACTAATATGGTATTGTAATGTTGTGATTTGGGTAATTCCACTATATAATCCATAGAGATAGTCTCCCAGGGTCTATCAGGAATAGGCAGAGGAGTTAATAACCCTATTGGGCCTTTGTGGTTGATCTTATTTCTGGCGCAAGTGTCACAAGATGAGAAGTAGTCTTGTATAGACTGGTCCATCTGAGGCCACCAGAATGATCTTCTTGTTCGTTCTATAGTTTTTTGTATGCCACTGTGACCAGCGAGGGGTATATCATGTGTATGATTTAGTATTTGTTTTCTTATGGAAGAAGGTATATACAGTTTTTTTATTATGATAAAGTAATCCAGTCTTAGTGTCTTTGTTATAAGTCTTGGGTTGTATAGGTTCTCTCTTTAACGCTTTTTTAACCTCAATTTCTAGTGGGGTTAAGACACTTATGAATTTTTCAAGAGGAATTATAGGACTGAGGGTTTCTAAAGGAGTTTGTTTGTAAAATCATGAAAGCGCATCAGCCTTAGTGTTTAATACCCCAGGCCTGTAGGTTATCAGGAAATTAAATCTGTCTAGGAACAGCGACCATCTTACTTGTCTGGCTGACAAGGTTTTACTTTGTTTTAAATATTGGAGATTTTTGTGGTCGGTGTATATTTTGAAAGGCTCAATGGTGCCTTCTAATAAATGTCTCCACTGTTCTAGTGATACCTTTATAGCTAGCAATTCTTTATCACCTATACTGTAGTTATTCTCTGAGGAGGTGAACCTTCTTGAGTAATAGGCAATAGGAAGTATCTCTGTTTTTTCTATGTTATATTGAGACAAAACATCCCCAATTCCTGAAGTAGAGGCATCCACCTTCAAAACGTATTGTAGCTTTGAATCTGGCATATGTAATAAGGGGGCCGTACTAAAGTTTTGTTTTAGTATTTCAAAAGCTTTCTGGGCTTCTTCCATCCATTTAAATCTTTGCTTTTTGCTAGTAAGTTGGGTCAATGGTTTAATAATATCAGAAAAGTTATTGATAAATTTACGATAGTAATTTGCAAATCCTATGAATCTTTGTAGGGCACGAATAGTGGTGGGTATTGGCCATTGAATTACTGCTGAAACCTTTTCTGGATCCATCTGAATCATATCAGGTGTTATGATATACCCTAAGAATTTAATTTTATTCATGTGAAATAGACACTTTTCCTTTTTAGCGTATAATTTATGTTCTTTTAACCTTGTTAAGACCCATCTTACGTGTCTTTCATGTTCCTCCTGGGTCTTGGAATAAATCAATATATCGTCTAAATAAATAATGACGCATATATCCATTAAATCGTGAAAGATCTCATTAATAAAATATTGAAACGTCACGGGGGCGTTGCTAAGGCCAAAAGGCATAACGTTATATTGAAAGAGCCCATATCTAGTGCGAAACGCCGTCGTCCATTCATCTCCCTCTTTCATACGTATAAGATTGTATGCTCCCTTCAGGTCTAATTTTGTATAGATCGTGGCACCCTTTAACCGCTCTATTAATTCGGGTATTAATGGGAGTGGGTATCTGTTCTTGATAGTCACAGCATTCAACGCTCTATAATCAATTATTGGTCTCAACGTGCCATCTTTATTTTTTACCAAAAACATCCCTGCAGCTGCAGGGGAGGTGGAATGTGAAATAAACCCTTTTTTAAAATTATCATCCAAATAAGATCTTAAATATGTTAGTTCATTTTGAGATAAAGGGTAAATCTTTCCATGGGGTATTATCGCCCCTGGGATCAAATCTATAGGGCAATCAAATTTCCTATGTGGAGGTAGATTCTCCACCTCCAACATATTAAATACCTCTGCCAAATCCTGATAGATTTCCGGAACGACCTCTACCATAGCAAATATAACACTATGAGGAAAACAAGTAGTCATACAGTAGGCACTTTGCTATGAAATCTTAACAAATCTTAATTCTTATCAATGCAACCTTACTGAGATTACAACGATAATGTAAGATGAAAACATAAAGGTAGAAACTTAGGAGTAGTATAACTTATGTATAACTCTGAGCCCAGTCCTGCAGAATCACTTATAAGGGTTTTCTTAAGTCTTCAACCGACTTCACGCACTCACACAAACACAGCTTAAAATATTTACAAGTCCATTCATCCAATTTTATACTGATAAAAAGCACAAGATCTTTAACGGTTAGAATCAGGTTTTCCACAGATAGGCATAACTTGGAGCCAGTAAAGTATCTTTGCAGAGTTACCTTGGATGGTAGAAGTAGGAGTTATCCGGAGCTGAGCTAGGGAAAAGCGTACCTGCTGTTAGCGATGCTGCGGTGCGAGTGCGACTTCCGGTCCCGGAGAGGAAAGAAGATCTGGCCGCTCTATGATGAGGGATTGTGTTAGCAAGTGAGTCACGTAGAACCAGTGATGTGCGGTGACTTCAGAGGCTGGTGAGGCAGTGTCTAGGAATCGGATACGCCTTCATTCTTTAGATATCCTTTGTTGAAGAAATAGCAATTGCACATGGGCGAGCCAATATCTATATGCAGCCATCATTCAGTATCTAATGAGCATATTTAGATTTGATTTTCAACAAATGATATCTGATTTTCTTCATTCTTTTGATATCCTTTGTTGAAAAGCATATCTAAATATGCTTAGAAGCTATTGAGCATATTTAGATATGAATTTCAACAAAGGATATCTGATTTCCTTCATTCTTTTGATATCCTTTGTTGAAAAGCATATCTAAATATGCTCAGTAGCTAATGAGCATATTTAGATATGATTTTCAACAAAGGATATCAAAAGAATGAAGGAAATCAGATATCCTTTGTTGAAATTCATATCTAAATATGCTCTGTAGCTACAGAGCATATTTAGATATGCTTTTCAAAGGATATAAAAGAAGTTGGTTTATTATTCAAGCTGTTTCTTATTCGGGAAATTCTGTTTCTTATTCATGGAAGTTGGTTTCTTATTCAATTTTTTTGTCAGACTGCTTTAAATTTACTTTAAAATAAAAAAATAGGTTTTATTAAAATAATAATATGATTCATATAATGTAGTTACACAGAGGTGGAATCTCTATATAACAATTAGATATACAAACTTGAAAAAAGGGCATACGTTGGCACCACTACAAATATTACTATTTTGAATAAATAACATATATTTTCAAAGGGTTAATAACCATTCGGCCACTGATTTCACTATGATTTTATACAGGGTAGATCCCATTCCCCCTCCATGTCATGCAATTGTTTTTAGCCTGGCCCAATGGTGTTTTTGCCACAGAAATTGATGCCAACACTGGCATAGGTGACATAATTCTCATTTTTGAATAAGTAACAGATATTTTCAAAGGGTTAATAACCATTGGGCCACTGATTTCACTTTGAATATATACAGGGTAGATCCCCCTCCATGCCATGCAATTGTTTTTAGCCTGGCCCAATGGTGTTTTGGCACAGAAATTGATGCCAACCCTGGCATAGGTGACATAATTCTCATTTTTGAATAAGTAACAGATATTTTCAAAGGGTTAATAACCATTGGGCCAGGCTAAAAACAATAGCATGGCATGGAGGGGGATCTACCCTGTAGATATTCATAGTGAAATCAGTGGCCCAATGGTTATTAACCCTTTGAAAATATCTGTTACTTATTCAAAATTGAGAATTATGTCACCTATGCCAGGGTTGGCATCAATTTCTGTGCCCAAAACACCATTGGGCCAGGCTAAAAACAATTGCATGGCATGGAGGGGGATCTACCCTGTATATATTCATAGTGAAATCAGTGGCCCAATGGTTATTAACCCTTTGAAAATATATGTTATTTATTCAAAATAGTAATATTTGTAGTGGTGCCAACGTATTCCCTTTTTTCAAGTTTGTATATCTGTTATATAAAGAGATTCCACCTCTGTGTAACTACATTTATATGAATCATATTATTATTTTAATAAAACCTATTTTTTTATTTAAAAAAAAATTGAATAAGAAACCAACTTCCATGAATAAGAAACAGAATTTCACGAATAAGAAACAGCTTGAATAAGAAACCAACTTCCTTGTCGTGTGACTGAGCCTGCTGGGGCCCTGGGCCATCTTTTCTTTTCTTTTAGGCGGCACTAAGTTGAAGTTAGATAACTTGAGTTGAACTTGTCAACTTGATATACATTTATTACAACGAACTTGCTGCCTCTATAGTCAAGGGAAGTGACTTGAGTCACTTGACTATTTTGGCAGCGAGGCTGCAAGTTCGTTGTAATAAATGTATAAGTTCAACTTCAACTTTAAATTAAGAAGTTGTTTAAAATTGGGAACTCTCTCTGAAGCATTAAATAAATAAATTAAAAAAAATTTGGTTGCATGTCACTTTAAGAAGCCATACAGACTTCAAGCTTAAAGGGATACTAAACCCACATTTTTTTCTTTCATGATTCAGATAGAAAGTTGCGTAAAATTGCATGCCCTAATTTACTCCTATTATCAAATTTTCTCCATTCTCTTGTTATCTTTAGTTAAAAAGCAGGAATGTAACGCTTAGGAGCCAGCCCACCAATAAGCAAGCGTAAACCAGGCTCCTACGCCTTGCATTTCTGCTTTCTAAATAAAGATAGCAAGATTACAAAGAAAATTTGATTGAGGGGGAGACAGAGAGGGAAGAGAGAGAGACAGAGGAGGGAGACAGGGGGGATTCAGAGAGAGAGAGAGAGAGAGAGAGAGAGAGAGCCAGAGGGAGAGAGAGCCAGAGAGAGAGAGAGAGCCAGAGAGAGAGAGAGAGCCAGAGAGAGAGAGAGAGAGCCAGAGAGAGAGAGAGAGCCAGAGAGAGAGCCAGAGAGAGAGAGAGAGCCAGAGAGAGAGAGAGCCAGA